>NW_008344211.1:2186302-2243056 GCF_000622305.1 Nannospalax galili | reverse complement strand
CCATGCCCATCTTTTTTTCTTTTTTTTTTTTTTTCTTTTTCTTTTTTTGAGACAGTCTCCCTGTAGCCCAACTGGCCCAGAACTTGCTTTGTAGACCATGCTGGCCTTGAACTCAACAGAGAATCACCTGCCTCTGCCTCCTGAGTGCTGGGACTAAAGGAAAAATCTTATACATATATATTTATTATTATTATTTTTTAATGTGTGTGTTTTGCTTGCATGTATGTAAGTGCACCCATGTCATGCAAATGCCCACTGAGGTCAGAAGAGGGCATCAGATACCCTGGAACAGGAGTTACAGATGGTTGTTAGCCACCAGATGGATGCTGGGAGTGGAACCCAAATCCTCTGTAAGAGAGCCAGTGCTCTTAAACTGCTGAGCCATCTCTCCAGCCCTGAGAGAGGGTCTTACATAGCCCAGGCTGACCTCAAACTCAACTATGTAGCCAAGGATGATGTTGAACTTCTGATCCTCCTGCATCTACCTCTCAGGGTGACAAGTATGCACCACCATGCCTGGTTCATGTGATACTGGGGATGAGCCTTTGTGCACACTACCCCTTTATCAACTGAGCTGCAGTTCTGATAAAAATTTAAATTCTCATTGATGACCCTTAGCTTGTCCCCCCTTCACATGCTGCTAAAGTTGTCAACTGCTTTCTCTCACATTAAGTGAGTGATCTCGGGGGCTGGAGACATGGCTCAGCGGTTAAGAACACTGATTGTTCTTGCAGAAGACCTGGGTTCGAATCCCAGCACCCACATGGCAGCTAAAAACTGTCTGTAATGCCAGTTCCAGGGGATCCAACAGCCTCTTCTGTCCTCCGCGGGCATTGCACGACATGGGTGCCCTTACCTACATGCAGGCAATACACACATACACATAAAATAAAAATAAATAAAATATATTGTTTTTAAAAAAGTGTGTGACCTTAAGCTGCCTCATGCCCCCCCGCACTGAGTCTTACCTTTTAGTTTTGCCCCCTCTTACTGACGGGCTAGTCACAGCCATACCTCACTCCTACAGGATAAACCATCCTCAGCTTCCCCCATTTCCCCAATGAACTCTTTTCTGTCAGCTGCAGTTGAAGTCAGACAACCCAGTCAGTCAGAACGTCGTCTACAGTGGGAGCCGCTCAGTTGTGAGCGGCACCGTGAGTGGTCCCTCCTCAGCCCCGTCTGTGGCAGCACTTTAGAGCCACAGTCACTGGGATCTGGTACAAGTTGTTGGCTCCCTGTCCCCAGTTCAGAGTCCTGGATACTTTAGACCCCACCTAAGCGAGACGTTTCCCCACAAAGCGATGGAGCAGCCCGCAAGCCGGGCACTGGTTGACTCTCAGACCTCAGGCTCGTCAGAGACCATGCCACCACGTCTCCAACCACCGAGCAATTCCGGGGATAGACACACCCTTTCTCTTTCTAGGGTTTTCTGGTTCATTCAGCTCTCGTCCTCGCAAAACCTAATTCCTTGGGGCATCCACTGCAGTCTTCTGCCTGCCATGGCCGGGCTTCACTCTTCCTGTGAACTCCATGGTGGGCCTGGATCCCCACCAATCCAGTCACCTGGCCACTTACATGCAAGCTCTGGCCTATAGGAAGAGATGGCTCTAGAGGAACTTCCAGCTCTCTCAGGTCCTGCCTGTGCCTTCCCAGCTGCCCTGGGGTACCAGGGAGTGAGTTAACACAAGCCAGTGGTGAGGACAAGCTTAGAGCTCAGCTTAGGAGCACCAAGCCCACGCCTGGCAGGCACAGCAGGTCACAGCAAGAGCTTACTTGCTTGGCCAAACCCAGTGACCACCCTCCCTGTGGGTTACAAAATGCCATTCGTAGGGTAGAGATGCCTCAATCCTGGGCAATAATGGGATGTCTAGAGCACCCTCCTCCAGATGGCCAGTGTTTGCACATCTGCAACATGGGATGGGACCCAAGGACTCTGAAAGTTCTCTGTAAGTCCAAGACCACAAAGGAAAACAGGCTACCTGGGACCGGCACAGAACACTGTCCTCTCTCCTACACTTTCCAAGAAGATGGGCAAAGCACAGTTCACGTAAGTCGGCAGTGGCCATTTTGGGATGTTTACAGAACCTATCTCATTGCTACCATCACCACTACCACCATCACCACCATCACCATCACCACCATCATCACCACCACAGAACCTATCTCATTGCTACCATCACCACTACCACCATCACCACCATCACCACCATCACCATCACCACCATCATCACCACCACCACCATCATCCACCATACACAACATTATCCCCACCATCACCACCATCATCACCTCACCTACCATCATCACCACCATCATCACTATCACCACCATCATTACCATCATCATCACTATCATAACCCATCACCATCACCACCATCATCACCATCACCACCATCACCACCATCACCACTATCACCACCATCACCACCATCATCATCATCACCACCATCACCACCATCACCACCACCACATCACCACCACCATCATCACCACCACCATCACCACCACCATCATCACCACCATCATCGCCACCATCATCGATCACCACCATCACCACCACCACATCACCACCACCATCATCACCACCACCATCACCGCCACCATCACCGCCACCATCATCGCCACCATCATCGCCACCATCATCACCGCCACCATCATCGCCACCATCATCGCCACCATCATCGCCACCACCATCGCCACCACCATCATCACCACTATCATCACCATCACCACCATCATCACCATCACCACCATCATCGCCACCATCACCGCCACCATCACCGCCACCATCATCGCCACCATCATTGCCACCATCAACACCACCACCATCACCACCATCATCACCACCACCATCGCCACCATCATCGCCACCATCATCGCCGCCATCATCGCCGCCATCATCGCCGCCACCATCGCCGCCACCATCGCCGCCATCATCACCGCCACCATCACCGCCACCATCATCGCCACCATCATCGCCACCATCATCACCACCACCATCATTGCCACCATCATCGCCACCATCATCGCCACCATCATCACCACCACCATCATCACCACTATCATCACCATCACCACCATCATTACCACCATCACCACCATCACCACCATCATCACCACCATCACCATCACCATCATCACCATCACCACCATCACCACCATCACCACCACCATCATCATCACCATCCATGGTCAGTCTAGAAGTGACACCTCAAATGAACACAGTCTGCTCCATGCTCCCTACTTGGCTTTTGCCGTGGAATCCCCAAACCCTCCCAGTCCCCATCTGTTCCCATCGGCACTGCCTATAGGCATTGGAGGCAATGGTCACAGAGGGAGGCATCTTTCCATCACTTAACAGGGGATTATGTACCCAAGGGGCATTCCTGAGCAGAGCATGGGCTGCGATGTAGACAGGTTTTCTCTGGCCACACCCTGCTGCCCGTTTACGTGTGCCCCTCGCCATCACCACTATCACCATCACCACCATCATAAATCAGTACCATCACCACCATCACTATCACTACCAGCATCACCATCACCAGCATCACCAGCATCACCACCACCATCACCATCACCACCATCACCACCATCATCACCATCTCCAGCACCATCATCATCACCATCATCATCACTATCACCCCCATTACCATCACCACCACCATCCCCATAGCCATATGTGGTTTTAGGTAAGTCATGGTCAGTCTAGAAGTGACACCTCAAATAAACACAGTCTGCTCCATGCTCCCTACTTGGCTTTTGCCGTGGAATCCCCAAACCCTCCCAGTCCCCATCTGTTCCCATCGGCACTGCCTATAGGCACTGGAGGCAATGGTCCCAGAGGGAGGCATCTTTCCATCACTTAACAGGGGATTATGTAACCAAGGGCATTCCTGAGCAGAGCATGGGCTTCGATGTAGACAGGTTTTCTCTGGCCACACCCTGCTGCCCGTTTAAGTGTGCCCATTGGCTGAAATGACACACGGCCAAGAGGATGTGCAGTCTCCATGTTTAAAAGCAAATATTCTGGAAGTTCAACTGAACCCCACAGATGACGTTTCCAGTCTCTCACGCTTGTTGCCCATCAACAGAAAGGCACTTCGGATTACCCTGGGGGAGGAGAAGAAGACAGAGAGGTGCGGAAGTGGAGGAGAGCTTACCTCAGGGCCCTTCCTTCTAACATCTGGAATGAAGATTTCACAAGCGCACTAAAAACAGCTCCACAGGGTCATGGGGTAAAGCCCAAGTCGTGGGCCCTGTCAGCATTGCTGGTGTCCCTCCCCCGTTCCTTCTTGTGGGTAGACATTTTTGTCCCGATGAGGCCCACTGAGCAGGAAAGCGGCCCTGCAAACAAGGCAGCGTTTAATTAACAAACTGACCTCGCTGACTGTCCCCCAGCTGGGCTGTGCGGTCAGCCAGCCTACGGTTACCTCCTCCCGGGCTGACCAGGAGGTTTTCACAAATGGCCAAATCAGAACAATAAGGACCTACAGAGGGACAGCAGGCTCCTCGCGGTGAGCTCCTCGGGCTCTGAGCCCAGTCCTTCCCTAGGACTGTCTTCCTACTTCTGTGCTAAAATGTTCTTTGGAAATAAATGAATTGTCCACAGGGGTAAAGAATAGGATTCCAGGGGCTGGAGCAATGGCTCAGCAGTTCACAGCACAGGCTGCTTTTGCAGAGGACCCGGGTTCAATTCCCAGCACCCACGTGGCAGCTAACAAGTGTCAGTAAGATAGCAGAGTTTGTCCACAACCATCTGACATCCAGTTCCAGGGAATCCAACGCCCCCTTCTGACCTCCATGGACATTGTACGACACGGGTGCACTTACATACATTCAGGCAATACACTCGTACACACAAAATGTAAATAATAAATAAAGAGAATAGGGTTCTGTGCTCTGTTCGTCCTTGTTTGCTTGTTATTTTTAAGTACTCCGTGGGTATAAGAAAAACTGATGGATGATCTCGTCAAGTCTCGTGCCCTTTTAAAAATCTCCTCAAATGTAGGATTGCTTATCTGGGCCTCTCCAGCTGACCAGGAGAAGGGTCATTTCTCCTTACTGGGGAATCCCTGCTGTGTGTCAGCCTGTGAGAGAGCCCATGCCCAAATCCATTTCTGCACCGGAAGACCCACCCATCCTTACAGTGGCGCTAGATGACTACCCAGTAAATATTAATGCTTCTTAAAGAGGCTTTTAGCCTGGACTCTCCCTCCCCATGAAAACATCAGAGAGCATCAATCATTTCGCTTTTTACAGGAACAGCTCCTCCCTTGACAACCATCCCTGGCCTCCCCAGCCCTCCCCTGACTGATCCCCCCTTCTTCCCCAGATACCAGAGTTTGTCCACAACCATCTGGCAAGCATCACCATGCAAAGATGTCCTCACCTAGGGAGCCGAGATTGCCATCTCCAGACCCCACGCTGGGCTGCTGTTATTGTTAAAGGCAGCTCATTTGGCTACCGCAGGGAGCTAATTACTTTTCAACACCACCGCAGCCCCACTCTACAGCCCCCAGCCTGAAGTCAGGGAAGCAGACAGAGATGGAGGAGGGCGCGGGAGCTACTATTAGCACTATTTCTAGGATCAAAGTCACTTCTGACCGAAAGACCTTGGCATCTCCAATGATAAGTTGGGGTTTAATAAGAGTCCTGTCAATCACCTTCCTGCCTCCATTTGGGCAAATGGCTCTGACTTCGAAAGTCCCTTAGTGAGCTTGAGAATGCCAGGCTCCCCTGTCCAGCAGAGAAGCAGCAGGACAGGGCTCCCCCAGTCCCTCCCCTGTCCCTCCCCCATCCCTCCCACCATTCCTCCCCCTCAGAACGTTTTGCTGATGCTTTCCTCCCCGGCATCTGAATCCACCTCGGATGCAGAGGTCCTAGGTCTTGAAGCACCCACACCCTCCCACCATTCCTCCCCCTCAGAACGTTTTGCTGATGCTTTCCTCCCCGCAGCTGAATCCACCTCGGATGCAGAGGTCCTAGGTCTTGAAGCACCCACGCCTTGCTAATTCCCAGAGAGCGATGGTGTCGGGACGTGAGAAGCAGAAGTTAGAGGGCTGGGGGGGTCATGCACTGAGGCGAGTGATGGCTGCAATGCACCTTGTGCCGTTTCCAGAACATTCTTTTAGCTGTTATTGGGCAGCTACAATTCTCCAGCGCCGGGCTAAGTTCTATGAGTCCCCTTGTCAATCAAACAAACAAAATCCACTGTGGGTCGCAAGAAACGATAGGGCGGTAAACAAATAGTGTATGATATAATGCCAGGAAGGGAAATTGAGTACGTACATTTTGACACAGCACAGTGCCTAGCAGGTCAGGGTCAAGTAGAGTTACTGATGGTGATGATGATGGAGATGGTGGTGATGATGATGATGGTGGTGATGGTGGTGAAGGTGATGATGGTGATGATTGTGATAGTTATGGTGATGGAGACAGTGATGGTGATGATGGTGGTGATACTGGTGATGGTGCTAGTGACGATGCTGCTGCTGATGGTGATGATGATGGAGATGGTGATGGAGATGGTAGTGATGATGATGGTGGTGGTGCTGGTGGTGATGGTGCTGGTGCTGGTGATGGTGCTAGTGATACAGTGATAGAGATAGTGATGTTGATGGTGATGGCAGTGATGGAGAGGATGGTGATGATGATGGTGGTGGTGGTGGTGGTGATGGTGCTGGTGCTGGTGATGGTGATAGTGATACAGTGATAGAGATAGTGATGTTGATGGTGATGGTGATGGAGATGGTAGTGATGATGATGGTGGTGGTGGTGGTGGTGATGGTGCTGGTGATGGTGCTGGTGCTGGTGATGGTGATGGTGATAGTGATACAGTGATAGAGATAGTGATGTTGATGGTGGTGGTGATGGTGCTGGTGCTGGTGATGGTGCGAGTGATGATGATGGTGGTGGTGATACAGTGATAGAGATAGTGATGTTGATGGTGATGGCAGTGATGGAGAGGATGGTGATGATGATGGTGATGATAGTGGTGATTATGATGGAGATAGTGATGGTGATGATGCTGGTGATGCTGGTGATGATGACGACAGCGAGTTAGTGATGATGTTGGTTATTCCTGAAGGTTCTTGGTCACTCGTTCTCTTTCCTTTGTATGTTTTCATCTTTGGAAACATGTCAGTGGTCCTGACTGAAGTATCAGGATATGAAAACCATGCCAAGCTTTTTTTTTCGAGTTCAACACATTGCCTTAGGTTTGGCCACAGGCTTTAGAATAAGTCTGTAGAGAACCTTATTAAAAGGAAGCATGTGTTAGATTGGGAAGGGGCAGTGCTCCTGGGTTTGCGTGTGGAGCAGCACTGACTCTGTGTAGATAAGAATCTCAAAGCTAGCCCCCAAGTGCCCCCACACCATGCCTGGGCCACACGTCCCCTTACTCAATCAGTCCTGCAACCCACAGCAGAGGAGCAGTGAGCACTCAAGTTCCCAGTGCTCGATGGCTGTGTGGTCATTCCATAGCCAAGGGAAGACAGCGGCCTTTCCTTGGGCCTCAGTGGCAATGGAGGAGTGGCCAGTGTCACCAGTCAGAGGTGCTCACCATGGTGACCACCTAGTTTGGGGCAAAGTCCACAAATTCCATTAAAGTAGAACCTGAGTTCGAAGCTCGCAATGAATCGCTGCCACCCTCCCCCTCCCTCTGAGTGATGGTGTGGATGGGAGACAGAATGATGCTCCAGGATCCCACATCCTGTGCTCTGTCCCTCCAAGGGAATCAGGGCTGAAGCAGTTGGCTCAATTAAGAGACACACAAATTATATTATATTCTCCACCAGGAGGGGCCAAAAACAAATCCTACTTGAGGATTCTTGGTTTCAGTCAAAGCGGGGCCGGGAGGGTTGCTCCGGGTGGCAGGCCTGAGAGGAAAGTTCCAGAACTCTCAGAAAGGATGGGCCTGATGTGGTCGGGGGACCTAGAAGGTCTGTCTCCAGGGGCTACTGTGAGAACCAGTGGATGCCAATCAATCTTTTGTTGGCTTTGGGCGCATGGACAGCAGGCCCACGTTCCAGGAGAGCAGGCTTGTTGGGGTTGTGCTGCCTGGATGACGTGTTGAGTGCCTGACCGTGGGATCTACACTAGCTGGTTGGGCCACTGTAAGAAATCCCAAAGACTGGGACTTTGGAAGCTACTTCCTCTCAATTCTGGAAGTTGGTGTCCAGGATGGAGGAGGGCAGGGCTGGTTCTCCCTGAGGCATCTGCCCCTGGTTTGAAGATGGCTTCTCTCCTGTACTCAGCGTGCGTATGAGTTCTGATCAACTTCTTGCATAAGGATGCCAGCCTAATGCATTAAGGTCCTCCCCCCACCCCCATTGGATCCTAGTCACTTAGGTCCTTGATGACTTTCCGACCTGCAGTCCTGCTAAGGTTAGAACTTTGATGAATGAAGGGACAGCGCTGTTCACTCTGACAGCAACTGTTGCTTCGGTGGATGAATTGGTGGGAGTGTGGGATGCACAGACACTGGACACCAATACAGACACCTGCTGGAGACGTCGGCCAGAGTGAGCCGGTGTGAAGGAACGTGGCCTCCCACCAGCTTCCCGGGGCTCCTGAGGAATGGCCGCTGAACAATCACAGCACAAATTGGGGCTGTGGTTGGAGAGCGGAGGTGCAGGGACGGAAGGCCGAGTCTGTGTCTGCAGCTGGACTGAAGAGGGTCTCAGACAGCAGTGCCAGGCCCAGCATGAGGGCAAGTGGCTTTATCCCAAGTAAACATGGTCGGCCTCTCTCTGGTATCTGTAGACCCTGTCGGCTTGCTGTTCGCAGCTGGACCTCAGATAGGTGTGAGGGAGACAGAGCTGGGCCCAGCACCCCCATGGTAATGGGACCCACAGCCTTGGGTTTTGAAAAAATCTCAGCTCCTGGGGATCCCAGATGGCCCCTTCCCCTGTAGCTGTCCTCAGGCCTTAAACCTCCCCTCTGCCCAACCCCAACTCATCCATCCCTGTTCCTGAATAACGGAACATGAAGATGAGGGTTTTGGGGCTTGAGTGTCAGCCAGCAACTCTAGTGAGCAGCCAGCATCTCTGGGCAGGTTGCTTCTCCTTTTCACAGGCCCCTCGTGTCCCCTGCACGGCAATATGGTGTGTCCATATTGGAAGAGGGAGCTGTGCCTTTGGCCCCGACTCACCGTTCATGCCCCTAGGGACCTTGGCAATCCCAGCCATCTCTAAGCCAATCTCATGGAGCTTGGGGTCTTTGTCCTCACTGGGTTTCAGTTAAAGGTGATAATTTTTCAAGGTTCAGAAGACGCTGTTTGTAAGGACTGACTAAACAGTTACCATTTTAATCGTGTGGCAAATTACCCGGAGAGGGACAAGAGAGGAACGTTTAGCATTTGCGTCTTGTATCCAGTTATAATAATAAGGCGTCTTTTGTTTAAGAAACTTTGGAAGATACAGAGAAGAAAAGCAGGAAACAGGAACAGCCACAGCACTGCTCGGGGCCTCCAGGAGGGTGCGATGCAGGTTTCTGGGCTCACACAGAGCACACACACAGCAGGGATGCCAGCGTGGTAGCAGACTAAGGCCACCCTGCCTTCGCCCCAAGAGAAAACCAAGCGCAGCCCGAGAGGCCACCTCTCATGAGGAGACCACTCACCAAACCCCTGTTTCTAAACAGTGACATCACTCCTGGATCGATTCCCATCTTAAAAATGTAGCAACAGGGCTGACGAGACAGCTCAGAGGTAAAGGTGCTACCCACATGGTGGAGGGAGAGAACTGAGTCCTGAAAGTTGTGTTCTGATGTGCGCCGCGCACACACACAAATAAGGTATTTTAAAATCTTTTAAAGCGTAGCGATAGGCAATAGGCAGGGAACGTGCCCTCTGGCAAGCTTGTGCACCCCAGGCGGCTCTGAGAAACAGAACAACTGGATGAAGGTTAGTCCCACACGTGAACAGTGAGGTCATTATAACTGGACCCGAGCTGATTAGGGCCACTCTGGGAAGCTGATGGTTCTCAGCAGGCGTTGGTGGAAATGTGTGCTCTGAGAGGTACAGCCGCTTCCCTGAGGGGCTCAACACTGAGGCTCCCTCCCCGGGTCCAGCCTTGATGCAGCAGAGGCCGGGTGGTGGGCACCGTTCCGGCAGCACCCTCCTGGCTCAGGATGACGGTGCCACCCAGATGCTCATAACATTTCTGAGCCCACCCCAGGCTCCGCAGGAGGGACTGGCCACCTGTTCTAACCTCGTCCCACTGACCAAAATTTGCTCACAGGGCCAGCTTAGAGGCTGTAGGGTGGCGCTGTGGCTTGGAAATGTGCAATGGCCAGAGACAGCACAGTATTGGATCTTTGTGGCCCAACCAGCTTTGGAATAAAAGATTATGAAACTTGTGTAGCTGACAGAGTCACCAAGCTGGGTTGAACCTAGGCAGCATGACGTGGGGTCTTGTCTTCCCACCCCAGGGCCTTCCAGAGTGCTGAGTGCTGGGTGCTGAATGCTGAGTGCTGAGGGCTGAGTGCTGGGTGCTGAATGCTGAGTGCTGAGCTGAAGGCTGAGTGCTGAGGGCTGAGTGCTGGGTACTGAATGCTGAGTGCTGAGCTGAAGGCTGAGTGCTGAGGGCTGAATGCTGAGTGCTGAGCTGAAGGCTGAGTGCTGAGTCCCGAGTGCTGAGGACTGAGTGCTGGATGCTGAATTCTGAAGACTGAATGATGAGTGCTAAAGGCTGAGTCCTGAGTGCTGAGGGCTGAGTCCTGAGAGTTGAGGGCTGTATTTTGCCCTAGGGACTCAGCTGGGTGCAAAGTCTGAGAGGAGAAAAGCAGATGAGAGATGAGGTAATGTCACCATGTGACTGCAGAGAAAGTTCTAGAAGACAGCACAGGGTGCATATTCACTGAGACAGAACCGAGGGAGAGGATGCCACAAGTGAGTGGACACTCAGTTCACGGATACGACAATTTCGTGAAGAGTCCCAGGTGCTTGGGGCAGTGGCCCTACCCTGGGGCCGTGGGTCACATCTAGCCGTGACACTGAAGATCAGCTGCAGGCCGGGAGAAGCCAGGAGCCAGGTGGGGGCAAGGTGGTGCTGGCCGCACAGTGGGCGATGGCCTGGGCTCTGTCCCGGGTGGTGGAGGGACAATGTGGAGTGCCTTGAAGAAGGAGCCCACTGCTGACAGATCCAGTGTGAGTGGGGTGCAGCCGCGGTCATTCCGCTAAACACTGAGCAACTTGGCCAGGAGGGCAGGAGCCAAACTCGGCAGCCTTGGGGTCAAGAGTTCAGATAAAGTCATGAGAAATATCTCAACTGGAGATCCACAGGAGGCGATCCCACTGACAAGGTGCCTGGTACCCAGAAAACCCTCGGAGCAACCCACTTGGCATCCTGGACACATCCTGTGCACCTGCCTCCATTTTCCTGCAGGATTTCCCTAGTTTTCTCCCACTTACCAGCCCAGGAAATATGAGCTGCAACTCGGAAGACCACAGAGCAGTCAGGGAAGAAGAAAAATATTTCCTTAGAGGAGTGACTCCTGGGTCACCGGTGTCCAAATCAGCTAGCCACCTGCTCTGTGCCCTGAGAAACCAGATCACAGTCTATGCTGTGGTTGTCGGGGAGCCTGACTGATCCAGTTTGGCGCCTGGCTCTTCCCTCGTCATCAAACGTGCTGAGGGGTCACTGTCGAGAGGGAAGGGTGGTGAGGAGGCAGGCACAAATCCCGGTGGCTCTCTCTGTACCGTCTTAGATCAGGGGCAGTTGTTCCTGAATCCAGGCAACCAGGGACTGGGGTCTGAGGTGGTCTGGTTCCAAGGGAGGGTGCTGGAGCTGACCCCTTGGAGTGACAACTCCATCAACTGTTCATGAGTTAACTGTTCCTTCAGGAAGCTTCCCTCACCACAGGCTGAATGAAATAGCCCTGACCGGGCTGAGCAAACCCAACCCTCTCCTTCCTGACACTTGGAATTCTTGTAACAAGCTCACTGATCATGGCTGACAAATCTCAGCGCTGCTTATCTGCCACTGTCCTGTTTCCCCTGTGACCAGGAAGCTCCTGGGAGCAGATTCCATCTCTCTTGGCTTTATTAAGGCATCCTGGAGCCTAACGGTAGGTGAGGGCCCATCTGTACTTACTAGGGTTGGTTGAAGACATCATCTGGGCAGAAGGGAAGGGGAAAAATGGGATTTGAGCACATGCAGCTGTCACTACTGCTCTGGTCCGTTTTTACCTTGAGGAAAGAACCCTAGATGTTAAATCATCATCAGCAATCTCAAACCAACAATCTAAGACCTAGTGCTTCTGCTCTGAGCCCAACATGTTAGACTAGGGATAAGGATGACATTATTTTTATTTTATTTTATGTATATGAGTGTATTGCCTACATGTATGAAAGTGCACCTTTGTTGTGCAATACCCGACAGAAGAGGCTATTGGATCTCCTGGAACTGGAGTTATGGATGATTGTTAACTGCCATGTGGGTGCTGGGATTCGAACCCAGGTCTTCTGCAAGGATAGCTGGTGCTTTTAACCACTGAACCATCTCTCCAGCCCTGGGATGATATTATTTAAAAATGTCTGTGAATTCATGCATGGAACCAAGTATTATTACCATTTAAATTGTTTAATATTTTATTTATTATTTTTATTTTATGTGTATGAGTATTTTGCCTATATGTAAGCGTACCTGTGTTGTGCAATGCCCAAGGAGGTCAGAAGAAAGCATCGGATCCCCTGGAACCGGAGTTACAAATAGTTGTTAGCCGCCATGTGGGTACTGGGAATCGAACGTGGGTCCTCTACAAGAGCGGCCAGCATTTTTAACCACTGAGTTGCCTCTCTAGCCTCCTATTTAAAACTTTCAAATACTATTCAATTATTTTTATTTTTTAATTTATGTGTATGTGTCTCTATGTGTATACAGATGTGTGCAGTGCTTGCAGAAGTCAGAAGAGATTATCAGATCCATCAGAGCTGGACTTACAGAGGCTTGTGAGCCACTGATGTGGGTGCTAGAACTGAACTCGGGTCCTCTGGAAGAGCAGAATGACAGAAGAGCACAGAGCCGTCTCTTCAGGCCCTCATTTAAATTTCTTTTTGGTCTTTTTGAGACAGGGTCTCCCTGTGGCCCCAGCTGGCCTGGAACTTGCTATGTAGACCAGACTGGCCTCAATCTCATGAAATTCACCTGCCTCTGCCTCCCGAGTGCGGGGATCGAAGTGCGCCACTGCGCCCCACCATGTGTTTATTGTACCAATTTCAGGTGTGCACTTTAGCGGACAAGTGGGCTGTGCGGCTCCGGGAGCCCAGCTGCTCTGATCACCAACACGTCGACTGACACCGAAGACCGGCCGTGAACTTCACAGAGACGCAGGAAACGTGTCTAGCAGTTCTACAAAGTTGGGAGCAGATGAAGGATCCAGCAAGCTTTGCTCCTTTTTGACATTTATGGACAATGTCACCTGATTCTGCCACAGATGCCCAGCACTGGAAAAAACTGGGTGTCACAGTGTGTGTTTGTGATCCAAGCACTGGAGAGACCAGGCAGAAGGTCCCCAGGACTTGCTGAACGGGCGAGCTCTGGGCTCAGTGAGAGACCCTGTGACAGAAGACTGAGTAGAGTGCGGTCGAGGAGGCCAGAACCCACCTCTGGCCTTCATGTGCATGGGCACACACATGCATCCACACTGCACACAAGTGACACGCACATACACAAGACAGAGTGGAGCCTTGTGGTGGTGCACACCTGTAACCCCAGCACTCAGGAAGCTGGGACAGTACGGTCAAAGTTTGAGGCTAGCCTGGGCTATACAGTGAGACTATTCCTAAACCCAAACTCTAACCACCCAATGGATAAAGAAGAAACAAGCAGAATAAAAAGAAAGGATAAGAATTAGGAGCAGAGGCAAAACTGTGGTTATTCGTAGGCAACAGAATTGTCTGCAAAGGAAATCCAACAGAATCCACAGGGCTCAGAGCAGCCGACGTGTCCCACAGGGCGTCCGGTCCTGTTTAATTCCTGTGGCTGTGATAAAATATCCTGACAAAAAGCAACTTGGGGGAGAAAAGGTTTGTTTGGCTTATGGCTAGTCCAGGTCACAGTCCACCACTGTGGGGACATCAAGGCAGGAATGTCGGACAACTGATCACATCATATCCACGGTCGATGGCAAGAAACTAACGTGTGCTCCTGGCTGGCCGTGTGCAGCTGTTCCCGCTCATACACACTTTGGACCCCCTGCCTAAGGAACGGTGCCGTCCACAGGGCTGAGTCTTCCCACATCAACTGATCAACTAGTGACGACAACCCCACAGACGCCCCAGGACAACCCAATGCAGACAGTCCCTCACTGAAGCTCTCCAACAGTAACACCAGGTCCTGTTGAGTTGACACATCCAGTCACCACAGGGTCTGAATCAAAGATAAACCTAAAAATCGACTTGATTTCATCCGGTCGTAATCACTAGGAATACGCACAGTTACACTCACTTAATACACAGGCTGTGGAAGTTAAGATGAGACAGATCAGCAACTTTAGCACCTCACGGTTTGTTTGCACAGTGGCTGTTTACTGAGCAGCTGTTATGTGCCAGGCAGTTCTCAAGCTGGTTACTGACTGGCTGGATTCCACACCCACTGGAGACCCAGCTGCAGGGGGGTGTGCACACAGGCCACGAGGCAAGGAAAAGGTTTGTGGAACGTCAGTGTTGTTCGTGAAAATGAATTAAGAAGGGGGATCTCTGTGTGTGCATATGTGTGTGTGTAGGTGTGCGTGTGTGTAGGTGTGTGAGGTATCTGTAGGTGTGTGTTGGGGTGAGTGTGGGTATCTGTGCATGTGTGTGATGTGTGTATGTATCTGTGTGTGATGTGATGTGTATATGTGTATGAGTGTGTCTGTGTGTATGCATGTGTGTGTAATGTGTGTATATGTGTAATTATGCATGTGATGTGTGTATATGTATGTGTATGTGTGTAATGCATGTATATGTGTGTGATGTGTGTGTAGGTGGGTATATGTATGTGTGTCTGTGCTGTGTGTATATGTGTGTAATTATGTGTGTGGTGTGTGTATATGTATGTATATGTCTGTGTGTATGTGTGTGTAATGTGTTTATATGTGTGTGATGTGTGTAGGTGTATGTAGATGTGTGTGTGTTGTAATGTGTGTACATGTGTGATGTGTGTGTGTGTGTGTAGATGCATGTGTGTCTGTGTGTGAGTGTGTGTGGAGGGAGGATGGGCTCTGATCTGAGAAGGTTCCCGAGTCCCCTGAGGAACAGGCCATGCTGCGATCCGGATGAAGTGAGGGACAGCAGAGCAGACCCTGGGGCAGGCTGGCTCCTGCTGACGCTGGAGGGGAGATGGGAGGACAGAGGTGTGGGGGTTTGCTGCAGGAACCCCAGTAGGAGCCAGAGGGAGGAAGTGGGCCGTGCTCACCCTGGGGAGCGCGGGGCAGACAGCAAGCACACCGAAGGGACCGGCTCAGGGCTGCTGCGGTCAGCCAAGCCGGCGGTACAGGGCAGCGGGCAGCGGGACCCACATGGACGACCAGCAGGTGGGTGGGTTTGAAGCTGCGCGGGGTGTGGGGTTAGCAGCAGGGCGGAAGGACCAGCACCAGCTGTGCAGGGCCTGGGATGGGAGCACGGGGACAGACGTGCAGGGGCTCCGGACCCTCCCTGTTGCCCTTTGGCGCTCCAGCAAGTCTCGGACCACCGTCCTGTCTGCCTGTCCCGGGGAAGGAGTGCTCCGCAGGCCGGGCCGGGCCGGGCCGAGCTCCAAGTGCATCCTACCAGTCGTGCGACCTTCGACCTCCTGACCCCCATGCAAAGAGCAGGGTCGCCCACGCTGCCCTCCGGAGCCGCTTCCAACCCGAAGACTCTGGGAATTCAGGAAATCCCGATTTAGATACGTGGCGCTGGAAACCGGCAGCTCACAGGGAACGGGCTCCGGAAGGCTCTGCCATTGTGTGGCCGTCTAGACCCGCGGGGGCAGGAAGAAGTGAAAGCCGCTGTCGGCCGCGCCCCTCAGCGCGCACTTTCCAGGAAGCAATAACCAGGCATCGCTGGGGCTCCAGGGCCGTCCAGGGCCACCCCGGGGCTCGGCCGGGCTGTTATCGTCCGCTCAGCCCTGGCCCGATGCCCTGCGCCCAGCTAGTGCTTCCTCTGAGATAACTCGGGTACAGTGACCATGTCAACCGCACAAACAGGTGGTGCCTATTTACGGCAGGACAGCGAGCCGCTGGCCACCGTGCCAGCGGGAGCAGAGGGCCTGATAAATGTGCTTATCACAAAGGATTAGCAAGTGTTATTTTCTCTTTTGTTTGTTTGAAGTTTGCTATCTGTGAAACCCGGTGGGATCCGGGCCAAGTTTAACAACAGCCACAGAGAGGGTGGGGAGGTCGGAGCCACAGGCGCGGCCGGCAGTGTGAGGGAGCCTGTGGGCATCTAGCCAGCCGGTTCTGACAGGCAGAGACAAAACGAGGGTTAATGAACCATTTGGCTTTGGACAAAATAACACATTGAATAAACCTGTGTGTGTTCCACATGGACGCCTTGTGGTCTCCTGCATATCAATCACAGGGGCTGGTCACCATGCCCGCCTGCCTGCCAGCATCCGGGGCAATGAACAGGAATTGTGCTTATGCGTGTTCTTGTGTGTGTATTTGCATGTGGGTGTATGCATGTGTGTACTTAGGTGGATGTGCATGTATGTGTGACCTGTGCACACAGGTTCGTGTTCATGTGTCTGTACATATATGTGAACACCTCACCTGTTGTCTTCTGGCACCGTCCACCTTGATTTTGAGGCAGGGTCTCTCTGACTTGGAGCTCACCAAGGAGGCTAGGCTGGCTGGCTGGGGATCCCAGGGATCCACTGACTCCACTTCCCCAGCAGTGGCAGTACAATGTCTGACATGTACCACCATATCTGGGCTTTTAAAACCTGGGATTGAACTCCGGTCCATGCTCACATAGCAAGCTCGTTACCAACTGAGCCGTCTCCCCAGCTGCTGGATGTTTTGAATTGGTAACTGTTCATTGCAAATAGCAATGGGCTTCATAAAGACGTTTTATTTATTATTTTTATTTCATGTATATGAGTGTTTTGCCTGCAGGTATGTAAGTGAACCGGTGTCATGCGATGCCCCCAGAGGGCAGAAGAGTGTGTCGGATTCCCTGGAACTAGAGCTATAGACAGTTGTTAGCCATCATGTGGGTGCTAGGAACTGAATCTGGGTCCTCTACAAGAGCAGCCAGTGCTATTAACCACTGAGCCATCTCTCTAGCCCCGATGAAGACGTTTTCAATCAAGTTCATCAACACCTTGGTCATGTCCACCCCCTGGAGACCCCAGAACTGCAGCTGTGGACAGAGATGGGAACTTGGCATGGATTGTGAAGAGGGAATCCTCTGTGAGATGACTGGTAACAAGATTCAAACCCAGGTGTGAGGAAACCCCAGGTACAGAACAGTAAGACTAGAAACTGAGGGCTAGGGAGAGGGGGCGCCCCCGGCCTGGGAACACGTCTGGGATGGAGCAGAGGGGCTGACATGAGTGGAGGGCCATTTACATTTAGGTGGCAGGTTTAGCATGTGAGCCTGACAAGCTTTCCCAGGGCACAGAGACGGGGCACTAACAAAATGGAGGGACTGGTACTTTGTGCCTCAATGAGGAGCGGGGGCCCCAGATGCCGCCTTTCACTGCTTGTGGTACATCAGAGACGTCGGACGTTTCCAGGAGGGGCTGTCTGAGGCTGCTGACACGTCCTCCCATCTGACAGGCCACACTCTCCACCTTTGATAACCGTATCTCTGCGGTTGACCTCAACCTTCCACAGCAAAGGACCACGACCACACAAGCAGATGGAGGCATCACCCACTTGACCATCTCTTTGGACAACTCACAGATACTTCCACACTTGATTGAAATCCAGTTTTGAGAACCCCTTGGGCATTCACTATACACCCATGGTCATGGTCCTTAACATCTACTCAAGGGCACTCCTGTCCTGGAGGACGCGGAAGGAGCAAAGTCTTGTGATGCAGCAGTGAATTCTCCCTTTCCTGTCAGTGCCTGCATCACGTCTGAGATGAGTGACAGTCACAGGCAGCTCTGCAGGTGCTCATGTGACACTGCTATGTGGACTCCATCCGCTGCCGACCCTCAGCCGCCCACACTATCCCAAGCACAGGATAGACAGATACCTCCTCCTTCACAAGCTGAAAGACCTGGGTTGTGTCCCAAGCCACCACCAGAAAGCTGCTCTTACAACTGTCACGTCTGCCTGTAACACCCCCCTCCCCAACAGTCTTGGTGTCAAGGGCTAAAGGCCCTGAAGATCCACGGATCCACCCAGGCAAGGAGGCCTCTCCTGTGGGGTGCAATACAGGAAGCAGATTTATCCTGGGAGCTGCCATTGAGCCAATGAGATCAGGGAGGGTGTGAGCACAGCTGGATCCCAGGTGGATCGAAGCAGCTCCCCTCCCAACCCCACCGCACTCCAGGTCTCCATCAGCAAAACAGGGAACAGCATAGAGGGTTAGGGGCTGCTCACAAAGCCTGGCACCTCCTGCCTGAGCTGACATCCTTGGGTTTGTCCTTGAGCCAGGACAGAGCCAGGTAAGGACAGAGCTCAGAGGCCAAAGGCCACCAGGGCTCAGTTCTTGCACCAATGGCTTGTGTAGCTATGACAAAACACCTGACAAGCAACTTAAAGAGGGCTCTGTGCGGGCTCACAGCCCCAGGGTGCGGCCCATCGTGGCGGGGAAGGCGTGGCGGGAGGAGCGGGAGGCGGCTGGTCATGGCACACAGCTTTTGCCTTTCTATTCAGTCCAGGACCCCAGTCCATGGGATGGTGCTCCCACGTTCAGAGTACGCCTTCCTACCTCTGTTAACCCAATCTAGAAATTCCCTCACAGACATGCCCAAAGGCTGGTCTCCTGGGTGAGTCTACATCTGGTCAAGTTGATAATATCAATGCTTACGTGTTAATCTGACGAAGGTCTCCTGGGAGCCTCTGGCCTCCATGACAGAAGCTAAAGGATTCTTGGGAAATTACACCTGAAATAGAAGCTTCCAGTTGGAAGATCCATCACATCTGCACCTGTGGAACTGTCCTGAAAGACACAGGGAGACAGAGGAACAAGGGGACTAGAGGCCGAGCAGGAGCCCGCAGTCACTGTGGCCTCTTGAAGACAAGATGCAGGTGGCCGCTGGCCGGGCTCACTGTTTCAAACACCCACTCAGTGACAGCAGTGCATCGTAGGCAGCGAGGACTCTGGGCAGGAGATGAGCTCTAAGCATCCATTCTTTCTGTGTTCGACAGTCATGTCTGCAGTGCATCTCATTTCATCCTAAGAACAACCAACCCCGGAGACCATGCAGCCAGGCCCTGTGGCCGCGATGACAGAACTGCCCCAGCAAGATCCTGGGGAAGGCAATTTCCTGCCTTCACACACTTTCTGGAAGGGCCTGATGGGGTGTGGAGTGTCGGGACCAGCAGGGAGACAGCGCCCATGGGTGGAAGCCATGATAGCCGACCTCACAACTGGACAGTCAGACCTGGGTGGCAGGATGAGGCCCCTCCATGCCACCTTGAAGTTGCTGCCCTGTGAACCAGGGCATCTCTCTCTCCAGCCTCCCTCAGATGGAGGTAGGGAGAGACCTGGGAAGGTGCTGAGTAAATGGGGCAGACACTCAGACCAGTTTCTACACACAGCAACCTAGACCCCAGAAGGCAGAAAGCAAACCAAGACAGCTATGCAGGCACAGGGTACCAAGAATCCAGGTACCAAGCACTAGGCATTAAGCACTTAGGCGTCAGACACCAGGTATGAGGGACCAGGCACCAACCATCAAGGTACCAGGCACCAAGCACCAAACACTCAGGCACCAGACACCAGGTACCAGTCACTGGGCACCCAGCCACAGGGCATCCAGTCTGGAGAGTGGCCCATCCAGTTGCGTGGCGTCGATGTGCTGCCCAGCCCGGCTGCCCACTGTGCTGGCTGGGATGTCAGTGTGGCTGGTCTTCAAAGGGACCGTACATTCTGCTGGGGATTTTCGAAGCAGAATAATCTGACATGTGTCTGGACTTGCCATTTCCTCCACCAGCATTGCAACATCATCGTCTGCTCTCTAACCAACAAGGGCAGAGAGCGAGAGCCTCTCCCAGACCCGCCGCACACTCCTGCTTCTGCCTCCGGTTCCCAGGGTCCATCCTGGCACCCACTCGCAGGTGACTGGCACTGCTGGGGAGGGAGCCCACCGGCGCAGGGGTGCTGTGCCCAGGGCTGTTCCTAGTCCTGTTCTCACCTCCTCCTCACTGGTATTCAGGAGAGTTGGGCAAACCCTCACCTTCAGCCTCAACTTCCCCACTTGTAATGTAGGGCAGGGGTCAAAAAGATAAATGGGTCCACTGAGCTCCGCTGGGATTTCAAACTGGGCAGGTCTTCCCCCAAATCAGCTACCTGCAGTGAATTTGTTTCAACTTTGCTACAGTTTTAAAAATTTTATTTTATGTGTACGAGTGTATTGCCCGCATGTATGTGAGTGCACCCAGGTCATGCAATGCTGCAGAGGTCAGAAGAAGGCTTCGGATTCCCCTAGAACTGGAGTTAAGGACGGTTCGTAGCCGCCATGTGGGTGCTGGGAACTGAACCCAGGTCCTCTGCAAGAGCAGTCAATGCTCTTAACCACTGAGCCATCTCTCCAGCCCCAATTCTTGCTACATTTTTACGTTGTTATAACCAAAATGCCGGGCGGAATCTAGTCCAGGGAGGAAAGGTTTGTCTTGGCTCATGGTTTCAGAGGGGTTTGCATCCATGAGGGCAGGAAAGGCCTGGGGGGTGGGGGCACTCCTGGCCACTGGCATGAGCAGTAGAGGCTAGCCAGGTGGTAGAAGACCAGGAATCCCAGAAGAACCAGGGCTAGGCATGACCTTCAAAGTCCACCCCCAGGATGCTCTTCTCGCACAAGGCCAACCTCTGAAAGGTTCCACCCCAAACCATGCCACCTGCTGGGGGCCACAAGACAAAACGTAACCCTGTGGGAGACACTTCCTGTCAGATCACAACATCACCTGTGACTGATTCCCCATGGGATCCTTATCTTGATGTCACAATGCAGAGGCCCCTGTCCTGCTGGCTCTTGGAGTCTCCCTTCTCCCCAAATCCTGTGTTCCATTCTGTCTTAGGCTCTGGAGGCGCCCTGCGGGTCCCTTCCAGGCCTCTCTGAGCTCTGTGCCACAGCAAAATCTCACGGTTGCTTCCTGTCCTGCCTGAGACATGTTGGCTGGTGAAAGTCAAGCTGTCAGCCAGGCCAGGTGTCAGGAGTTTGTGATCCCAGCCACTTGGGAGGCGGAGGCAGGAGGATAGCTAATTCAAAGCCAGCGTAGGCAACATAGAGAGAAATGCAGCAAAATAAAATTCAAAAGGGGCTGGGTGTGGTTCTGTGGTAGAGAGTTTGCCTTGTGTGTGAGAAGAAAGGTCAGGTCCACATTTCAGGATGTGTCTGGATTCTCTGTCACTAGTGTCCCCTGTGACAGTGTGTCCCATGAGCCACACCTCCCCTGATCTTTCTTACAGTGCAGCCGGACCCCCCCACCCCCATGGGGTTACCCTACCTGACTCCCGTGGAACAAGGAATCCTGCTCACCTTATCACCACCCTGCCCTGGCCACTCGCTTGTGTGTTCCAGCCATGTTCCTGTGTCCCTAACTTCTGTGACATAAGACACTACGTTGGAACAGTTTAAATAAGAAGAGGGAAACCTGGTTAAGGGTAAGACACTGGTGCACTGGGAATAGGCTTGCCAGGGAGCCCTTGAGAGCATGGTGGGGCATCCCACAGGGGAAGAGAAACTCCCGAAGTCACTGGGGGAAGAGGAACAGGGAGGAGGTGGCACTGGGCGCCAGGGGTGGGTCTGTGTGGAGGAATCGCTGCTGTCATCCGCTCCCCACTCCTGCCTCCAGTTGTCCCCAGGACCCTTGTGGGCTGGAGCCCTGGGATCCAGCTGTCATCCAGGAGTCAAGAGCACTGCCATAGGTCACAGGCAGGATGAGGGCAGAATGTTCTGGAAGGCTGGCTCGGGAGGGACCCACCATTCTGTAGCTCCCCTCTCTTATCACTCACAGATATCATTCTGTGATGGACAATGAGAGACTCACAGAAAGGGCGTGAAGGGTCCGAGGACTCAGCCAGGCTGGTCCGGGGACTCAGGCAGCAAGCAGGTCTGTCTGCTTCCGCGCTCTGCCTACTGTGCTCAGTGTGGGCAGGACCATGTCACACCCACTGTGGCTGAGGCGGGCTTGAACCCAAACCACAGCCTGGGAAGGAAGGGGCAGGCAGAGAGCAGAGGACGCCAGAAGATGGGAGGTCACTTGCCTCTATTTGTACACGTGATGTGTCCTGCCTTGTCCCTGGTTTTCCCTTCTGGGGTCTGCCACAGGCAGCGGGGTGTTCCATGTCGGTGGCTCGCCCAGCACCCAGAGGAGAGGCAGAGAGGTGGACACTGCGGGTGATGGGACTACCGTGAAAAGATGCTGCTTGCAGCCCCAGCCTCAAAGCATGTTCTGCGTGCTGCCACAGAGGCCCAGAGAGGTACACAAGTGCTCCCGGCCACACAGCGGAGGATGCTCTGTGTCCCGCTTCACAGGCACTGAGGGGAAGGAGCTCGGCTAGAGGCGGTCAGTGAACCCGCCTAGTTCTCCCCAACCATCTCCTCACACCCACTCCCAGGAGAGAGGCCCTGGCTGCCAGTAGGAATCTGCCATCAGAAGCTATAGCCAGAGTTGGGTGTCATGATGGTTGTTTTAATGCTGACTGGGGGAGCCAAGGCAGGAGGGTTGAGAGTTGGAGCAGATCTAGGCTGCATAGTGACACCCTGTCTCCAAAGACTGAGGGCTGGGGTATGGTTCAAACAGGCAAATAAAAAATTTTAAGCTGCAGCAAAGATTAGCATCAGTATGTCTTAAAGGAACAGCCTGTGGGTGGACCTCTGTCACCTGGCAGAAGGGACAGCTGCTTTGCTTCGACCACAAATGGACCTTCAGGGTCACGGTGGGTCACCAGACCATTGCTCAGTCAGGGAGAGCAGTCACAACCCCATGGCTCTAAGGACAGCTCACTGCTGAGCTCCTACATGCCCACTTCCCATATCGACTGCTCCTGACCCTGCCACAGCTGCCTCTGCTCCTACAGACCAGCCACCCAGAGCTGGCTGCGGGTGCCACACCCTTTCAGGATTCTGGCACCACCTTCCTGTCCCATTAGCCCCCTGGACCTCTCATCTTGTCCTGAGCCAGCCTTCAAAGCCTACATAGGTACTGGGTGTGGTAACACCTATAATCCCAACACCCAGGAGGTTTAAACAGGATTGCTGTGAGCTGAAGGCTATCCTGCTCTACACAGCAAGTACCAGACCAGACCAGGCTACATGGTGAGACCTGTTTCATTAAATACACCAGATGTCCAGTTCGGACTCTGCTCTTCAGGACGGACTTCACGCCCTGCCCTGCCTCCCGGGCACTTCATCCTCTGCTTTCTGGACCTGGCACGCCACACACCCTCTTCATTCGGAGCTCCTCTTGAGTGTGTTCTAAATCTGTGTCCCCTGTGGGCTGTGGCTGCTTGAGGACAGGGAAGGCAACCTTCTTCTGCACCTAAGGTCTCTTGCACAGTACTTGGCATACAGTAGGTACTCAGTAAACGTCGAGAAAGCAAACAGTGGGCACTGATAAATGACATACAAACTGAAACTGGTTGCCTGCTCTGTGCCAAGCATCATGGGGTGGGTGGTCGTGTTACCCTGACTCTCTCTAGATGGCTCTGTGGTTGGCTGGTGTCCACTGTAGGAGCCAGAGGGCCCTGGAGTGTACCCAATGATCTTGCCACTCTGCTTTGAGAGTCCTGCCTTAGAAGGACCTGGAAAAGCCCATCTTCCATCAGCAACAGACAGCAGAGAGACCTAGGCCTGTACAACCACTCCCAGCTCCCCGGTAGGTTGGACGTCCGCCAGTCTTCTGTGGACACATATTTGGTGACAGGAATACCCCTTGGGGGCGGTCAGCAGCACGCTGGGATTTCACTCTGGACACGTCTGCAAACACCAGCTCTGACCTGCTGCACGCAGCCCTTCCACTTTCCACTTATAACCCACCATGAGACACGGGGCCCATCTCACAGGGACAGCAGGGTCCTCAGCTGGCCCTTCCTGTTCTTGCTGTCCTGGTGGCCCTGGGAGCCAGGCTGCCTTGTGGATGCCCCACCTCCAACCTGCTACCCAAAACTCAACTGCTCCCTTGGTCTAGCTGCCTGCTCCAGGCTCAGTGGTCTGTGGGGAGAATCAGAATGCTGGACTTAGAAAAGCAACATCTGGCCACCTGTGCTCCTGGTCAGCACCCCTGGGCGCAGTGCCCACTGCATTTCATCCAGGTCTGTCGCCTCAGACTGCTGATGAGCAATGCCATAGAAACGTCCACATCACACACTAGAAGGTCCACCAAAGAGTGGGTGCCCAGTGGTCTCCTAGCTGGGCTCCAAGGAACCCACAGCAAGTGCCCAGTGGGGTAGGGGAACACGGAGTCTGGTTGGTTGACCCTGAACAAATGAAGTCTCTTTTCCACACCCCACCTTCTGCATCTGCTAAATGGAGGTGTTGGTGACACCTTGCTTCCTTCCTGAGTTGTTGCAGGGATGAAGTACGACTTTCTGAGCACGTCACAGCAGCTTAACACACTTGACTCTCATCTGCCTGGAGGCTCATGAGGGCATGTCTGGAACAGGGCTGTAAGCAGTATTGTGCTGCAGGTAGGAGGACTGATCCACCAACGCAGCTAACCAAGCATGTTCTCTTAAGCCTCGCCCATTCCAGGCCAGGCAGACCTCCTCAGGCCCAAGTGTATCCAGTCAGAGCATGAGCTCCTCTTCAGCATCTTCCACACTGTGGTGAGGATGTAATGTAAAAAGAAGTGGTCTGACTGCCAGAAATATTCAGAAGCCCTTGTAGCTACAGATCAGTTTATTTTGTTATTATTGGTAATAGTCATGTTACTAAAAAGAAAATATCACCATCACCATTGTTACCATCGTCATCGACACCATCATCACCATTATCTCCACATCACCACCACCATCATCATCACCATCATCACCATCACTGTGCCCTAGTCACCATCACCAGCACTGTCACTGTCATCATGACCATCACCACCATCACCATCATCATATCACTATCATTATCACCATAATCACCATCACCATTATCACCACCATCACCACCATCATACTATCACCACCATCATCACCACCCATCATCATGACCACTAACATCATCACGATCATCACCATTATTGTCACCATCAGTATCGTCATCACCATCACAATCATCGTTACCATCATCATCATCACCGTCATCAACATCAACACCATCATCACCATCATCACATGACCATCATGGTCCCCATCAACATCTTTATCACCATCATTATCATCACCACTATCACTATCATCACATCACTATCATCGCCATGACAACTGCCATCATCATCATCACAACTCTATCATCACCATTATTATCATCAATATCACCATTTTCATTATCATCATTATAACCACTACCATCACCATGACTACCATCACCATGACTACCATCACCCTCATCATCAAATCATCGAACCCTCCCATCACTCTACAGCCTGCACTCAGCCCCAGAAGTTGATATACCAGTTTCTGCACCACGGGGCGGCTTGCAAGCGCCTCTAGAGCCCTACATTCCCCATCGCCAAGCTGCTGCTGCTGGAGGGGCTGGTGACAGAGTCGGTAGTGGGGCCTCTGGTGAAGGAAGTCTTTTTGCGGTCTCTGTCTGAAACCTGGTTCACACTGCAGGGAATCTGGGAAGGAAGGAGGGGAGAGCTTGATATCAGGATCCCTTTGATCTTCAGAAACCGGGCTGAACTGGTGGTATCTAATACCAACATGGCCAGCTTTCCTCAGAAAGGGCCTCCAGGGAGAAGCAGCATCCCCATGTACCTTTTTGGAGGCATGTCAAACAATGCGCGTCTGGAAGGAAAGACCAGAAAGAAGAGAGCTGTTCTCTCTGAAGGCGAGGAAAGTCTTCCAGTCCCAAGCTTCATTCCTGAGCCATCACCAGGAATCATTATAACATTATATCATTACGTAACTCACTTCTTTGCTGTGGTCCCACTGGGATGCCTCTCCCAGCCCAGTGTGTCTGTGAACCATGGGTGCAGGCAGGGTGTGCATCTTGTTTGCACTGTAGACTCCCCTGTCCAATGTGGGTCTTCTAAGGCACTGGGCTCATGTCCAGGGTGTTCACAAGCATGTCCTCAACACCGAGAAAAGGCAATCCTGTGCCTTTGGAGAGCTGCCAGTTAGGCGAGCGCATTGCCATGGAATTCCTGTGGGGTCCTCAGGCCTCTTTGCAAAACTTTCCAAGCTGACTGAAAACCGGTCCTGGCATTTACTGACAAGCAGGGGGCATGTCTACACCTGAGCACATACTTGCTCCTCCTCTGGGAGTCTCAGATCCAAATCCTTGTCATGTTGCCAAAGAAGAGGCTGGGAAAGGCAGCTAGGAGGTACAGGTGGTGAAATAGGAGCTCCAGCCTTGTCGTCCTACCTTCCCAGGAAGAAAGGCTCACAGGGAGCCAGTGTCAGACCCTGCTCTGCTGACTTTCCCACAAGCCCCTCCTGGCTCCTCTTATCTACCCCTCCAGTGAAGGGGGAGTACAGCGGGAGGTCACTGGGAGCCACGGTTTCTCCAGTGACGTAACAGCCCATTATCAAAGTGCTGGTGATGTTGGTGGTGGCAATTGTGGTGATAATGACAGTGGTGATGGTGATGATGATGGTGGGTGACGATGGTGATGCTGATGGTGATGGTGGTGATGGAGATGGTGATGGTGATGGTGATGATGGTGATGGTGATGATGATGGTGGGTGACGATGGTGATGATGATGATGGTGGTGGGTGACAATGGTGATGATGATGGTGATGGTGATGACGATGGTTATGACAGTGGTGATGATGGTGATGGTGATGATGTAACATTATGGTGATGACAATGGTGATGGTGGTGATGGTGATGGTGCTGATGATAGTTGTGGTGATGGTGATGGTTATGGTGACGACAATGGTGATGGTGATGATGGTGATGGTGATGATGATGGTTATGGTGATGATGATGGTGATGGTGATGGTGGGTGACGATGATGATGACAATGGTGATGGTGATGGTGATGATTGTGATGATGATGCTGGTGATGATGGTGCTGTAGTGATGATGATGGTGGTGGTGATGGTGATGATGATGGTGGGTGACAAGGGTGATGCTGATGGTGATGGTGGGTGACGATGGTGATGCTGATGGTGATGGTGGTGATGGTGATGATGATGGTTATGGTGATGATGATGGTGATGGTTATAGTGATGACAATGGTGATGGTGGTGATGGTGATGGTGATGATGATGACGATGGTTATGGTGATGACGATGGTGATGGTGCTGATAGTAATGGTGCTGATGGTGATGACAATAGTTATGGTGATGGTGATGGTGATGGTGATGACGATGGTTATGGTGATGACGATGGTTATGGTGATGACGATGGTGATGGTGCTGATAGTAATGGTGCTGATGGTGATGACGATAGTTATGGTGATGGTGATGGTGATGGTGATGACGATGGTTATGGTGATGACGATGGTTATGGTGATGACGATGGTGATGGTGCTGATAGTAATGGTGCTGATGGTGATGACGATAGTTATGGTGATGGTGATGGTGATGGTGATGACGATGGTTATGGTGATGACGATGGTTATGGTGATGACGATGGTGATGGTGCTGATAGTAATGGTGCTGATGGTGATGACGATAGTTGTGATGGTGATGATGGTGATGGTGATGATGATGGTTATGGTGATGATGATGGTGATGGTGATGGTGATAGTGATGGTGGGTGACGACAGTGATGGTGATGACAATGGTGATGGTGATGATTGTGATGATAATGCTGGTGATGATGGTGATGTAGTGATGATGATGGGGGAAGTGACAGTGATGGTGGTGGTGGTGGTGGTGATAATACTGATGTACTGATGGTGGTGGTGGTGATGGTGATAATGGTGGTATAGTGATGATGATGATTGTGGGGGTGGTGGGGGTGGTGATGGTGGTAGTAGTGGTAGTGATGGTGGTGCTAGAGAAGGATAACACTTTTCAGGGGCTGAGCAGAGCAGACCTGTGGGCCTCACAGGGCCATCTGTGTGGCACCTGTCTTGACCCGCAATGGTGAATAAGTCTGTACAATGATGTGAGCATGGTTTCCCCCCATGGTTTCAGTGAGCTGGGCTGGTACTGGGTGCTAGCCCACCAGATGGCTAAGTCTTTCTGTACCCAGCTGTGGAAATGTGTTCTTCTCCCTGAACCAGGGTCTTCACTGTGGGGCTGTGCAGGTGAAGGGATTGACTTTGAAGGAGTCTGCTCTGCATCTTCCCCCAGCTCTCCAGAATGCCAAGATCTCATCGCATGGACCATCAGTGATGAACTCTGAGCCTAGATCCAGAGTCATGAAAAATGCAAGACCACTTCTTGATTCTGGCTTGAGAGTTGCAGTGGCCAGTGCTGCTCAGGGGAATAAGAGTTGCAGGGACACGTTGGCAGCCAGACCTCACAACAGCTGCTGGATCATAAAAACCACTATCTATAAAAACCCTAAGTGCTAAACAGCAAGCAAGGTGCATAACACACAGCCCAGTGGAGAAGAGCTGGGATGCTGTTTCTAAAACAGCCCACAGGCCCCTTTGGGTGGAGATCTTCCAAAGGGTGGACCACTGAACTGATAAGAGACAGGAAAGGGTGGGGGGTTCAGGTTCTATTTCTGGATTCCAGTGCCGATTTCCTTCTGTTCGGTGAGAATGTTTAAAATCGACAAATCACTGGAAAAAGCAGAGGCTACTGAATATTGTTATGAGGGCTAGAACTCTCAGCGCCTTGATACTGCAGAGCTGGTCATGGGATATCTCTTCTGTCTTCCAGGAATGTGTTTGTGTTTTGTATGTGTTTACTTGTTTCATTTTGTTTTTTGTTTTTGAGACAGGGTCTGACTGTAAGGCTCAGGTTGTCCTTGAATTTACTACAACAGTCCAGGCTTTGAGTCCACTCTTCTACCTCTGCCTCCCAACTATTGGGACTAAATACCTGCATATTTGGAGCTTTGGACTGCTTCCTTCATCCATTGCTGTGATTATCACCATCACATTCACCAACACCATCGTCACTGCCATCACTATCACCATCACATCACTACCATCATCATCACCATCACCATCATCACCATTACCATCACCATTGCAATCATCACCATCATCACCACTATCACCATCATGACCATCACCATCACTACCACCATCATCACCACTATCATCATCACCATCACCACCATCATCCCATCATCACCATCATCACCATCATCATCACCATCACCATCATCACTACCATCACCACCACCACCATCATCACCATCTCATGCATCCTCATCATGTTAACAATGCTAATGTCAATAAACAGCCCTGAACTTAGATAGCATATGATTCTAAACTGACTGAGCCTTGTCCACTGGGCCAACCCTGCTGGGAGGAGCCTCACAGACACCTTTCTCTTTGGCCCCTCTTTGTGCAACCGGAGGTCACCAGGAGCACATTTATACACCAGCTGTAGCGTCACCTCTGTCCCCTAGTTTCACCCAGAGCCTGACCTCACCAGTCAATTACAGCTGTTTTTACTGTGCTCCTGGGTTTCCAAGCAGCCTCCCCAGCCCACTCTCAACTGAGGGTGGAGTCCCATGATCTGTGCGCTTTACTACCAGCTGGTTCCCATTAGAGATGAGCCAGTAGAGCGGGTAGCACAGTCACTGCTCCTGGGTAGCACTTTCCCATGTGTTTTGATTTACGGGGTGACCAATAAAAGCCAGCCCTTCCACAAGGTGGATCCCATGCCGCTCAGGTTGTTTGTTTTGGTAAATGCAGCTTTTTAGAGATTTAAACAAGAGGGGATGAACCTAGGCTTGGGGTGTGTGGTTTTGTGTGTGTGTGTGTGTGTGTGTGTGTGTGCACAAGTCTGTGAATTTGTGTGGGGTGTGAGAATGTGCATGAATGCCTTAGTTGAGTAGGAGTGTCAGCGAGTATAAGTGTGTGAGAATCTCTGAAGGATGCGGGGGTGAGATGGATGGGGGACAGGCCGCTCGCCTCCCACAGCGTCGTCAGACCATCTACTGTTTCCATCAGAGCATTCCAATAGGGCTGTGGCTAAACGACCCAGGACCCTACGGAGCAGTGCCTGAGGGTGGTGCCTGTCTTCACCCCTGCGCGCCCCTTCTAAACTCTTGCTCCCCCTGCCTTTCACTCCTTTAATGATGGCTGTGAGTCACCTTGCCTCTGTGCATGCTGGGATATGGAAGCAGCTAGGACTTCCTGAATTTGAAGTAAAGTCCCTACCTGTGGATGGACGATATCTGGAGGACGACATCTTTGACACAAGGCAAGGTTTAGGAGAAGTGACGTGGGGCCTAGCACATGAGACAGGGTGACGAGAGGGACAGTTCTCAGCCCTGACTGGCCCTGGCAATCCGTGTGCCTTAGAGCCCAGAAGCGGGGTGGCTGGTGCTCTGTGTCTGTGCCTGGGTGCATCATGGGAGGCAATGGGAGCAGCCTGTGGCTTCTGGGGTGATGCCAGTCTGCAGCCTTGGACTGTGCTCAGGGGAGGGGAGGCAGGGACTTGGAGGAGCACTCATCATGGAGTGTGGAGATTTGGAGACCACCAGCCTGGCTTCCTGCACAGCAACGGGCACTGAGCCTTTAGGAACAGGGCATTTTAAGTCAGGTAAATCATTCATTCAATTGTCCATTTGTTCATAGGGATGCTCTCAGCCCCGTCACAAAGTTCAGAGACAGAAAACCAAGTTCACGTGCAGAACAAGCCATTAGGTTGTGATAGGACGTTGACAAGACAGAACCGTGCCTGGGAGACTGAGGAAAGCAGTTCTCAAAACTCCATGATCTGTTTGCATCTGAAGGGCCCTGACTTGAAGAGACGGGCAGGTCAGTCCGGAGCTGCAGCAGATGCAAAGGCCCGGAGGCAGGCGGACCAGCCTACAGGCCACGGGTTGGCACCACTGGATCCTGGGAAGCAAGTTGGCACTGGCTCCTCAGCCAGGGCCAGGTGTAGGAGTCCTGAGCCAGTGTGCACCCCAGGAAGCAGGGTTTTGGGGGAGGCCTGGGAGTCAGTTTGATTTTTTTGTAGTTCTTGTTGGTTTTTGTCTTTTTGAGACAGGGTCTCCATGCAGCCCAGGCTGACCTGAAACTCACTTTGTAGACCAGGTTGGCCTCGATCTCACAGAGCTCCACCTGCCTCTGCCTCCTGAGTGCTGGGATTAATGGCGTGTGCCACCACACCTGGCTGTCAGTTTGGTTTTCTGGTGTTTGTTTGGCTTTGTTAACTTTATTATACAGGGTCCACAAGGTCATTTTCATGTGTGTATAATATGTATTGAGTGTACCCCATCCTCCCATGCCCCTGTTCTTGCCCCCATCCCCTGTGTTCCCCTAGATACTTCTACTTTTTGTCATCTGTGACACACAGTTTTATTTATCTCTATAAAAATCTCGGACCCTTAGTGAGAGAAGAAGAGAAACACGTATTTGTCCTTTGGAGACGGGCTCAGTTACCTTCGTATGATTCTCTCCAGTTACCTCCAGAAATGACTGTGCCACAGGGTGGAACAGCCTGTGCTTTTAGGAACACGTGAGTGATGAGGTGGCCCAGATAGAGATGGTGTCCATAGAGACAGAGGGTGGTGGGGTCTAATGCTGTGGCCACAAATGGGACCAGGCTAGGGAGGCCACAGGGGGTGCTCCCTGGAGTCTGTGGACCTGCACCTGGCACTGGGCAGGTGAAGGGGAGGGTGAGGCATTGGATGGTTGTTCTTTGCTGAACAGTGGGTCCAGAGGCATTGAGGGAGATGATCCTGAAAGCAAGCCTCGGTGGCTAGAGGCAGAGGGACGGTCAGAGGCAGGTGGGGCTAAAGCTGCAGGGCTGCGGGGCACTTTGGAAACCATTATGTTTCTTTATGGTGGGGATTGTCACCAAAGCCAAGACAAGTCCCTATGGCAAGGGCTTTCTTTGGCTGACCACAAGAAGCTGGATGATCGCAGAGGAAGGAGGAGGCCAGTGCTAACAGAAGGCTCTCCCGGAGTACACGGTGCTCCCACTGCAAGGAAATCTGGGAGATGACTGAGACATGGCTTAGAATTACGGATGCTGCAGCCCCGTGTGGATCAGACACTCCTGCTTCTGGGCTGTCAAGCCTCCACCCCACACTCCAGCTTCCCCAGGGCCAGCTGTGTATCTCTCAGGCCAGAGGCCACCTGAAGACTGACCAGGGCAGTGACCCTGAGACTGGCCTGGCAGGTAGTAGATTGTTTGGTGAATTTTAAAAATAGAAATTCATGTTAAAAAACATTTCAAGAACTTTTTAAACATCAAAGGGCAGGGACTAGAGAGGTGACACCAGGTGACTGAGCTCTGTCCCCAGCACCCTTGTAAAAAGTCACATGTGGCAGAATGTGTCTGTGGTCCCAGTGCTCATGAGGGAGACAGGAGGATCCTGGGGACTTGCTGGCCAGCCAGTCTAGCAGAATTGGCAAGTCCCTGGTTCATGAGAGACCCTGTCTCAAAACCAAGGTGGAGAGTCACCTGACACTTGTCTCTGACCTTCATGCACACATACATGTGTACACAAAAAAGAATGTATATACAAATACACACCACATACAGACACATAGGAAATAAAATCACACACACACACACACACACACACACACACACACACACACGGCCCTAGAGGCCGGAGTGGTCTGAGAGGACCTGGGCTCAGCATTTCACAATCTCCCAGGGATGGCAAACAACAGCCAGGCCAAGGGGAGGCCGCTGCCTAAGGAAGGAGAAGCGTGGAGTCTAAGGATGAGTGCCCTTGGCCTCGGGACTGATGTGACCAAGGCCGTTGAGAGCTGTGGAGTCGCAGGCACTCTGCCTCGCTGGGACGCAGTTTTCCTTTAAAACATAAGATCGCTAGCTTTGTCTCAGTTTCCCCAAACCAGCTGGCATTAGTGTTGTTTTACCCCATGGAAACCATGGCTGCCGCCTTCCTAACACGCATCATGGGACTCTCCCTCCCATCTGTGGTCTCAAGTAGTGCTGAGGCTGTTCTGATAGCCAAGCCCCGGGGCAGACCCGCCATGCCTGTACCAAGACAAATGCCTAGAAGTTAAACTGGAATTTTAGATTGCTAGGAGAATCTTCATGAACGTCAACTGTTTGTAACTTGACTATTTATGATGCTGGAACTCGAACTCGGGGCCTCGTGCATGCCAAACCAACACCACCTCACAGAGCTGCAGCCCTGTACTCGGCCTTTGAACTCTTCAGCTCCACTGGACCAAAGCGCCCCTTGAGAGCAAGCCCCACTTGCTGGAGGTGAAGGGGTGAGGGGTATCATTGTGGTGTAGGTTCTTGGAGCGCTTGACGAGGGGACAGGAGCTGTTCTGAGTGTGGCGATGAGGTGGAGCGGGCTGAAGAGTCTTCGAGAGAGGGGCAGGCACCCCAGGAAGGCGGCCGGGGCAGCAGCACAGACTCCGCTGATGTTCTGTTTGTCAGCAGCGCTCTGTGTTTTCGGAGTCTCATCGCTACCATTTCTGGGCCATAAATAGATTGAGAACAAATACACATTATAAATATGTCAAATAATTCTACTGACTGTCCTGAGCTCCTTTCCAAAAGGAAGAGTGTTCGCCAGAAACCGTAACAGTGACGGGAAACACCCCCGTCTGCAGCACGGAAGGAGGAAGGACAAAGCTATGTCCAGAGTCCTTTCAAAGTGCCCAGTGAACCACTATTGTCCCACTCTACGGATGGGGAAAGTGAGGCTTAGAGGACAATCTGATCCTTGTCAGTCATCAGCTTTGATTTTCCAGTTTCCAGGGCCCTGGTTGCTTACCTGGCCACTGACGGCTACAGGTTCTGAGGTTCCTAAATAGTAACAGGAATGAGGTGGTGATGATGGTGATGGTGATGATGATGATGATGATTGTGATGGAGATGATGGTGATGCTGTGATGATTCTGATGATGGTGGTGATGATGATGGTGATAATGGCGTTGATAAAGGTGACCACCACTTACATATGCCATTTAACTCTCACCGTCACCCTGGAATGAGGAATTATTATTATCCCCACTTTACAGATGAGGAAACTGAGACCCAGAGTGAAGCCCTAGTCTTCAACTCAAGCATCACCATTTAGAAATACGTGTTCTTGGAGCCATGGCTCAGTCAGGTGGGAAAGCAGAAGTCTGGAGTTTGGCAGCGGTGACCGGAACTATTGAAACTTGGTCTTCGTTCATTCGAAGCCCAAATCCTCAGAAGATCTCTCCTCTCCTCTCCTCCCTTTCTTCTCCTGTATTTATTTTTAAATCTCCACTTCAGCTGCGGCCTGAGAAAAACATTTGTCCCTTGGAGGTACTTGCTCATCCTGGAAACCTGGCCGCCTTCCAAACGCTGTCTTTCAAGTGTAGAGAGGCGTGGATCTGTGTCCTCTGGCCTGGCAGCCAGGCCCCTCACACCTCACGTTGTTTACATCTTTGCTTTTACCTTGTTTATTCCACAAAAAAGTGACTCAAACAGATGGAGAACTGGACGAGACATTTGCAGCGTGCTCCAGGCCTTCCCAGGGTGCTCGGCGTCTGCTGACAGACAAAGAAACAGTGACCTGCGCTGGTCCTGATGAGGGCTGGTCAGGGAAGCCAGAACTCCCCACAGGCTGCAGGCGCTCTCCTAGGGCTGGTGGGGGATCATGTGATCAGGTTCCCCATGAGCTTCCTGGTCCCACCGAGCTGATCAACAGTCACATGAGAAGAGCTGAGGTCCATGGTGGGGTGAGCAGTCAAAGTGCTACCTCCACCAGCCAGGATCCGGAGCAGTGATGTGAGCAGGGTCCCCAGGAGTGTGAGCGGGACAGACACTGGCCCTGTGAAGTCTCTGAGTTTCGGGGTGAATTGGCCACAGCAGCATGACCTGGGTTGTTCCACATGGTGCTTTGGGGAATGGAGGCCTAGTGTGAGGAAGGTGTAATCAACAAGGCCCCTGTGGCCTTGAGAGCTTAGCTGAGCCCTGGGACAGTAGAGGAAAAACATTGCAGCAGATGGAGCAGCCTGGGCAGACCCCGAGGAAGACTCTTAGCACACTGCATGTGATGGTTCATCTGGACAGTTCACTTGGACATCCACTGTCTCCAGCCTTCCCCACTCCATCAATATGGCCGCATGGTCAGAGGGCCCAACAGCCTATGATGAGGTCCTAGGCAACCTTCAGGTATGGAGTACAATCCCAGGGATTGTATGAACGAAGCATGCTACATGCTTTCGTTGACTAGTTTCTAATGATTGTGTGTGCATGGTCACATGTGTGTGCATGTGTGGGTGTATGTGGAAGCCAGAGGAGAGACCCAGGTGTCATTCCTCAGGAGCTGCCCACCGTGTTTTTGCAGATAGGGTCTTTCATTGGCCTGGGGGCTCACTGATCTGACAAGGCTGGCTGGCCAGTGGGGTCCAGGGACTATCGTGTTTCATGTTTCCACAGGAACATGCCACTGCATCCACCCTTTTGGGGGTCGGTGTCTTTTTGAGGCAGGGTCTCCCTGTAGCCCCAGCTGGCCTGGAACTCACTGTGTAGACCGGATTGGCTTTGAACTCACAGATTCGCCTGCCTTTGCCTCCCGAGTGCTAAGATTAAAGGTGAGCGCTATCAGGCCCAGCTCAACTGCACCCACCTTTTTTTTAAAAAAAATTTATTTATTTATTATTTTTATTTTATGTGTATGAGTGTATTGCCTGCATGTATGTGAGTGCACTCGTGTTGTGCAATGCCGCAGAGATCAGAAGAGGGCTTTGGATTCCCCTAGAACTGGAGTTAAGGACTGTTCATAGCTGCCATGTGGGTGCTGGGAATCGAACCCGGGTCGTCTGCAAGACCAGTCAGTGCTCTTAACCCCTGAGTCATCTCTCTAGCCCCTGAACTGCACCCACTTTTTATGTGGCTTCTAGGGATGAAACTCCCGTCCTCCTGCTTGTGTGACACAAACTCTACAAACTGAACCATCTGCCCAGTTCTGTCATTTTTCTGAGACGAGGAGTCTTACCTCAGGCTGAAGGCCCCTGCTGCAGCCTCCTGAGTACTAGGATTCTAGGCTTGAACCACCAGACCCACCAAGTCATTGCACTGTTTAAGCTAAAGCTGAGTCACAAGAGGACGGGTGGTGTTTGGTCAAAGTTGACTCCAGGAAAGTATTAACAGGAACAGTGACCAACGATGGCATAGAGCATCCGCCTGTGGTACGGCGGTAAGAGGGTGCCCAAGAGGGGTGCAGGAGGTAGCCTGGTAGGCAAAGACAGACTTTCCCAACTATCTGCAGAGGTCCTTCCTCATCTGTGAGATTAGAAGATTAAGCTCTACCGACCAGGGGCCCTGACCCATAAGACCACCACGTTTCCCCCCGCCCCAAGACTGCGGTCATCTTCAAATCTAAGCCTGTTCGGACCCCCCTCCCCGGTAAAGAGGGGAAGGGAAAAGGACACTCAGGCTTCTGCACCCCCAGACCCCATGGTCCTCAGATGGGGAGGTGTGGTGTGAGATGCCCTCTGAGCGGAAGCATCCTGACTCTGCTCTGGTCTGTGATGGCCCAGGGAGGACATCCATGGGACAGAGAGCCACACCCTCAGGGCTGTCCTGGGACTCATCAACTCACAGTATCTGATTTTGGCTTTTTCCATTGCTCACAGAACCAGCTACCAGCCAGACACATTTGGCTTTTTTAAAACTTGGCCCAGTTTGTGACTCTGGTGATGGACAGGGTGGAGGGGGAGGCCCCGTGTCTGGGAGGACACAGAGCCCACTGTGTCTCTTTGAAGGCTGAAGCGGGGGCAGGGGGGAGGGTTCTAGACAAAAGGAGGCAGCAATGGGCAACAAAAGCAGGTCCTACAGAGCGGGGAGGGGGACAGGCCTGCAGGAGACAGGCAGGGTGGCACAGGCAGTGGGGCCTGGAGGTCCACTGCTGCCGTTTCCAGGATGGGTGTGGGCGATCCAGCCTCCTAGTGCGCATCGCTGCTTGCATGCGTGTAGTCCCAGGTCTTAGCGGGCTGTCCTGCCTGGCGCCGTGTCAGCCACGTCAGCAGGGACTCGTGCTGTCCACACAGAGCCTCCAGTCCAAGGCCAGGAGAGGAACACGTGAGCCACAGAGGTCACAGGTGAGGGAGGTCAACTCTCCCAGACCTGCTTCCCCCACCTCTCCAGTTCCTAATCTCATATCTGGATAGGGTCGTTCTGGCCCAGACCTGGAGGCCCCAGTGATCCCAGTGCCACCCCCAGGGTCCTTCTCAGTCCACACGTCCTACAGGGCCCACAGGCTCCCTGCACTTGCTGTGCTGGGTTCCTAAGAGCTCCTGGCAGCCATACCTGCCCGGCTGTGCAGCTGCAGGTCTTGACTGACAACCAAGTATCCAAAGCTATCCCCGAGCTCTGGGAGGAGGGTTCCCTCCCTCATAGGGGAGGAAGGAGGAACATTTGATTTCTGTCAGCCAGAAAATTACCTGGTTGGTGTGGGATCATGTGAGTGTACATATGTGCATATCTGGGATATGTGATCATGTCTGTGGATATGTGTATCTGGGGTGTGTGATCATGCGTGTGTACATATGAATGCATATCTGAGATGCGTGGGTGTGTGATCATGCATGTGGATATGTGTGTCTGGAGTGTGTGATCATGAACATAAGCACGTGAGTATCTAGGGTGTGTGATCATTCATGTGGACGCATGTGTCTATGTGTGGAGCCATGAGCCCACAGCATGTTGGGGTCTGCAAAGAGGCCGACTCCTGCTGGCCTGTTTATTTGTTCTCGTCAGGGAACAGTGAGTGACAACTGTTTTCTAGGCCTATTTGGCTGTGGTGGACAGCCACGGGTTTGGCACTCCCCTCCCCCAGCTGGGAGGAGCCTGGGATGGGGCAGCAGGAGGCCGAGCTCACCACCCTGGGGTGCCGTGACTTTTCTGCAGCTGGCCCGGCTTCCTGGGGATGAGATGGGGCAGGACTAGGCTGGCAGGTCTGATGCTCTCTGGGTGTTGGTCCCAGCAGGCACTGGGGGTCAGTTGGCCCAAGAGGGACCCAGAGACACAGGGATGGAGACATCCCGAGCTGCCCTCTGGAAGTCCGCAGACCACAGAGCCGTACACCTGGGAGGCAGCCTCTGCTTGCTTCCTCCCTGGCTCCCCATGTGAGGCAGCCACAGGGCACACCAGGTGGAGCCCCCACCAGGCCACCTGCAGGGATGGCACCAACCCAGCTCCAAGGTGACTGTTCCCAAGCCTGACCCACCCCTGAGCAGGAGTGCACGTGTGGTCCCCATACCCTATAAGTGGTCACCCCTGAGGCATACCGGTCACCCCACCTGCCAGGACAGACCCTCCAGGGCATCTGGCCACTTCTGCATTTTGTGAGCAGCCCGGAAGTCCAGTTCTCTCCCTCAGCAAAATGCCAACTTTCTTGGTTTTGTGCTGACCGTGCACATTCTTTCCCAAAGTAGAAGAGGGAAAGTCCAGATCAGCCCGTGTGTCTCCATGTGTCCTCCGTGTGTCCTCCGTGTGTCTCCGTGTGTCCTCCGTGTGTCTCCGTGTGTCCTCCGTGTGTCCCTCCGTGTGTCCTCCGTGTGTCCCTCGGTGTGTCCTCCGTGTGTGTGTCCTATCCGTGTGTCCTCCGTGTGTCCTTTTCCATGTGTCCCCGACTCTGTGTCCCCTGTGTGTCCCCTGTGTGTCCCCAGTGTGTCCCCTCTGTGTCCCTGTGTGTCCCCTGTGTGTCCCCTCTGTGTCCCCTGTGTGTTCTCCTCTGTGTCCCCTGTGTGTCCCCTCCATGTCCCTGTGTGTTCCCTCTGTGTCCCTTCTGTGTCCCTGTGTGTTCCCTGTGTATCCCCTGTGTGTCCCCTCTGTGTCCCCTGTGTGTTCCCCTCTGTGTCCCCTCTGTGTCCCCTCTGTGTCCCCTCTGTGTCTCCTGTGTGTCCCTGTGTGTTCCCTCTGTGTCCCCTCTGTGTCCCTGTGTGTTCCCTGTGTGTCCCCTCTGTGTCCCCTCTGTGTCCCCTGTGTGTCCCCTCTGTGTCCCTGTGTATTCCCTGTGTGTTCCCTGTGTGTCCCCTCTGTGTCCCCTCTGTGTCCCCTGTGTGTCCCCTCTGTGTCCCTGTGTGTTCCCTATGTGTCCCCTCTGTGTCCCTGTGTGTCCCCTCTGTGTCCCCTCTGTGTCCCCTCTGTGTCCCCTCTGTGTTCCCCTCTTCACAGTTGTCTATTACTGGTCTCATTGCTGTGGCCCAGACCCCAAAGCGCTTCACTGGGCCATGGCAGGGAACAGTGATGCTGACTGGCCCTGCATCCCACAGCCCTGCAGCATGGAACATTCCATGTCACTCACACAATTTGTTTCTTTCCATTCTCCCTGTGGAGACAGGGATGACCGGGTGGGAAGAGGTTGTCTGGTCCTGGGGCAGACAGTGACCCCACATCATGCCTCAGAATGCTTGGGGAGAAGGTGCACAGTGGGGTCTCCCGGCCGGCTTTGTCAGGTGCAGAGACACTGGGGTCAGCCGGGGTCCCCAGGTCAAGAGCACTTGGGGCGCTGCAGCTGCAAATGCTGACCCAGGGGCTGCAGTGGGTCACGAACTCTCTGAGCCTCGGCTTCTCAGTGATGGAGGTTTGGACAAGGTTGGGAGTTGGGAAAATCCTCTAACCCACAGAACCCTAGGCGCCAAATGTCACCAGCTGCCACACGTCATGGGTGGTGAGTCACCATGGGGAAGGTGCCACTGGGAAGGAGTTTAAAAAGGGGGTGGGGTGGTTTGATGGATGACATGCCAGATGGGGTGTGGCCTTCTGGCAAGACGGGAGGAACAGAGCAGGTGGGAGCAAACAGCTCAACCTGCAGTGCATCCCTGAGGGTCTCGGGCCAGCCTGTGTCCCAGAGAAGATGGCGTCCGGGGACCCCCTGCTGGACAGACAAGGCAGCCTTCTGCCTCCGCTGAGCCCTCTCCCCAGCCATCCAGGTGCAAGGTGGTCTGAGCTAGAGCAGAGACAAGGCCTGAAGATGCATCTAGCGAGGGGCCAGTGTTATTTCAATGGATGTCATGTGGCTGTGGTCAGTGGATACCAGCAGTGATAAGGCTGAAGTGTGTGTTGCAACAGAAATGTTCACCACAGTCCTGGGAAGCGTGGAGAGAGTCCCAGTGGCCCTCCCAGTGAATCCTCCAAGGGTCTGAAGACCTCTAATAAGCACCCCCCAATATCCTGAAGGTCCAACCCCCTCCCAATTGCTCTAAGCTGGGGTCCAAGCTTATGACACATGACCTTTCAGGGACACATACTCAAATCACAACAGGGGGCAGTTTCCCAGCACAGACCCCCTTGGGAGCTGCCACACAAACAGCTCTGTCCCAGGAGAACACCCATGGCGTCTCTTCATGCCAACACGTGCCCACGGCCACAGGCCAGCACGGACGGAAGGAAAACAAGGGTCACGGGCCAGACCCCTTCCCTGGCCTTGCCCTGCCCTGGCCCTGCCCTGGCCCCTTCCTCCTCCTCTTGATGGATAGAGCAGCGGCAGAGCTCACCAGTAAGGACTGGTTTCCTCCTCAGCCTGCTTTTGTCTAATCACTGTCCACTCGCTGGGAAAGGTTTGCTCAGCCCCAGCCTGACTCGGGGAGACGGGCTGTTCAGCAGCCGAGGACCTCAGAGAACGAGCCAGGAGAAGAGCCAGCTGCAGAGGACTCAGAACCTTCCAGAAAGCTCCAGCCTGAAGGCCAGAGAACACCTAGGATGAGAACAGAGAGTGGGGCGTCCTCCCTCTCTCCATCCTCCCTCCTCTCTCTGTCTCTGCCTCTCTCTGTAGCTGTCTCTCTTCTCTCCCTCTCCGTTTCTTTGTGTGTCTTGTCTCTCTGTATCTTTCCATTTCTCTCCCCGTCTCTCTCTCTGTCTCTCCTTGTGTGTGTATCTCTGTCTCTGCCTCTTTCTCCTCTTTCTCCTCTCTCTCTCTCCCTCTCTCTCTCTCTGTCTCTCCTTGTGTATCTCTGTCTCTGCCTCTTTCTCCTCTTTCTCCTCTCTCTCTCTCCCTCTCTCTGTCTCTGTCTCTCCTTGTGTGTGTATCTCTGTCTCTGCCTCTTTCTCCTCTCTCTCTCTCTCTCTCTCTCTCTCTCTCTCTCTCTCTCTCCCCCTCCTTCCCAGAGCCCACTCTCTTCACTGGTCTCTGCCTCTCTCAAGTCCACACAGGTGCCCCGCACACCCTCCCGCACACCCTCCCACACACCCTCCTGTTTTGTCTCATGGGTACGCGCACACAGACAACAAAGGCTGCTGTCTCTAACTTGCCATGGGTTTTCCCCCAATTCCCTAGAACTTTCCCATTTATTTCCTGTCCTTGGGAAAGGGAAATTTCTAAATCCTTTTGGGATTTCTCATTAAGATCCTGACAAATGAGCCAGAGAGGCCTGGAAGCCCACCACGTCACCAAATATGGAATAAGAGTGTGTCCTTGCCCCCCGACACCTCCAGTAAGTCATGAGTACAGGCCACCTAGACCCCCAAAGGCCGCTCCTCACATCGGCCTCACCCAGCTCCCAACAAGTGCTAAATTGGCCGGTGAGGCCACACAGACTTCCCAGTGAAACCCAAGAAGCCGATGGGTTAGCCCTTCAAACAATGCCCGGCTTTCTTTCAAGCCGCCAGTCTGTCCCAGGCGCCCTGCCTCGGCCTGATTGACAAGACCCTTGGGAGCTTCAGGGTGAGGCCTTGTCAGGCCCTGGCTCTTTCTGGGGCTTAGCGACCCCAACAGATCATCTGGATGGGACAGCGGGGACCCATCTTTCAGCCCTCCCCTGTCAGAATTCCTGCCTCCTCCTTGGGATGCCAGCAAAGGGGCCAGAGGAAGACAGCCCATCCCTCTGTGTGGCCAGTCGTCATGTGACCATCCTTTCCACTGCCCGGCACATAGTGCCCTAAGATGCTCCCCACCCCACGATACCTGTTGTCCCCCCCCCCCCTTACAGCAGAAGCCTGAGTCTGAGTCGGGGTCGGTCAACTCACTGCCCCTGGGCTGTGGCTCTCCTCACAGATCTGTTAGGATTCTCCCTGGAATTGTTGCTGGCACTCAAGATGGCCTGCATAGCCTGCATCCACTGTCTCCAGGCCAGACACACCTGCCAAGGGTCGGCTGCAGGGGGTGGGAAATCACCTAAGACCACTGATGGGTGAGGCCTCATGGCACACTCAGCTAGGCGGAGGCAGTTCTCAGTCTCACCTTGCAGATGGGGAAACTGAGACCTGAGAGGCCCCACCAGCTCTTCTCATGATTTGAATCTAATCCATTCCACTCAGAGCTGCAGGTTCCAGTCTGGCCTCCTCCCACTAAGACTCTCCACTGTTCTGAGGTGTCTTCTCTGTGGCCACAAGACCTAGGCACCATCCAGAGCCCTCAACCTTCAGCCTGGGCACCATCCACAGCAAACACCTTGGCTTGCGTGGATCCCTGAGTGTCTCAACAAGGCCAGGCCCCAGAAAGAAGGTGGCATCTGTCCCTGCTGGACAGACAAGCCAGGCCGTCTTCTTGTACAGTGTTCTGTCCCCAACCATCTAGGTGGATTGTGGCCTAGGCCAGACAGTAGAGGTGGGCCTGAAGATGTGGCCAGCGGGATCCTCCATAGTCTGTCACTGGTGAATTCCTGGGCCCAGAGGAGAGGCACCAGGCGGAAACTGTAAGGGTCTTGGGAATGAATAGATGTATAAAAAAGGTATGCAGGCCAGGCTTGGCCGCACAGATCTGTCATCTAGCCACTCAAGGGGCCAAGGCAGACAGATTGCCAGTTCCAGGCCAGCCTGGGCTACAGAGTGACTTCCAGGCCCTCCTGGGCAATGTAGTGAGACCCCGTGTCAAAAAGTAAAATGAGAGCTGGGGTATAACTCAGTGGAAAGGTGCTTGCTTAGCATGTGTGAGGAGTCCTGAGTTCATCCCTAGCATCACACACACACGTACACACTCACATACATGAACATGCTGACACACATGTATATATACACATACATACACATATATACATAGACTCAATGTACACACACATATCTACACATAGGTACATACACTTGCATATGCATACACACATACATAAATACACAACACACAAGCACATGCATACACATACAAACACAGCATACACACACATGCTCAAGTACATGCACACAAATATACATACAGACCTACAACATACACATACATGCACACACTCTCACACTCACATATACACATACATGTACAGACACACATACAGACATATGTGCATATACGCACATGCATACTCGTACATATACATATACATACACATACATAAGCTGGTACATGTGGGTGGGTTGAGCAGTGTCCCAGAGTGGCTCCCACACCTAGCAACAGTGCTGAGCTTAGAGGCTCAGAGCTTAGCCTCCTGGGGCTCACCATACTCTTTGGGGGGAGATATAGGCCCGCCATCGTCTACCGGAGGGAGATGCAGCCCCCCCATCATTCTGACATGTGATGCAGAGAGCTGAGAGCACAGAAGGGAATCAGGCTTGCAACACAGTGCTCAGCCCAGCGCAGGAGCCACTGCAAAGGAGAAGTTGGGATGCAAGTGCTGGAGAGGTGAGTGGACATTCCAGACAGCAGCACTGCCGAGTACAAAGGTCCTGGGGAGAGACTGTGCATGTCTGAAGGTGAGAGCCAGCCTGGGTGGCTGGAAAGATGTGAGCAAGGAGAACGTTCTGGAATGGAACCTAGGCCGGGGGCTGGAGGGGACAGGGACCCTTGCTGACTGGAGGGGACAGGGACCCTTGCTGACTGGAGGGGACAGGCCACAGGGGCCCTTACTGACTGTGTTTGTGATTTATTTTGGCCCCACAGTGTTGGGAGGCGAAGGATGAGGGACAGAGGCTCACAGAGGTCAAATAAATTACTTAAGGTCACACAGCTGCTACATGGGAGGTCTGAGGCTTGACCACGGGCCACTGGACCCCCCACAGTCGACCAGACCCCCCACGGCACATTCTCCTTTGCCCTGAAGAAACCCAGCAGCCTAAATCACAGTGGTTGTCCCAAGGTGGTGATTGCTGTCACAGCACAGGGCAACATCCCCCAGCTGCACAGGACAAACCTACTCCCCCATTCCCCAAGTACTTGTGTCTGTTTCTCTATTTTTCGTCTCTAGCCATCCTTGGGGGCATGAGGAGGCATCTTCCTGCACTCCAATTTGTGTTCCCTGATGGCACAGGACACCCGGCATGTCTCCTGTGGGCTCTTTGAGCACAGAGGACCAGTGTCTGTCCGAAGTGTCACAGAGCCCAGACAGGACTGGGGCCCTCAGAGTGACTGCCACAGAGCCTGTGTCCTTTAGGAGCGTTGATAGTGCCTGGAGACCTGGTGGTGGTGGTGGTAATGGCTGAACTCTGTACCTAGTGCCACAGGACACTGCCTTTTCAAGCCGCTAATGGAGCAGGTTATGTCAGGTACGTTTTAACCACAGTCAGAGGCACAGGGGACTGCAGAGTCTCCTCAGGGACGGGTGGCCTGGCTCTGATTTCCCCGGCTCCTTTTCCTCTGCATCCTGGTACACCAATTAGGAATTCACTGAAAGGGAAATGCCAGACCAGGACCCTCCCCAGCACATCAGCTGCGGTGGAGCGTGCTGAGCCTCACTTCTACAAAAAGAGTGTGTAAAACATCCCTGTCGGCATCACTGAGGTCACCCCCAAACACACCGGCACTCCACTGAAGTAACAGCCAGCCTCACGTGGAAGTTCGACGTGCACGGACTAATAACAATTAATAGTTACCGGGTCACTTTTTACAGACACATTTGGACTGCATTTCGGGCAATTTTATGGGCAAATGCTATTTTGGGAGCATTTCCCAAACTCCCAAATTGCACGGGAAGTGTTTCTAGGGCAAACGTGGCATTTTGAGCTCACAGGTCTTGAGCATAAATTTGAAGCCATCCCAAGATGAAGAAGAATCTGATGTGGATTCCTGATGCACCCTCCTAGTGGGTGGATGGTGCCCGACCATCATGTCCCCAAGCTGGCCTGGTGAGGACAGGGGGAATAACAGGCCAGGACTCTGAAGAGAACAGACAAGGACAGTGTGGGGGTGGGCGGGCAACCACACACTTCTCCCACTCTGTGGCGTCCAACTCCCTCCGGGCTGGGCTGTTGTTAACCACACCAAGCTCTTCCTCGCCCTAATGCAAGGCCAGTATGTCCCAGTTGGCCCAGCTGAACTTCCAGCCACCTCTGCCTGTGGGATTGTACAATATCCCATCATTTTTTGCTTCAGTCTACAGAGTCTCAGGGACTCGTGTTGATCCAGGGCGAAGGTCAAGCACCTTGGAACTCAAAGACTTGTCCAACCTGGTTCCTAACGACCACCTGAGCTTTACCTCGTGTCACCAGGTCCCCTACTTCCCTGAGCCACAGATACACTGTAGTTCTCCTGCCCTAGGACATTAGTACCCGAGTCCTTCAGTTTGGAAAGTTCTTAACGATGCCCTCCCTCCTCCCTTCCTGTCACCTTCCACTCATCCTCCATCCCCAGTTCACCTGTCTCCATGGCAGGCAGTACATCTGAGCACCAGGCTAGACCAGGACTCTAGGTGGCCTGTCTTCCATGCCACATTCCTCTGTCTGCAAGACATATTATGCTGACCTCTGATGGGGACACCTGGTGCCTCATTCACCACGCGTTCCCTGGCCCCTAAGCCAGCCCTGGCTCCCGGCCCACTGTTGATAAACAGCTCATGTGTGAACAAACACTTCCACCTTGGGCCCTGCCTCCCACCAGGGAACTGGGCTGAATTCAGAAGGGCTCGGCTCTGTAGTTTAAGCCTGGGTAACTCCAAGTCATCCACGCAGCCATCCATCCATCCACCCACCCATCCATCTACCCTCCCATCCATCCACCCACCCATCCATCCATCCATCCATCCATCCACCCACCCATCCATCCATCCATCCACCCATTAATCCATCCATCCATTCATCCATCCATTCATCCATCCACCCATCCATCCATCCGTTCATCCATTAATCCATCCATCCACCCACCCATCCATCCATCCATCCATCCATCCACTCATCCATCCATTGATACATCCACCCACCCACCCATCCACCCATTATCTCTTTGTTCGAAGCCTGCAGCGTGTCCAGCACTGGGCACCAGGTCTGACAGGAAACACAAGCTTTGCCTTTGGGGAACTCTTGCAGCAAGGGAAGGAACGCTGTGAACTGAGAACCCTGGGCTCCAGCGAGGGTGTGGACCACAGACTGTCTTCCATCAGGATCCTGCCCCGTCATGCACACGTGCACACACACACACACACACACACAGAGCTGTGGACACCCACAAGCACATACACTCTGCACACGCATAGGTGACACAAACTCACGCACACATGTGCATGTGCAGAGTCATGGAAACCCACAAGCATATGCTTACACACATACACACGCACACCCAGGCACACACACTCACATGCAGACATGTGAACACACATTTATATACACAGGCACACAGATACAGCTTCCCACATACAGAGACGTTGGATCCTCCATGGGCCTGCGGGGAGCACAGTTCTGTGGCCCAGGGGCACCAAAGCAATTGCTCAGGTAGAGCTGTAATGCTTTGTCGTGTGGTTCTGGGGGAGCGTGGATGCTAGGCCGGCACTCCAGCCAAGCTCCCCTCCACACACAAAGAATTTGAGCCCAGCCCCCTTCAGACCTGTCTGCATGTCTGGGGAGGTACAGTGCCTGTTGACTCCTGGTTTCTGTGGCCCATGTGGGTGATACCTCAATACCTACAGTCTACCTGGAGAACCAGAGTCTCTGGGGAGGTCCCAAGGCTCCAGAGGATTTCCTGATCAGTCTGTAAACTCAAGACCATTGGTCCAAGGCCAAGGTGCGCTGAGCTGGCTAATCAGCATTGGTGGTAGATAGCGTTTGCATCCCAGTTAGACTGGAAGCATCTGAGAGGCTCAAGCCAGGGCTTGACGGCCCTCCCTGCAAGCCCGCCTGGTGCTAGATGTATTGTAGATGTGCATGAAAGACCTGCCGATTGATTGAGTCATGTTGGAGTTTTCTTGTAAAGAAATGCAGCGTGCAGCGTCCCCAAGCGTCCCCGAAGAGAAGGGACCCTGCTGCAGGGGCTCTGCCACCGCCATGGTCTCCTCTTCAACAAAACACACGATTCCTAATCTCCTAATAGGAGCGGAAACGCTTGGAGGTACTTTCCCAGTATGCCCTGCAGCTGGCGGTGGCTATGGCAACCCAGTTCTGAAAACTTAAACCAAGGGAAACGCAGGGACTGTGCCCTACAAAGACGCAGCCAAGCTGCTAGACCAAATGTGGGTGCCCCACCAAGCCCAGAACAGTCTGGCCCTTTAAGAAGTCTGCAAAGGCTTTTTCTAGAACATTTAGATATGGTACAGACACTGGCAATTAGATGGTTTGGCAGCGAGCATATTTGTAATGGGACTCAACTTTGAATGATTGTTTTCCTGGGTGTAGGATCTCAGGAATGGGTTAGAGGGCTGAAGACACTCGGTGTCTCTGCCGGCAATTGGTATTTTCCTGGACCACACTCCGCCTTCGATGGACTCAGCTACTCAAACACGCATTCATGCCGCTGTAGTCAGAGTCCTGAATGTCAGTGTTTAGGGCGTCTGGTCTTCACAGAAGCTCACATGTGATGCTGGAGAGCCTCACTCATTCGAATATTTAATGCCCAGATGTATGTTTCCGTGGCATTTTTTTTTATTTATATTTTTAATTTTATGAGTGTATTGCCTGCATGTATGTGAGTGCACCCGTGTCATGAAATGCCTGTGGAGGTCAAAAGAAGGCATTGGATCCCCTGGAACTGAAGTTATAGACAGTTCGTAGCCACCATATGGGTGCTGGGAATCAAACCTGGGTCCTCTGCTAGAACAGCCAGTGCTCTTAACCACTGAGCCATCTCTCCAGCCCCTTCCGTGGCATTTTTACATTCTCAGTAATAAAGTTACAATGATCCTTTTTGAAAATGAAGCCTCATAAAAGCCTCTTCTGAAAAAAGGGAGCTGCTGTACTTGGGGCACTTGTGTCTGTGGGAACAGTGATGTCAATGGGTCCAACCCCATTAGCGTTGTTGGGAAAACTAAATTGGAGTGTAGGGAGCAAATGCCTTCTGAATGTGGGACATCCCGAGCCTGCCAAGCACCACATCCCAGAGAGACAGACAGACACAGGAGCAGTGAGCAGCTCTCACGGCACCCTGCAGCACTGTCCTCCACAGTGGGCACCAGGCAGGAGGGCCTCTGTCTACGCAGTATGTGACCGTGTGTTCCAAGCAGGCAGATTCTTTCTCAGCACTGACACCCCATGGCAGGCAACCAAGGGCCCCCGTCGGAGGAGAGGCCGCGCTTTGTGCCTGTTGACACAGTTCCTCAGGCTTATGGGGAGACACTGTCAGGTGTCACTCAACCCTGCTGTCTTCTACCCGGGAAAAGCAGGGTTCAGGACAAAGAACTCCCAAGGGAGGAAGGGAGAGGGACTGTGCAAGACAGGTGGCAGGTGATGTTAGAGGCGGGAGGATTCCACAACCTGGAGGACTAAGCCCCACTGCAGAGAACTTCAGGGGAAACTTTCAGAAAACACTGGCCTTATTTGGTCCAGTTCTGCCCCACATCCTGGCGTTCTCATTGATCTGGATGATGTACCCCAAGAAAACTCCCCGTGTAGCTCGAAGTGGGAACAACAGGCTTCTGCTTCACCCCGCCTTCTGTCTCTCTCCTCCCTCCTTCACGAATGCCCCCCATCTCCTGCCTGCAATCGCCCAGCACCCCACAATGATCCCGTGGTGCTGGAGGATCCCACCTTCTGACACCTTTCCTCTGGATGCCCAAGTCCATCTACAGAGCTCTCTCCATACCCGCTCCTGGTTGACTGGGACTTGCCCATCAGAACCAACACCAGACACGCCTGTGGACCTCAGAGGGTCCGGATTCCAGAGGCTGGCATGCCTGAGGCCTGTCCTGACTCAGCAAACCTGGATTAGTCACGTGATGATGGCAGGAGGCACTCGGTCCTCCACCGCTGTTGGCTGTACACAAAGCCCAGGTGCTGGACACAGCCAAATGTGTGCAGTACCTTCTAGACACACAGTGGGCTTTCCCAAAGTCTCTGAACCTCAGAGGACCTGGGACTACCACCTCTGACCGTACACTGGGCCTGCGCAGGGTCTTGGAGGAACCCTAGTACATCTGCAGACATTCACCTGTGGCTCTTATTTCTGTCTTTAAAGACATCACACCCCTATCTTTAGGAGTTGCTCTGAGACCAACCAAAGTCTCGGAGCCGGTCCTGGGGGTCTGTTGGTATAACAATCACAGCTTGTGCTCCAAGTGAAGAATCAAGTCAAGTGTCCGTGCCCTGAGCCCTTGATGCATATAGTGAATGGTCTCCGATGTCAAAGATCAAATGTTAGGAGCACCCTCGTGGGCTGGGGTTGGCCATGCACTAACCCTTTGGGAGGGAGATGGGGGACAGAGACAGGTGTCAGGCAAACGGAAAACTACGTGATCTTTTAGGGCCTCACGGACCTGTCAGAGCATCAAGACCTGAAGGACGGGGACCAGCCCTGGGGGCAGAGTGTGAAGACAGCCATGTGGGGACAGAGAGCTCAGTGAGGCACGCATAGCTTTAACTGAGAAGGAAGAGGTGACTGGAGCCTCTGGTGGCCAGTGAATTCATCAGCAGACAGACTTGGAAGGACAGACAGAGTGGCCGCCTCCAGTATCTGACGGTCACAGTCCATGCATGTGGATCCAGCTGTGTCCTGAGTCACGGTGTCCCTCAGGGCCGTGAGGCTGGCCATGGAAGGGCAATGCACAGGGCAGCAGGGGTGGAGGGCCAAGTGGGCTGGACTACATCTGGCTGTGTGGTCCGAGGTAAGGCTCTGAGCAGGCTCAGGAACCAGTGAAGACCTGGCTTCAGCCTGGCTCTCCATGCGGTGATTCTTTTCCACAACTGCCCCTCGGTGTCTCCCTGGTGGGGTATCTGCAGCACTCCAAACACCTCCGCTAACAACACTACCACAGAGGTCCAGCACATGGACTGGCTGCTGAGCCATGATTCCACCTGACCATCTCAGTGGGGCCCAACATATCTTACAGTGAGGGTCAGAAGACTGTCCACGGAGCAGGGCCTATGTGTTCCCATAAGGCAGGGTGGCCGATACCTGTTTCCACTGCAGTTCAACCAATGCAGCTGGGTCAGGAGGCATCCAAGGCCAGGCTCCTCCAGGCCAAGCTCCTCAAGGCCCAGCTTTGTGAAATTAAATGATTCCTTAACCGTTCTGTTTTCTGATCATCTTCAGCTGCATGGATGTGAGGGATGCCAGTCTGTCCCGATCTGTGGGTTCCAGGGACGTATGCCTGATGTTTGCTGGTGCTGGCAATAGCCCCACCCACCTTTAGATGGCTCATCTACTGTCGGTGCCTTCTGCCTGCTGAGGGAACCATGGGCCTCTTGAAGCAGATCATGTCCTGACAACTACACACCCCAACCCTGGACATTTTCGCAGGCTGTTTCCAAACCCTCCCAAAGCCACAGCCTTCTCTATACTCATCAGAGGATGAAAACAGTGACCCTTGGGGAGTTACCTGAGTCTGGACATGTTTTATACCTATCCAGTACTGGCAGGTGGGGAAGTGCTCAGTTGAGATTAAGGAGATGGCATCATATTAGTCACCATTATAATCACATTCATCACTATCGCCACTATCACCACCACCCAACATCACCACCTTCACCATCACCAACACCCAACTTCACCATCACCACCATCATCACCATCAGCAGCAGCAACAGCAGCATCACCATCATTGTCAACATCCTCATCACTATCACAATCATCACTACCACCATCGTCACCATCACCACTATAACCATCATCACCATCACCATCATCACCATCACCATCACCACAATCACCACCACCATCACCACCATCATCACCATCACCAACACCATCACCACCATCACCACCACCATCATCACCATCACCATCACCACAATTACCACCACCATCATCACCATCACCATCACCACAATTACCACCACCATCATCACCATCACCATCACCACAATTACCACCACCATCATCACCATCACCATCACCACAATTACCACCACCATCATCACCATCACCATCACCACAATTACCACCACCATCACCACCATCATCACCATCACCAACACCATCACCACCATCACCACCACCATCATCACCATCACCATCACCACAATTACCACCACCATCATCACCATCACCATCACCACAATTACCACCACCATCACCACCATCATCACCATCATCACCACCATCACCATCAACATCACCATCACCACCATCACCATCATCACCACTATCACCATCACCATTACCATCATCAGCATTAGCATCACCATCATTATCAACATCCTTATCACTATCACAATCATCACCACCACCCTCACCATCACCATTACCATCATCAGCATTAGCATCACCATCATTGTCACCTTCATTATCATCATTATCACCACCATTACTATTATCACCATCACTCTCACTATCATCACCATCACCATCATCATCTCCAACTTCTACCACATACTGTCTCACATGATGGAAGCTGAGAGAGGCCGTTGTGAATTGATCCATGTATCTCTCTACCCACCGACGGGGCTCTCATCATTCCTGTGGTTCAGTGACATGAACCAAGACATGGGGGGATGGTCGTGGATGGGACTAACCAGGTCAGGAAGGACAGAGGCAGGATTTGAACCCAAGCTTCTGTGTCCAGAACCTGTGTCCAGAGTCATGATCACATGTGTCTCCCTTTACGTGGGCCGTACGCCTATTTGGAGCTAGTTAAAAACAGGCCATTGGATGTATGTGGGCACAGAGCTTTATTTATATGCCTGAATAAAATTAGAAGATTTTACAGTTAATTTAGCCCATTGGACCATTACGTTGGCTAATCCAAATCAGCCGCTCTGTTTGATCGTTCATGAAATTGGCTGGCACTGTAATTACTGTGGCTGAGCATGCAGAGGAACCGCCTCTCGTGGCGTTGTGTAGCAAAACCAGCTGATGACACACTGCAGTTAATCACTGGGAAATTTGTCCTGATCTCTGAACGGACAATCCAAGTCATCTCTTTATCACCGAATCACCGCGGGTGTGGAGTAGGCATCGCAGCTCACCTAGGGCCTGTAGTTAGTTTTGTTGTTTTTGGGGGGCTTTCCCCCCTTTTTTTGAGACTGTCTCATCATGTAGCCCCAGCTGGCCTGAAAGTCTCTATATAGACCAGACTGGCCTCAAACTCGAAGCGATCCACCTGCCTCTGCCTCCTGACTGCCTGTGGATGTTTTGAGAACGTGCATGGTTCACTGGAAGCTGGCCTTTTGAAGGCTGGCTAGCTGATCCCTTTTCACGGTTCCAAATCATTTCATAGGAAGAGCTATAGGGTGCGTAGTGACCGGGGTCTGGTGGGGCACACGCTGCGGACACACCAGGTGCGTAGTGACCGGGGTCTGGTGGGGCACACGCTGCGGACACACCAGGTGCGTAGTGACCGGGGTCTGGTGGGGCACACGCTGCGGACACACCAGGTGCGTAGTGACCGGGGTCTGGTGGGGCACACGCTGCGGACACACCAGGTGTGTAGTGACCGGGGTCTGGTGGGGCACATGCTGTGGACATACCAGGTGCGTAGTGACTGGGATCTGGTGGGGCACATGCTGCAAACACAGCAGTTGCTTTGACCCTTGAGTCCAACTTTCTGTGGAAGATTCTAGAACAGTGGCCACCAGGCTGAAAGACTTACAGTCAGGAACCCTCAGTAGGAGGCCATGGGGAAGCCACGGGGAGGCCACAGGGAGGCTGTAGATCAAGGGTGCTGGCTAGACAGGCTCTGGGCTCCCTTATTTTGGGGAGCACACCTGATGGAACCTGAGGATGGTTCTTTGGGCTGGGGTACGGTCCATCATGATGGGTGGACAATGTGCTCTGCAGTGGGGCATGCTCACAGCATGGTTTCTTCACATCTGGCGGCCCAGTGTTTAAGTCTGAGTGCCTGTGGGATCACTTCGCATTGATCTCGGGATCCTGAGCACTGGAGAGAATTGGTCTCCACAGCTTTTGTGGGAGCTGGGAACACGTGTGCCTGTGTTTCCAGGAGATGGACAGTTATCTGAGGATGGCTTTATCTCTATGCAATCATTTCTGAATGTACCCACAACTGTGTATGTATTAAAAATGCATGCCTGGACGGACAGCCCTGAGCCCAGCCAAGTGTCAGGGAGAAATCACAGCTAGGAGGGCAGGTTGGTTCCATCAAGGTGCGGTTAGGAAGTCAGGTAGGGTTCTAGCAGCCATGGCTGGGGTGGTGGCTGGTCCTTGCTAAGACCCGCAGTGCTCACAGGCACAGCCTTCCTCCTTGCAGACACTCCCACTGTGGAGTGCTGGTATCAGAGCTCCTAAAAAGCCATCTGTGACTGAGCTGCAGGGCCGGTCTCTACTGCCTACCCCTTCTACGGCTCAGGTGCCTTTCTCAACCACACCCTTCCCTTGTGCTACCTCGGAAACACCGTCTTCGTAGCCTTTGTCGGGGTCTACCACCCGAGACATATCCCTTCGTTGATGTTTTCTGTTCTGTTCTCTGAGGCATAGCAATCTGCAGTCATATGGCACGTTTCTATGGTCACACAGTGTTAGGGACCGATGCAGCACAGGACCCAGCCCTGGTCCTTTCCAGTGTCCCTGTCACCATGAAGTCTGGACGTGGATTCTGGAGGGTATTAAGCAGATGTTGAATACGGTGCCAAGCGGGGATTTGGGCTTAATGTGGCCAATTTAATATCTTTTGTTTTATGTGTATGTGTGTATTGCCTGCATGTAAGCGAGTACACCCGTGTCATGCAATGCCCGCGGAGGACAGAAGAGGCTGTTGGATCCCCTGAACTGGAGTTACAAACGGTTGTTAGCTGCCATGCGGGTGCTGGGATTCGAACCCGGGTCTTCTGCAAGAACAGTCAGTGTTCTTAACTGCTGAGCCATCTCTCCAGCCCCCCAATTTAATATCTTTAAAGCATGAAATTATTTTTACATGGGAAAGTAGAAGTGGCCCAGAATGGCTACCTCAGTCAACTCCATCAGACCAACTGCAACAGAGAGGTAACCTGCACAACAGCATGTCTGCACTCTGCAGACATGTCTGCGGAACAAAGAGAAAAGCCTGGGGTGCCCTTCTTAAAGGAAGCTGGGGTGCTATGACCGGGCTCGGCTGGTACAACACTCACCTAGTGTTCCATCACCGGGTCCAAACAAGCTGGGTGGGCTTGCTGATGCTGCCTGTAACCCCAGCACCCAGGAGAAGATGGAGGCAGGAGGATCAGGTGTTCAAGGTCAGCCTAGGCTACACGAAACCCTGTCTCAAAAGCCAAGCACAGACTAAGGTTGTAAGCATAGGTGAATTGTGTGACACCAGCTTGGGATCCACTCTGGAGAGCCCTGACGATGGCAGACAGGATTAGGGTGAGATTTCCCATAAGGCTGTGTGGTAGGAGAACCAACAGGGTCTTAGGACTTGGTCCAGTGGTGATCTGTTTGGAGACCCAGGAGTGACCATAAGTACCCTTGGAGCTCGGCCATCAGAAGATGGTGACGCTTTACAAGGGCCAGAGAGCAAAGGTGGCTTGAGCGTCCCAGGAGCTGGTCCAAGGGACAGAAAGGGAGATTTCCTAATTTGCTGTCTTTTGCTGTGATAAAACACTCTGACCAAAAACGTCTTGGGGAGGAAGGGTTTATTTCTGCTTACGGTGCAGTCCTTTATTAGGGAAGCCAGGGCAGGAGCTGACGCAGGAACCTGGCAGCAGGAGCTGGAGCACAGGCCACGGAGGAGCGCTGCTTACTGGCTTGCTCCCCTGACCTGTGCTCAGCCTGCTTTCTTGTACAACTTCGGACTGGCTGCCCAGGGGTGGCACCACCCACAGTGAGCTGGACCCTCCCACATCACTCTACAATCAAGAAAATGCCCCACAGACCTGGCCACGGGCCAATTCAATGGAGGAAATTCCTCAGTCGAGGTTCGCTCTACCCGAGCGTGTCAAGTTGACATGTGACGCCGTCCAGCACAGGAGACCATGAACTGTAAGAACACTGATGTTTTTCCTCTATGTCCAAATAATTTCCAAAATAAAAAAAAAATCTAAGAAAAGCAAATTGAGCAGGAAAAACGTGCAATCTAAGTAGGGCCCTGGTCCCCGCCCTGGACTGAGGCTGTCCAGTAAGATGCGGCTCTTGGTGGACACACCCCAGGTCACCCCCGAGCCCTCTGGCCTCATTCATCCTCTTGGCGCCAGGACTCACTGGGCCCTACACCGTCTCTGCCTTTTGGGTCCACAGAGCTGAATGACTCTGCATGACAGACTGCAACCAAGCGGGAGGTACATGCTGGGGCCTGACCAGGGATGGGGCATAATGATACCCAGCTACTGTGAGCTCTGGAAGAGCCGTCCAGGCCACATAGCAGCTGAGGGGGTCCTGAGGCAGCGTCCATTATGATGAGATGCAGGACAGAAGCCCAGGTGGCCAGTGTGCAGTGAGCAAGGGTAAGGCCGGGGGCTGCACACCACGAACACAGACTTTATTCTGACCAGAAGGCACTGCTGGCTGCCATGCTCTTACATCTGATTCACTTCCCCTTGACTGTGGGTGACATCAAGAATGGGACTCTCCCCCGCCCCCTCTCCCACTGGTGTTGTGTGTCAAGATAAGCTGGGATCACTGAACACCTTTGAACAGTTTTCCATGGGCCCAGGGAAGTGCAAACATATCAGCCCATTTCACAGATGAGGAAAGAGACACAAAAGCAGGAAGAGACCCCTCGGGCCTTAGAACTTTGAGGAGATAAATTCTGTTGCTTTAAGCCTTCCCAGGATGTGGTGATCTGTGGCGCAGCTGGCAGACCGTGGACGTGCCGCGGTGCCCACCCCTGCAGGAAACCGGGGCAGAGTCCTCGCATGGTTGCTGGTGTCATTTGGGGAACAATGTGCATTATCTGTTAGCTCATCCCCCAGAACGGAACCGTGGACCCCACAAGAAGAAGGAACGCAAGTCCAAAGGCCGGTCTTCCCCGCCTGCCTTGCTCCCTTGGGGCATCATTAAATAAATCGTACACTGGGTCATCCGGGTATTCCCACATATGACTGCTTGATGGACAGCTGCGCACAGAGGGGCGGACACCTCCGGGGCCTGCAGGACAGCACAGGCCAGCCAGCCACAGTGGCCCCCCGTGGTGCCTGAATCACATACTTGATCAAATTAGCATGCACAGCTGTGCAAATCATGGTGCTGAAACCCGATGACCAGGTCTGTGAGAGGCCAGGAACCCGCGGGAGAGGACCTGTGTGAAGGAAAGCATTCTGGGGAACAAAGGGCCTTCTCTCTGGGTCTGGGGGAAGGAGCTGGGAGGGCAGAGAAGCCGGTCAGGAAGGCGGATGGAGCTTCCCTGGGGCCAGTGCCCATCCCCCC
>NW_008344211.1:2181452-2186242 GCF_000622305.1 Nannospalax galili | reverse complement strand
CCCCCACCCCCACACCCCCCGCCCTCCACAGTGGTCCAGGCTGTCTGGTTCCCAGGCCCAGTCTGCACAGTGGACAGAGATCCAGGCCCACCATGTGCAGTAACATGTTCCTCACCGTAAAGCGATCAGGGTGGTGGACTGGGATCTGGAACTTTGGGATTTCCATCCAGCAGTAAACAAGCCCCTTTGAATCTTCTCCCGAGGAATGCTGGGAACGGATGCTCTGGTCTGACATCCAAGCAGGGCGAGTGCCTGCTTTTTGTACAGCTGTGGTGGCTGTTTAGAGAACACAGTGCTGCTGAGGCTCTGAAGTCACTGCCAGCAGCTCCTCGTAAACAAAGGTGGCCGTGCACGGATGCGGCAGGTGGCGAGCAGACGGCTCCTTGGTGCTGGTGCACAGTAAGTACTCGGCAAATCTAGTTCTGGGCAGCGATGTCGGAATCTGAGGCTCCCCCTACATGTGTACACACCAGCCTCCTCTTGCTGATGGCGTGTGTATGGACACCATACCCACAGGAGATCCAGTAGGTGGATGTAGGCATCCCAGTCACCACACAGAATAGAAGCCACATTGCTCGAAACCAAATATGATGCCAGCTGGGGTGGCACAGTGGTGTCAGCCGTGAGGCACGTCCCTTGACCTCTAAGTCAGAAGGCGACACAGAAAACAACTGTTGTCACCACAAGGAGACACCGCCAAGGTGCACACTCTCGCCGCAGCAGCCCGACCACGTGGTACTGTGTTGTAGCCAGCAGCAGCAGTTGATAACAACACTGTCCTGGCATCACCCTGCACCTCCCTGAGGCAGGTGATACCCTGCGAGGCCTACTTACAACCTCATGCCCTGTCTCTCTTCCTCCTCCCTTTCCAGACCCTCAGGATGGGCAAAGGAACTTCAAGACACAGCTTAGGGTCACCCAGGAGCCCTGCCCTAGTTAGCCCAAGGATAGGCTCTCCTTTCTGTGGTCTGAAATGGGTGTGGAAACTGGTTCTGGTTTTGGACCCAGTGGAGCTGGTTCAACAGGAACACGGAGGGCTCCTTGGCTTCCTTTCCCAGCTCCCCAAGTCACCCAGCGCTCAGAGGGTGAGAAGCCTCCACTGTCTCTGTGCCAGACTCTCAGCCTGGAGGAAAACTCAGCCTCTTGCCAAGCCCCAGGCCAGGATGCCTCTCCGCAACCTCCATCTGCTGCAGAAGGTGGGTCAGGTTCAAATCCAGCACTGGGAGTCCTGAAGGCTGGGGGTCAGTCGCTCAATCAAGGCTCTGCATGGCTCCCCGTGCCGAACCCCACGCAAGACACCACTTCATGAGAGGAAGCCTTGGTCCCCATGCGCTATGAATTACGTCAAGCCAGGTTGTGACCTCTGTGAGCATTTCCTGTCCTCATGAGGAGTCACTGAAGCCCACCAATCCCACCCACACGACACTCAGCCCAGGCACACAGGGGGCCTACACTTCTGTACCGGTTACTTTTGTGTGGTCTAGACAAGACTCCTGACAGAAACAACTTAATGGAGAGAAGATTTATTTGGGTTCACAGCTCCAGAACTCATCAGGGCTGGGGAGAAGGCATGGTTGGGGGAGGCGGGGCTCTGGACCGAGATAGTCACACGGTGCGGTTAACCAGAAATATGGGTCTTAAAAGCCCTGCTTCTAGCGACAATCTTCAACCCACCAGCCCCCTCCTCCTCAAGGCCCCACAGCCTTTGAGACAGCCCTGAAAGCTGGAACCAAGCATTCACGCCCGGAGCCTGTGGGGAACATTCCAGATTCAAGTTGTAACAGCTTCCCAGGCTCCTTTGCAGGGAGCTGGGCTTCTTTACTTGTATTCTGAATAACAGAGTATGGGTGGGTGGGAGCCATGCCACGAATATCTCCATTTTGCTTTTGCTTTAGAGTAAGGTAGAGGCAGACACAAGTCGCCCTACTGTGGCACCCTCTGAATGGCTGGGTGTTGCTACGGTGATGCCCGAGTAGCCATTACCTTAGCAAACACATCCCTCGGCTTCTTCCAGACTGGACTGGAGTCACCTCCTGCGGCTGGTCCCCACCTGTTCCTTCCCCCTCCTCAGGCCGGGTGCTGTCAAACACCAAAACGCACGTGTAGTTTAGGAGTTCCTGTTGCAGAAGGCGGCCACAGCAGGACCCTCTCCTCCTCGCGGGTCCCTCGCCCTGGACGGGACTCTCCACCTTGGGCTGCCACAGCAAGGAAGGTTCTCCAGAGAGGAGTGACCCTGAAGAGGAGGTCCAAGGATGGTCTAAGCGTGTGGTCTCCAAGCATAGAGTCTGAGATAGAAGTCAGGAACCAGTGTCAGCCATCATGAGCCTCTCCTCCAGGGCCGTGGGTTCTGGTGTCACTGTGCTTGTGGCCAGGCACCCAGGCTGCATTCGACCGATGAAATCAGCACCTGCTCGCAGGGCCGGCTCTTCAACTCTCTACTGGGGACTCAGATGTGAGGTGGCTCACAGTGAGCCCACCTGAGCCTTGAGCATCCACCCGTTACCCCTCCGCAGCACATACCAGGGAGACAGGTTCCCTGGGCACTCCCTTTGCAGAGAGGAACCTCACCCCTCTACCAATCTCCGCTGCCCCCGTACCTGTGCCGTCTATACTGAAACACACAGGTGACAGAGCTTGGTGAGGTCTGTGGTACATTGGAGGGTAAATCCTCACGTGAGAGGATAGCCACTGCCCACCTCTAGGCACCTGTTTCCCTGTGCAGTGCCCAACTTCTGGTCTCTTCATAGGTCAGGAAAAGCTGGCAACCCAGGATTTTGTGTTGCAATTTTTAAGACATTCTGTGACTGATTTTGGCTCCCAAGCCACTGCTGACACCCCTGCTTTGCAATACTGACTCCTCAGTGATGTCATCACACCTCTGAACTGCAGGCTGGAGCAGCCACAGCCAAAGAGAGGGAAGCCACCCTCTGGTGGAAGTGACGGGTGACATCTTTTGTTTAAGCTCAAGGCATCCTGATAACCACTCACCCACTTCCATACAAGCAGTGAGCCCACCTCTCAGCAGCTGGACTTCAAGGCCCGATGGGGCGGCGGGCAGCGGCCTGCACAGCATCACTGCTTCCATCCCGTCATGGTGAGAGCTGGTTTACACAAGCTCTGAGTGTGATAAGGGCGTCTGAGCACTGTCACTATAAATGCTCTGTGAAGCAAACAGTTTATTGGACACAGAGTCCAGTCCATTCATCATGGATTATTGGACTTTTCAGATGTTGTTTTCAAACCGTCCTTTGAACGCCATCAGCCTTGAACTTCCCACAGGCGATACTTTGGGGGGAAGGGAGCCTGGCAGCTGGTGAGGACCTTCATGTGCGACGGACAAGGCTGGGTACTGGGGAGGCTGGGAGCAGCTCCAGCCAGCTGGGGGTCCTGGGAGAAGTCAGGTGTCTGCAGGCTGCAGAGCCTCAGACTGTGAGATTCGCGCACTACACAGAGACTCCCAAGGTGTCTTCCACAGGGGGTCCGCATCCCATCTGCACAGAACTCTCCTGGGTTTTCTCATGTAGGACCCCTGCCTGCCACTGGCACTGGCCTGTTGTCCCAGCACATAGAGGCTGAGGCAGGAGGACATAAAGTTCAAGGCCTTCCTGGGCTACAGTGAGTTTAAGTCCACCTAGACAACTTAGTGAAACCCAGTCTGAAAATGAAAAGTAAAAAGAGGGCTGGGCCGTAGCTCAGCGGTAGAGCATCTGCCTGACATCTGGGAGGTCCCCAGCTCAATCCCTAAGACAACATTTTTAAAAAGGTCTCATGTCCCGGGAAACCTCTCAGTACCAGGTGAGTCAAACTGTTCATAACCCTGCTTCCAACCCTAAGTTTTATTAATTTTTATGACTCAGCAGTTAAGAGCACTGGCTGCTCCTGCAGAGGACCAGATTCAGTTCCCAGCACTCATGTGGCAGCTAACAATCATCCGTAACTCCAATTCCAGGGGACCCAACACCCTCTTCTGGCCTCCATGGGTACTGCATGCGGGCGGTGCACATACATAAATGTATCTTTAAGAAACTGTGTAGTGCTCTGTAAAAATTTAACACGTGTGCAGCGTGTGCTGACTAAGCCAGGGTAACTCACACCTCCAAACGCCGTCATGATTTTGCAGCCTCCGTGCTCCCCTCCTCTGCCCCCTCATCATGTCTAACAGGGCACTTGGCCCAAGAACCATGAAGGCAGCACACAGAGGTGGTGTGGACGTGTCAGGTTCAACCAGGTCATCTGAGAAGCTGATGGAAACCACTGTGTGTGTGGACCTTCAGGCCATGAAGTTAGGCCTCAGCCTCACGCTGTCTGAAGAAAGTCAGAACAGCAGAGCCCAAGGCCTTTGTGGGGTCTTCACACAAAAACGGTTGAAGTGTTCGCTACACAGTGACAGGAACCAAGTTCCACAACCATGCAGAAGGGGGGCGGGGCTCGTGTGGAAGTGATGGGGGTGGTAGCATTCGATTGGCACCCCAGTGCTGGGGAGATAAGTGAATTCCCAGGGCATGCTGGCCAACCGGTCCAGTCAACTTGGCGAGCTCTAGTTTGATGAGATTGTCTCGAAAAGAAAGGTGGGCAGCTCCTGGAGAGGAGGGATGACACAAAGGGTGACATCTAGCTTCCACATGCACACACACATGCACACACACACACACATGCACACACACACATGCACACATACGCACTCGCACACACACACGCACATGCACACATACACACACACACACACACACACACACACACACACACACACATACACCCACAAAGCAGGGGACAAATCACATAAAAAAACT
>NW_008344211.1:2147308-2181419 GCF_000622305.1 Nannospalax galili | reverse complement strand
ACACACACACACACACACACACACACACACACACATCCACCCAGAAAGCAGGGTAGTAATTTCATAAGGAAAATCCCCACATGGAGACACTGGAGAGCAGTCTTGCCAGAGTCTTCTGGCGGAGATGACGGGTGACATCTTTTGCTGGTTGGTCAAGGCCCCTGTGTCTTCCTGTTTATTCTTAGGTAAATCTGTCAGACACAGGCTGGCTCCGCAGTCAGACTTCTGGGTTCGTATCCCATCTCCTCCACAGGCTTGTCCTGGGGTCCAGGACAGACTCTGAGCCTGACAGTGCCTCAGTTTCCCATCTATAAAAATGGAGATGGTACCCCCCTGTCCTTCCAGGATGGATGGGATGGAGCCTGCAAAGTGCTCAGACTGGACTAAGTCTGCTGAGGGCTTTGACCTACCCGCCCCACCTGGGTCCCGCACACACGCTCCCTCTCTCCTTTAGGCCCAGTGACCTCCCAGCTCCCCTGTTGGGCCCCTGTTTACTTTCTTGCCCATTACCTACCAAGAGAGCAAGCTGGTGTGTGTATGGTAGACCAGGAGTTCCTTCTCAGGGAACTCAGGGCTCTGGCCCTAAGGGTGTGACCCAGAGCAGGCTCCAAGCCACCTACTGCTGTTGTGCCAGACTTGGAATCCACAGAGGAAAGTAACCAGCTGGAGCTGGCAAGGGGGACGGCAACCTCACACCAAATCACCGTGCAAAAAGAGGAGGGAAAGGCGGAGGGTTTGGTGCGCGTGCTCGGGGTGGGATTTTCTAAGCGACAGCACCTGTTAACGGCCGGGTTAGGTATGACCTATTAAACATTTACCGCCCATTTCCTGTACATGTCTGGTGAGGCCTGCAGGAAATTCAGAACAAATTAAACAGCAGCTGCGATCCCTCATGCTCCAGCAGTCCCTCCCTGGGCCCCGCGTGGGACTGTAAAATATGAAGGGCAGATCTATTAGGGACAGGCCCGTTTCATCAAGGAAGCCCCCCCATCTCCTGCCAACCAGACCCCATAAAGTTAAATTGGCCAGTGCGTATCTCCCTCCCTGCTTCCACCCACACGGCCGTCTCCTTGAGGAGACTTTTCCATAGTCTCCTTGAGGAGACTTTTCCATCCCACACCCCGATGGCCCTCAGCCTCCGTCCCCTCCCCCTCCCACTGTTCCCACACGATTTCACATGTGGTCGGAGAGGGGCACTTCCTGCCGTTATAAAAAGCAAAACCGAGACCCCAGCAAAAACAGCCTGTGCGCAGAACACCCAAGTTGACAGTGTGAGAGAATGCCTAATCCATTCCATATGACAAGCAGCAGTGGCCCGCAGGGGCAGGCCGGACCCTGAGGAGGCTCAGAGCTCTCCTGGCCCTCCCCCGCCTGCCTTCCCCACCTCCTCCTCTCAAGTGGATCCTTCAAACCAGGAGAAAAATACTGCCAGGACCGTGCCCTGACTTTAAACCGGTTGCGTTTGGGTTTAATAGCCTACTATGCTCTGTTCCTCCTACACTTGGAAAATAAATTCTAGGAAGCATTAATGCAGGCACAGTGTAAACACGCTGGCTCCTACATTCTCCCCTTCCCTGGTGTGTTGGAGTCTGATGGAAGGACCAGATGGAGCTTTAAATGGGGAGCTCTGCGGCCTTCGCCATGTAAACAGACAGCTGTCCAGATTGGGGGGATGAAAGAGCCCCAAGAATGCAGCTCTTGTGAACACTCCCACTGTGTTTCTTGGGTCAGTGGAAGGAGCAGGTTACTGATGGCTCTGCAGCAAGAGGCCAAGAGTGGTCTCAGCCAGAGGAAAGCATGCCCATGCAGGGGCCGGATCTAAGAATGCAGGAAAGGATGACACTGTGTGGGGACATTCATAATGCAACCTTCCTACTTCTGTTCCTGACCTTCGGTGTTGAATGGCCATTTGCACTGACAGATGTTCCTGGCGTACATTCATCCCTGCTGACGGCCAGTGAGTAGAACAATCTCTTTTTCACAGAGCCTCACCAAGGATGCCAGCTTATCCTGACCACATCCAAAATAGAACTTTCCCACTTCCTGTTTCCTACTTCCTGCTTCCTGTTCCCTAGCTCCATAAACCACTGTCCTTGAGAGGTGCTAAAAATGGAAAGAATAAGATAAAAGGCTGGTCAAAAAGATTTATCCATCCATAAAAGTTTCCCTGGCTCTGTGGACAGGACTGTCCGCTGCGGTTCGACTTAACCTTTCCTTAAGTCAGTGATCTGAATTTCATCCATAATTTCACTAAAGCCAACAGGGATCACCACGAGTGGCTCGGCTGTTCTGGAAAACTTGACAAATTAGTACAGTAAATTTCAAATGTCTTAAGCACTAAATTAGGTCATTTGTTTAATGAGCCAATCCACTGCCCAGAGTTTGACCCAGCCTACCAGGGTGAGTTCACATGGAGTTCCCCAGCAGCAGCCTGGGCTCCCTCAGCTGTCTTTTGCTTCAAGTGAAAATGTCCCAAAGTCAGGGATAAAAGACTTCAGCCTGAATACTGACTTACTAGTAAACAAGGTAAATGAACAAAGTCATTTTTTTCTGTTTCCTGCCCAGTCTCCTTTTGCTATTCCTCCATTATCACCATCATCACCACTATCCCCGGGTCTTCTCTCACCACCATCATCACAACCATCATCATCACAACCATCATCACCACTATCACCATCACCATCCTCACCACCATCATCACAACCATCATCATCACAACCATCATCACCACTATCACCATCAGCACTGTCCTAGTTTGTTTCTTCACTGCTGTAACAAAACACTCTGACCAATACCAACTTGGGGGAGGAAAGGGTTTATTTGTCTTACATCTCCCAGGTCACAGTTCATCAGGGAGCCCAAGGTAGGAACTCAGGGCAAGAGCCTGGAGGCAGGAGCTCGAGCACAGGCCATGGAGGATCGCTGCTTAGTGGCTTGCTCTCCTGGCCCCTGCTCACACAGGCCCACCTGCCCAGGAGTGGCACCACCCACAGTGGGCTGGGCCCTCCCACATCACTCAACAATCAAGAAGGTGCCCCATGGACATGACCACAGACCAGTCCAATGGAGGAAACTCCCCATTTGAGGCTCCCTCAACCCAGGTGTGTCAAATTAACACTAAAGCTCTCCAGCACAACCACCATCATCGCCATCACCATCACCATCATCATCACCATCACTATCATCACCATCATCACCACCACCATCACCACCATCATCACTATCACCATCATCACCACCATCACCATCACCATCATCATCACCACCATCACCACCACCACCATCATCACCATCACCACCACCATCAGCACCACCACCATCATCACCACTGTCCTCATCTGATCCATTATTGATCACTCATTCATGCCACCAAATAGTGTGCTGGGTGCTTTGCTTGTGTGATCTGTGATCTCATCCAGCTTTTACAATAACCCATGAGATGCCACCACCAGCCTCGTTTTCCAGATGAGAAAACAGGTCTTAAAGACGCTGACCCCCACGACCACTCAAGTCACTCATTTTTCAATCTTTCAGCCAATCTTCACTAAGCATCCATCGGGTGCCGGCGCTGGACATGTGAGCAGAGGAAGCCACACCTTCTACTTCTGAGGGCCCTACCCTCAGCTGGACAGAGCCATACATATTAGTATGTGTAACATAATCCTAGAGTTACCATATCCAGCAAATGGACGGAGTGGGGGGATAAGAAATCAACTTTGCCTACGACAGTCCTTGAATTGTGCATGCGGATTCCAGCCTTCTGTAGTGATACCTGACACTAACCTGATTTCCACTCAAGCCTATGTGTGTGCGTGCACGTGAGTGTGTGTTGCCTTCCAGCAAGTGGTACTGAATGCTCACAGCTCTTTTAACTCACCTCCATGCATGTAAGAGAATTGCTGCTCTTGTCACAACTCGGAGGGCCAATTAAGCCAGGGTGACTCTGCGAGTCAGCACCCACTCCTCTGCAGCCAGGAATACGACCTGGTTAAGACATGACACTGTGCGTTCCTGCCACGACTGCCATCTTCACCCAGGATGTACAGTGCAAAGCAGAGTGCCCAAGACATGGCAGGTTGTCACGAAATGCTCGAAGCCTCATGAGCTCCGACTTTGCAGACGAGCTCTCTGGGCGTGATGGATGAGCTCAGAGCAGAGTCTCGAAGGAGACTTTCTTAGCTTTAGACTCAGTCTTAGCTCAAGGAAGGCTCGGAGTCTGGAGGGGGCACGAAGGGCTTCTGTCAGGGCTCTTGTTGGCATCTCAGCATTTTACAGCTTTCATCTCTTGGCTGGTTCACCAGAAAGATCATTCCAGCTCTAACAAGCAACAACACGCCAGCCCACTCTGCTGTCGGCTGCATTTGGTACTACCATCGTGTGAAGGGCTCTTGGGGCAGCTATCTGGGAGGGCCACTCCCGGCTGCCTGAGCTCTGAACCCTTGAGGACCCGGGCTGCACAGCGGTGTGACCACCAGAACCCTAACATTGAAGTGGCACCACCCATAGCTGCTTTCCCAGACTCTGGCCACGCTCTAGGAGGTTCCCCTCGCCACCCTCTCCCTCAGCCCGTGCCATGGTCAGACACCAACGAGGGTCTCGGTGCCTCTGAAAGACTAGAGCGTCGGATTCTCTTATGCGCTTAGACTTTGGAGGGCAACAAAGCCTTTTGTATTTGGGGTACATGTAGAAAACCAGAAATCACTCAGACGGGGTGAAGGGGGAGACGAGAGAGAGAGACAGAGAGAGAGAGAGAGAGAGAGAGAGAGAGAAAGACAGAGAGAGAGAGACAGAGAGAGAGAGAAAGACAGAGAGAGAGAGAGACAGAGAGACAGAGAGAGAGACAGAGAGAGAGACAGAGAGAGAGAGACAGAGACAGAGAGAGAGACAGAGACAGAGAGAGAGAGAGACAGAGAGAGAGAGAGAGAAAGACAGAGAGAGAGACAGAGAGAGGCCCTGGAAATAACACAAAGGTGGAGAAACTCAAATGGGGTCAGAGGTAACTAGGATTACAAACTGTCTAACTTAAGCTTCAGTCACAGTCAGAACTTCCTGCCCAAACCAGTCTCAACCAAAATAACCAAAGTGTTCCTCTCCTGAACTCCCTAGAGTGTGGTAGACCTTCTCTGGAGCTTGGTGGAAGACGATGCCTGTGTCCTTTTCCTGAATCTAATCAGAAGGTTATAACTAAAAAACAAAGTGCAAGCTACTAGGCAAACGGCGTAAATAATTCTTACCTGTGTGTGTGCACAGGGGTTCCCAGGACCCTGGAAGGTTACAGCCAGTTAACATCTCCCAGGGTGACCACTGCCCTGCCCTCCATCACTAAGTGGTGCTGCCTGTTCTGGAACTTGACACAAACAGCCGCCTATGGCAGGCCCCCTTCCTCACTCATTGGTTGGGACTCCTCCCCATTGTGGGCTGTGGTGCTCCACTCTGTCTCTGTTAGACAGACTTAAAACACATCGGTGTTGGTCAACGTATCGATCATTCTGCCCTGGTGGGCACTGGGTGTTCTCCAGTTTGGTGTTACCATGAGCAAGAGTTCTCTCTCACACACAGTTCCCTAGAGCATTCTTTGTGTGTTGGGTGCACCTGTTGGATCATAGGATAGGCTGGTGTGTGGCTTTCGTAGACACCACCACAGGGGTCTCCAAAGTGTGCCTGCTTATGTTCCCACCACGGACACGTGAGAGTTCCCATCTCTTCTCCTCGCAGACTCTTGGTGATGGCTGTCTATTGCTTTCACGGTTCTGACGGCCTCTGTGGTTCTAACGGCCATTTTCCTAGAGGGTGTTGATGCCAAGCCCTTTGCACCCTTTGACCACTGTGGCTGTCATGCAGAAGACTTGTTCGAGTCTTCAGGCCCCTCCGTAAATCAGGACACTTGTTTTTTGCCTTGGTGCTCTGTACACTTGTCTGTTTCAAGCATCTCTACTCTGCGTGTTGGACAGTCCTGACTTGCCTGCCTGTGCTCCGTGGCTGGTAACCCTGTTAAAGAAAGTTGTTATCTTAATGAGCGCTAGCTGAAATCATGGCTGACTGGTGTTTCTTTTCTTAATGTTTTATTTATTTTTTTATTTTATGTGTATGAGTGTATTGCCTGTGTGTATGTGTACCTGTGTTGTACAATACCCGCAGAGGTCAGAAGATAGCGCAGGATCCCCTGGAATTGGAGTTACGGGGACGATTGTTAGCCACCATGTAGGTGCTTGGAATTGAACCCAGGTCCTCTGCAAGAGCAGCCAGTGTTCTTAACCACTGAGCCATCTCTCCAGCCCCGACTGGTACTTCTATGTACTTGTACAGTTCATCAGAAATGCCCCCCATAAGCTTGTTTTGAACACCCAGTCCCTGGCTTGTAGTGCTGGTGGAGGGCTGTGGCACCTTTAGGAGTTGGCGCCTGGAAGTAGGTGACTGGGGTAGGTCTGCGGATTGTGCCCACCCCGGTTCCAGGCTCCCTTCCAGGCTCCCTTCTCTACTTCCCAGTTGGTCACCAGAGAACAGGCCTCAGCCACAGTTCCTGCGGCCGGGGACGGAGGTGCTTCCGTCAGCATGCCCTTCCCTTCCATGGTGGCCAAAATCTCTCAGAAACTGGGAGTCCGAACAGCTCTCTTCTCTCCGAAGTTGCTTCCATCAGGTATTTTGACACTGTGACATAAAGGTAACTGACACTATTTAAGAAAACCCTGGTCTTCCAAATGATAATGTCATGTCTTTGCAGATGTTATGGTCAGTGCCAAGTGTTGTGGCCGGGACACGGACCCCAGTCTGGCCTGTATGTTCCCATGAATGTCCACGATCTAGTGACTTTCAGTGAGGGACACTGTCACACTGTCCTGGTCAGCCAGGTGGCCTCATTCGCTCCAGGAAAGGCCTTCAGGGTGGAGCTGAGGTTCTTGAAGGGGTGGGTTCAGCAGAGTCTAGCAACTTCCACCACACCAGAGCTCCAGCCTGGCAACCTGGGATTGCCCTAGGACTCTGGGTTTTCCCCAGCTGGCTTCATGGTGCTGTAGTAATGTCACATGTGAACCCCTCTGTCCCTGTCTCTGTCTTGATCTGTGTCCACGGTGGGCTGATTCTACCGCCCTTGACAGTCATGCAGTTCATATCCGTGTCCTGGGGGTTCAGTCCTGTGGCTCCTCGGTGTCTATCAGTCAACATCCAGGATGCCAGTGACACAGAGCCGAGCTGCTGCCCGAGGATCAGAACGTAGCAGCAGGGTGACCGCCTGCCACAAGCCATACTCCAGTGGGAGATGTTTCTTCCTGAGATCCTGCTGATTCCAAACACACGTCCTCCGCAAAGAGAGCAGCCACGGCCATCTTCCCCATGTCACCACACACACAGAGCCTCCTGCGGTCACCACCAACACATCACCTGCAATTAGGTTTGGCCAGAGCTGCCAGTGAGGAGCCTGGCGAGGCGGTCACTGTCACTCCTCTGTGCGGGCTCCGCACCCATAGTCCTGTGTGCTCCCCCAGAGTTCCTGGAGTGCCTCATGGAATCCAGCATTTGCTTCGCGCCCTCCAGCCCCACAAGGTCCCAGGAGACAGCGTTCTGACCCCGTCTTGTTTTTTCCTCCTCCAATATTTATTTATGTAAAGACCTGAAGTTAATCACTCTTAAATGAATGTTCTCTACTACCTCTTTGTCTGCTCCCCCCATTTTTTAAATTAATTTTTTATTAAAGTTTTTGTGTATTTCATACAGAACAGCTCAAAGCTCACAATCTGAATCATCTTTATACCTCCTTCCCCACCGGCACCCTCCCACAGCCCCCCCCAACCCATATACTCTGTCATCCCTGTCACGGCCCACGGGGTTGTCGGTGCCCCCAGCCGTTCCCCAGTGCAAGTCCATCCGCTGAGTCTAGTCAGCCTCTCTAGAGTCCCTTGTTTTAGGAGGATCAGCTCTTGTTCACCTAGCAGCAGTCAGCTGCCAACATTCCTTCAGATAAGCTTGGGGTCTGCTGTTCGTTTCCCCAGTTCTATGCTGGGTTACTGTCTGCCTGAGTTTGCATGGGACTATGGGACTTGTGTATGCTGACACCTTTGCCACAGATTTCTATGTACAAAATGTGTATCCTTATATTTACAGACAAATATCCTAGTCACCACTCATCAAAGAAGCTCATTTTGCAGCAGAGACTATTACCTAGTACCACAACTGGTCGCACACAGACATTGTCTATGAATTGCCCAGGACTAAGGGACACATCTGCAATGCGACCTCTACACCTAAGGCTCATGGACCGTAGATCAGGGATAAAGAAGAGGACACTAAGGATCAGTTCTCAATAATGAAGATCCTCATGCAGCGGAGGGCCAGAAGGTCCTCAAACAGAAGGTCACTAACGGCCAAAGTGTAGAGATCAAGAGTCTGCTGGATGCTGGTCCTTCGACAGGATCCCTTTATTACATTTCTCCAACCCAAGGCTCAGGGACCATCGTGGAAGAGGAGGCAGAAATGTTGTAAGAGCCAGGGAGGAGGTGCGTGACCACAGAGAAAGAGTCCTACAGGCTCCTGGGAACCTGCCCCCCTGTTTAAGAACAATCCCCTCCCTTGGAGTTCCTTTAGAGAGGAGAGCTGGGGAGGGCTGGTGATTGTTCACCTCTCCTGGCCCTGGTCCTGGCTCTGGCCCCAGAACACCCTGCCCTGGGCTAACAGGACCCCCCAAAACGCATCTTTCCTTTTTCTGGGTTTTTTGAGGAAAGCCCCATCTCAAGCACCTCTTCCTACCCTCTAGCCAAACTAGCATCCTCCGTGCTGAACTCTGCCTGGGTGCAGGGAGGTCAGCGTCCTCCTCCCAGGCAGCCTGTCCAGCTTCTATCAAGCCAGGGAAAGACCACAGGAAATGAGCCCTGGGAAGGAAGGCTGCCATTTCTTCTTTAATTTCCAACACCAGATTTATTATTATTTTAAATGACAGTGTCAGGGGTGTGCCAGATGGAGAAGGAATGTAAGGAATGTGGGGCTCCAAGCAGAAGACAGACAGCCAGATCCTCCCACTGTCCCTGGGGAAGCTGAGCTGCAGCTGGTGTCAGGACACCTTGAACATCACCGGAACTTTCTGGTGTGCAGTCTCTTCCTGGGGAAGAGTTAAACTGCTACCTCTGCTGCAAAGTGTGGTGAGGGTCAGCTCCTGCTGCCCTTTGATTTTATGCTATTACTATTGGGACTGGAGAGCTGGCTCAGTGGTTAAGAGCGCTGGCTGCTCTTCCAGAGGACCCAGGTTCAATTCCCAGGTTCGAGTCTCAGCACCTTCACGGTGTCTAGCAACCATCCACAACTCCAGTTCCAGGGATCCGACACCCTCTTCTGATGTTATGTATCTTACGTATGAGTGTTATGCCTGTATGTAAGTGCACCTGTGTCATGCAATGCCCTAGGAGGTCAGAAGAGAGAGTCAGATCCCTGGAACTGGAGTTACAGATGGTTGTTAGCCACCATGTGGGTGCTGGGAATAAAACCTGGGTCCTCTGCAAGAGCAGTCAGTGCTTTTAACTGCTGAGCCCCCTATTTAAAAATTTCAAATACTATTCTTTTCAATTTTTTTTTTATTTTTTAATTTATGAGTATGTGTCCCTACGTATACACAGATATGTGCAGTGCCTCCAGAGGTCAGCTGCCATGTGGGTATTGGGATTCGAACCTGGGTCTTCTGCAAGAGCAGCCAGTGCTCTTACCTACTGAGTCATCTGTCTAGCCCCACACTGTCTTTTAAAAATACCTCATTATCCATCTGTGGAATTACAATGTGTGGAGTAGAAGGGCAGGTATTCAGGCAGTGCTCAGTGCAGGGCAAGTATACAGGTGGTGTTCAGTGCAAGGTAGGTATACAGGTGGTGGTCAGTGCAAGGCAGGTATACAGGTGGTGGTTAGTGCAGGGCAGGTATACAAGTGGTGGTCAGTGCAGGGCAGGTATACAGGCAGTGGTCAGTGCAAGGCAGGTATACAGGTGGTGGTCAGTGCAGGGCAGGTATACAGGCGGTGGTCAGTGTAGGGCAGGTATACAGGCGGTGGTCAGTGTAGGGCAGGTATACAGGCGGTGGTCAGTGCAAGGCAGGTATACAGGTGGTGCTCAGTGCAGGTGATGGCGTCCTGCAGCAGGTGTCCGCTGTGTTAGTCTCCCAAATTCCTTTCTCATCTTAAGGATCAATGTTGGCAATGGGGGACAACCCACCTTGTTTTCTCTCTCTCTCTCTCTCTCTCTCTCTCTCTCTCTCTCTCTCTCTCTCTCTCCTCTCTCCTAATCCTCCTGACTTCACCTCCCAAATGTTGAGTTTACAAATATGTGCCCCGACACCTGATTGCTCTCTCTCCATGTTGGAGGCCCGGGAAGAGCCTCCAGTAGCCAGAGCCATCCAGCATGCTGCTCTTTAAGCTCAGGTCAGGACCAGTTCAGCTGCTTGAACCTTGGCGGGCATCCTCCTGCTGCTGGCCTCCTGGTGGGAAGCAGACAATGGAGATGAGGCACTGGGCAGTCTCAGCCAGTGTCACTGGGTTCTCATTTGTAAACAAATGTATTCCATCATCCAAGGCCAACAAACAGGGCTATGCATGGGGCTGCCCCTACCTGCTCAGATGGGAGGGGGCAGGGGGGGCCTGCTGGCCCCATACCACAGCCTGGTGTAAGCCGTGCCAGGGTCCGCCCTTGGGGACTACCTGCCAACTGCAGGCAGGGTGGAGGGCTGTGGACAGCGGCCTGCTGATGAGCAGTGTGGGTTTCCACTTGGGGGTGAAGATGTACACCCGTAGTTCCCAGCCTCGCCCAGCCCCATGAGGCCTCACTTGGCCTTTGGAGGACTCCTTACTCACCTCCTTCCTAGACTGTCCCTCGTGTCTGGGATCCAGCAGCCCAGAGCAGGATCTCAGGCTGAGGAAAAGCAGATCTCACCCACCAAATAGACAGAAAATATTATTTCTAAAATACGGCCCCATGGACCTTGGACATGCACATGGGGCACTGTGCAGGCACGGTCTGAGGCAGGGCTCATAGCACAACTGAGACCTTCCAATTACCCAGTCAGGAGCACCGGCCCAGCATCCTGGACCCGGCCCACCATCCCTCCCCACCTCCCAGGGCCATGATTCCCAGGAAGCCTCCAGGACGGGTTGACCTCCTCTTTTAAGAGGTTCCAAATGGTCCCCACATCGTGTCTTTCTTTCCTGAGACACAGGCAATTTGGGTGTCAGGGGCCTTTGTAGAGATGTCAAAAGAACGTTTCAGAAGGAGAAATACCTCCGTTTACACCCTGATGTGCCTTCTACCGTGGAGATGAAAGAGTTAGGAGGAGGGAGGCTGCGAGACAGATAATTCACGGACTGTCAGAGATGCTTGAATTTCATCCCCACTGGCACAGTGCAGCGGGGTGAGCCCAGGGTCTTCCTCCAGGGGAGCGGCCCACACTCCAGAGTGCTGAGGTGATAATCCCACCTCTGGGGCCCCCGTGCAGGGCTGGACATTTTGTCCCTGCTGTCAGAGTGTCACAAGTTCCTGAGCAGATGGAGGGGTGTTGGCAGTTGTAAAGTGCTCCCGCCCCACGGGGACCAGGAGGTTAACGGGAAGAATTGGCGCCGTGTAAGTCATAAAACCCTCCGGGCCTGTCATGTTCCAATAAATCTTGATTTTTGTAACGGAATAGCAGAGAGCTTCTCAGCCTTGGGTTTCACAGGTGAGCCGAGAACTGATGGATCGGTTGGGAGCCAGAGGGGTGGGGTGTGGGGGTGGGAACCTTACACCCCACCCTGCCCCCACCAGGCTCCCCAGCTTCTGGTTAGAAACCCAGTCTGCAGGAGGATCCCATTTCATCTGTGCCACGGGGTGACCAGCTTCACCCCCATCCTTAGACCTTCCCTGATGGCTGTTAAACAGTAAGGGCTTAATAAGTACTGGCTGGATGGGGCTTCTGGACCCTATGAACCCTGTCACATAAAAGGGTGGATGGAGAAAGGGGGGTGGTCTGTCAGCTGGCAACAGCGTCCTGCTCAGCCCACACAGCCCTGTGCACCTGTTGGTAATTCACCCGGCTGGAGGGGGCACCAATGAGCCACTTGGCCATCACAGTGGGTGTCCACTATCCCCCACAGGGTGCCACCTTGCCAGCAAGAAGTCTAATACAGCATTGAAATATAGGATAAGCTACAGACTCTGAGGTCTCCCAGGGGACCTGAGGGTGAGAAGCGGAAGATGGGAATGGCCCTGGGCATGTGTCCACAGAGAACACAGTGGCTGACAGGAGGGACTTGAGGTGGTTAGGTCCTCTGGTGGTAAGACAGAAGGGCTAGTGTGGACAGGGGAAGAGGATTCTGGGTGGGAGTGAGCCCTGAGGTCATCGAGGGTCAGACAGGGAGCCAGCCAGCGTGTCACCAGAAGACAGCAGGAAGCAGCAGCTCTGGTCTGCAGACCCACCCTCGGCAGACGGTGGGTGGTGGGTGGCAGGCTTCCCACACCCAGAAAACATGGACCCTAGTCGGCTTGGTGGAACACCCTCGGGTGAGAGAGAGCTGTGGGTCTGGCTCTCTCTCACACACTCAGGCATTTTGGAATGGGAGAGGCTCTTTCCCCGGGAAATCTTCAGAGACTCTGATGTAGAAACAGACCCCAGCAGAGGCATCCGAACTTCCCGGTCTTCTCTCGGAGGTGACACTGGAGGTCTGGTTTGCCCCCCCAACACTAGCTAAGGCTCTGGGGCTCACCTGCTGTGGGGAGCCATCGTTCAGGTCTCCCTAACAAGCCATGTGTAGAGATTGTTGTGGCCTGGTGAGCCCCAGGTCACCATCCACCGCCTGCACAGCAGTCATTGTTCTGTGGGTCCAGCAAGTGAGGAGCAAAGCCGAGCCCAGAGGCAACGCAACCCAGTGCTCAGGAGCCTGAGGCAGGGAAATTGAGAGTTTGAAGCCAGCCTGGGAAACTTAGTGAGACCTGATCTCAAACTATCAAAATATTAATAAATATTTTCTTTTAAGAGTGAAGCTAGGGGCCACCAAGATGGCTCAGCTGGTAAAGGTACTTGTTGAAAAACCTGATGACCGGAGTTCAATCCCTGGATCCCACCCACACCATGGAAAGAGAACCGACTTCAGCAAGCTGTCCTCTGGTCTCTACGCGTGCACATGCCTTCTCTCTCTCTCTCAACAAACAAATAAATAAATAAACAAACAAACGAATGTAATTAAAAAATAGAAGTCAGAAGCCAGCCAGCCCCAGTTCCCCTTCTACCTGGGACCGGGGTTTCCTGGCTCCTCTGTCTTCAGCCCACGTTCATCGGCCGGTCGTCAGGGATGGTGGCACACACTCCCTGCACACAGGCGATGGTTCTGACTGGGCTGTGCGTTCACCTGGGGGCTGGCGGCCTCCCTGTCTTCCTATCTCGTGGGACTCAGACGTGAACTGTTTTCAGCAAGCTGAGTTTGTTCAGCGTCTCTCACTCTCCGAGCCATGAGCTCCCATCTCTCTTCCAAGGCCTCACGGGGACCTGCATGCGTGGTGACAGGCTTCCAGGGCTGTTCAGATAAAGGACGCAAAAAGCATTTGGAAGAATGAGCAAGATCTGTCTGCAGCCACACAAACGGTTCCCCCCAAACTCACATTTCTGGTTGATGCAGTATAACTTGCACGTGCAAACACAAGCTGGTGGCTGGCTCCTGAGGAGGGGACAGCAACTCTGAGCGTGGTGGTGTGTTTCAAATGTTCCGGGAGAAAGGTCAGTAAATGCACTGTTTTTGTTAGAGTTTTTAAAGATTTACTTTATTACTTATGTATGTGTGCCTCTGTGTGTATGTGCACATGGATGTGGGTGCCCACAGAGACCAGGGGAGGGCATCACCCTGCAGCTGGAGTTACAAGTGTTGGTGAGCCACTGGACATGGGGGATGGTGACCAAATATAGGTCCTCTGGAAGAGCAGCGAGCGCTCTTAACCACCGAGCCATCCCTCCAGCCCCTTGTGTGTGATTTTTAAGTATACAAAGAGATTTCAGCTGTCCCAGAGCGCCAAGCCCCACACTAGACATAACTAGAGAGCTACTTTTGACTCTCACCCAGTCACCCAGAGCAGTTCGGATTAGCTACTGTTCTAGAACAATCCAGAGCTGCCAGGGTGCAAGAGCACCCCATCTGGGAGCCTGGGGTGGGTAGAGGGCACACTAAGGCCAGTCTTCATGTGACCTCGGAAGCTCTGTGTCTGATGCTCCAGACCGTTGCTCTCCAGTGCCCAGCCTCGAAGACTAAGAAAACGGTTAAGAAATTAAAATTGACTAGACAGGATGCTATTCCTGAAAGACCCCATTATGTCAAAGAGTAAGGTGAAGGACCCCAAAATGTGATATGTTTCCTGGAACCCCAGCTGCTTGGCTCTACAGATCCCAGGACACAGATGAGACAACCAAGCCCCAGGGATATGCAGCTGGGGGCGCGGCGAATTGGTTGCAACTTTGAAAACTAATGTTTCCTGGAACCCCAGCTGCTTGGCTCTACAGATCCCAGGACACAGATGCAGCTGGGGGGGTGGGAAATTGGTTGCAACTTTGAAAACTGCAATAGCATTTGGGTCTTGGCTCTGAGGAGGAGGCTCAGGCCAGAACAGCAAAGCCCTCTGGAAAGCTGGGGGTGGGGGGTGGGCACACACCTGCAATGTCAGCACTCGGGGAGGTGGAGGAGGGAGGATCAGCTCAAGACCGCCTTGGGCCACATAGCAAGTGGGAAGCCGACCTCAGCTCCATAGCGAGACCCTGTCTCAGAAAAGAAAGTCTTAACAAGTCCCCATCATGTAAAGTCGGGCACGTTCACGGCCCTTGAACATCACCTTGGTGGCCTCTGGGGATCTCTGTACCGCAGGTGACCTTGGCTGAGGGCACATAATGAACTCTTCAAAATGTAGAGGCAGCGTCATGTGCTCTCGAGTGCTCTGAGCTGAGGCCACGTGGGGCAGTGCACACATTAATCACTCTAGTCTGACCATTCCGTGACACACACATGCCTGTAGACAGGTGGCCATGCTGAGAATGAGCAATGCTTTCTGGAGATGTGGCTCAGTGGATAGAGTGCTCACTGAGCATTCACAAAGCTGGAGGCTCGATCCCCAGTACAGCATGTGCTGGGCAGAGCGGCTCCTGTAATCCCAACATGGAGTCCGGAGGATCAGAAGTTCAAGGCTATCCTTGGCTACATACCAAGCTTCAAGGTCAACCTGGGCTACATGAGACCCTGTCACTCTGCCCTCCCCCAAAAATAATAAAAGGAAAAGCAGATCTGGAGAAAGAGTCCATACCCTGCCATGGAAGGCTGTGGGGGACCAGGTGCCTGCCTGGACTCAACCCTGACTGGGCACTTGCTGGCCGTGCCACCCCAGATCTTCTGCCCTTCCTGACCCCCTTCCTCCTGTGTAAGAGTGACAAGTCGTATGCCCCTTGAAGGACTTTGAGACAACTCTCTGAGGCACAGAAGTCAGTGTACCGCACAGTATTGGCAAGATAAGACACTGACCACTGTGGGTCCAGCCACAGCAGCCGGTGGTCGGGGGGGTCTGGGCAGGTGCAGCTGTGTGGTTCTCAGGCAGGCTGAGGTCCCAGCACAGACCTTGGGCCCCATGCTCCGATTCCTCACACTGCTGAGACTCAGGAGGCTGAGGGCAGCTCCAGGCTGTCATAAAGAAGCAGTTCGCAGCCTGATTAATGAGAGAGAAGGGAACGCAATCAGGCAGCCCGGTCTGCGTCTGCTGAGCGGCATAAATCTCCCGAGATTGCGTGGAGGGTGATGCTGAGCCTGAGGAAGGCCCTCCTCCGGGGGTCAGGGTGTCTAGGACCTTGCAGAGGTCGCACCTGGATTCACCTGCAGACAAGAGCCAGGGGTGGGGTGGGAGAGCTGCCAGCCCGGGGATGACCACCCATCCCAAGGCAGGACGGAGGTCGTGTGCTGCTGGGGCTGTGGATGAAGGGGCCAGACTCTGCTGGAGCTGGCAGCTGGCTTCCAGACGGTGAGTAAATGTCTTTTCCTTGTTTGGAAGTGGGGTGTGGAGATGCCACACACCGCATGGCCCGAGGATTCTCAGATCCCCAGGGTTGTGGTCTCAGCCAGACAGCCACCCCGTGTCCCCTCCCCGCCCTGAGGCTGCCCAGGCAGGACTCGCAGCCCCCCATTTTCCAGATGGGCCCACAGAGCCTGCTCACTCAGTGGTCCATGGAGAACGATGGCCCATCCCTCACCCAGCTGCTGCCTCCTGCTGGTCTGAACTGGGACCTGGAAATGTCCCTATCGCATACCACCCCCACCCTCAGGGTTTTGAATTTTGCTCCTGGGCTCCCATGGGACACATACACTACCATTTGTTGGCATCACTGGGACCCTTGGTGTCAAGAACAAATGTCTCCTCCCACCTGCTCGCCATCTGGGCAGCACCCCACAACAGAGCAGCACCCCACAATGGAGCAGCACCCCACAATGGGGCTGCCTCAGATCTCTCTCTTAGCAGGATGGCCCTTTGTCATTTGTCCTGGCTGTCCCTCTAGCCACCGCCCACCCTGCTGGAATTGTGAAAAGGTCCCTCAGCCCCCAGTCTACACAGACACCGGCCACTCAGAGGTCAGAAACCTGAGCCTGGTGCTAAAAAGGCACCGACCCTCGCTGGGAAGAGGGGCCCTTAATGGCTTCAGCAGATGTACAGACCTAGGGGTCAGTGTGCCCCCTGCCCACCTACAGATAACCCTGCCCCTCCCACTGGACCAGCCAGAGAGTCCTGCCCAGTGTCCAGCCACTACTGCACACCCATCCAGGCCTCCCACCACTGGTCTTGCTAACCAAGCAGGACCTCTGCTTGGGGTGCTGGGGCTGAGGCTACCCCGCTTCTTCCTGAGGCTTGGATTCTGTGCTACAGCCTTACAGGGTAGGCACCGTGTAGCTGAGCTGTTCCCCCATGGATGACCCACACCCTCTCTGGGCTGGGACACTTGCTGCCCGTACGTGGGCCCCCAGCTTCCTCTGAGATCCCCCCCAGGGAAGATGGGAGAACAGGGTTGGGGGCCTGTCTGTTCTTACAGAGCAGGAGTGTTTGAGGAACAGGTAGGAGACTGTCTCCCTTTCCAGGTCATACGTTCACATGGCTGAGAATTCAAGTTAGCACACATCTGCTCCCCACTACCTTCCTGGGGCACCCACATCTGACAGATCTTAGGGTTTAAGCATATAATTACACTGATATCCTTATACATATACAAGATGACAAGGCATATATGCATATGCACTCACATATGTACATGTATACATGTGTGTAGGATGCATGTATCCTGTATGGGATGTATGCACCCGTCTATAGAACATGCTGTTCTTTTTCATGGCTGCATACTATCCCCTTGCTTAGTTTGTCATCTGGGTACCTAACTGTCCCCAATCCACAGGCCTGTGTGACTTTTCCCATGGACTTGAGTGGCAAGCAAGATTCCTTGCCATGGTCATATAGGACTTAACAGTCCCTCTTAAGTCTGGTCTCTTTCCTGGAGTCCAGCCCCCCAAAGCCTTGCTTACTGCTGGAAGGATCTCAGACTCCTTTGCCACCTGCAGGCTTCCTTCCCCCTCTGCTGACTCTGCTGTCTGCCTCTCCTGCACCACCCACGATGCTCCCTCCCGTGTCTGTGGCGGATGCAGACACCATAAGCGTCCAGTGCTCCTGACTGGATACAGGAAATGCAAGGCCCAGGGGTGGGAGGGGAGGCAGGAAAGCTCAGGGAGAACTTGGTGTCTGGAGGGGTGAGCTGGCATCCCTACCCTGTCTATCCACTGTGTCACCATGGACACTGTCAGCAGCCTGTGCGACCAGAGAGGTGCAGAGGCTTCAAGATGAAGCCTGCGTCATTTGAAACAGCAGAGTTCCAAACGTGGTCCTGAGCACTGAGCCAGTCCCATCTGCATCCCGTGCCAAGCCAGGTCTTCACAAGTGAGGCTTGCTCAGAAGACATCCCCCGAATCTCAGGTCCTACTCATGGGTAATAGGGCTTTTAAAAATGTGTGTGTGTGTGTGTGTGTGTGTGTGTGTGTATACATGGGGTGTGCATGTGTGTGTGCATGCATGTGGAGGTAGTGTCATTCCCTAGGGGCCATCGTCCATTATCCGTTTTATTTGAGACAGTGCTTCTCACTGGCCCAGAGCCCAGGTGACGCTGGGATTGCAAACTGGGGCGCTCGCTACTGAGCCCTCTTGCCAGCACAGGTTTATATTTAAAACGAATGAATGTGACTGTGGACTGGGTGGTCTCTCTGGGGACATTCTCCTCCTCCTACAGGGACATCCCCGGCTATGCCATTGTGCACAGCACTCACCATTGGGTTTCAGAGACTGAAGGCAGCTGGTGGTGACTGCACGTCATCCTCACTCTGCAGGGAGCACAGGCCAGTCCTCCCTTGTGGTCTCCACCATGGAGGTTTTCACATGACCCCTGTGTGCTGTGGGAGTGGAGGCAGGAGACTGGATCCAGTGACCTTTTGACCTTTTACCCAAACCTAGCTCCAGGATTCAGAATCAGCCGGTTTGCCCACCGGGTCAATGAAATTAACTACTCTTCAGAAACGGGGTTGTGCCGTCCCACAAGCTCGAACAGTCCCAGAAAAGGCTGAGGAGTCCCCCCAGGACCTGGGGAAACATCTGGGTCTGTTTGACATCAACTCGGGTCCCCCCAGTTCCACCACTGGCCTTTCCGTGACCTTTGGCTATGGACAGGAGAAGACGTCACTCTTCCCTTAACCCACTGAACTCTCCAAAATGACAAAGTGACAGAGGCCAGTGTGACCATTCCAGAAAGGCCTCTGGGACTTAGAAAAGGACCCACACCCAGCCAAGTCCAGGAGTCATGCCCCCCCCAACTCAGAGAACAGATTGAAGCTTCCCGAGGGGGCTTCTGCGAGGCTGGGGGCGGTGGGCCAGCAGGAAGGGGAGGAAATGGCCAGCCGAGTCTAGACGTGTTATCGCCCTCGCGGGCACTGGCCCACACTCATCCATCGGCCCCAGTGGACTTCCTGCCTCAGATTTACGCAGTGACTTCACCCTCTTGCTATCTCGACAGCCTGCTGCCCGCTCAGCTCTCAGGAATTAGGGGCCTGATAACAAGTCTAGACAGCCCCGAGGTTTGAGATGGATGGCTCTCCAGGGCAGGGGGATGGCCAGCCTCGGGCTGCAGGACGCAGAGCCCAAGCACCCCAGCTAGTGGGGTCTGGGGCAGTTCCACTTCCCCCTCAACCATAGCAGGTTGAGGTGGAAAGGAGGCAGAAGGCAGCCACCAAGCAGCAGGTCCAGTAAGTGAGGTGACACCCAGCTGCTGGGACCTTGTGGAGCTGGAGCCTGAGGGCCGAGGGGTGGCCGGACCCCCACCCCCACCCCCCACCCCCTGCCAAGGCACTATGATCCACGGTTGGAGGACTGAGCTCAGGGCAGATACCACATTCATGAAACCACCTCCCCAACACCAAGCGTCCCCAGAGATGTACTCACTGGTACTCTGGGGTGATCTGAGGACATGTCTGCATCCACCCATCAGGCTGCCCAGCCCTCCAGGCATCTCCTGCTGACGTAAGGAGCCATCTGCCCCCTCCCACTCTGTCACTCATTGAATTGTGCTCCTCCAAACACACATGCTGATGTCCCAACTGCCAAGACCAGGGTGGTGATCCCATTTGGGAACAGGGTCCTCGGGGAGGTGAGACACTCAGGGGGGTCCTGGTGTCGGGAGCAGCCTCCACTCCAGGATGGTGGGGCTGTTTCACTCGAAGGACCTGCAGCCATGCCCAGTGCTTCAGGTGGGACACAGGCAGGGCAGGGTGTGCACCAATTGCAGGCCAGGAAACTAGGGAGTCACCCAGTCTCCCGGGGGCTCCAAGGGCACAAAGCCAGCCCCCACGGCAGCCTCCCCAACAGGTCGTTTCCTCAGAGCCCTTTCCTCCCCCACCTCCACCGACACCCCAGAGTCGCCCGGTCCTGCTGCCTGCAAACAGCCCTGACTGTGTGGGCCCAAACCAGGCAGGGATCCCCGCTTCGGGTCAGATCTGGGGAAAATGCTCCTTCTGCAACCACTTGCTGTGTGCTGGGGTGGGAAGGCATGTACCTGTCTTCATGTGTAAGCTGAGGACTGAGTCCTGAGGTGTGTGAGGTGAGGTGTGGACATGTGAAATAAGTGATGTGTGAGTGACGTGTGGTATGCTGTGGATGTCAGGGTGAGGTGTGAGTGTGAGGTACGGTGTGGGTAGAGGTGTGAGGCATCGATGTAAATAATGAGGCATGAGTTTGTGAGATGTGGTGGGAACCTGCCTAGATAGAAGTCATGGAAGAAAAGCTAAAGTTTTCATAGATAACACAATTTTGGAACAATACACAACTGTGTCAGCTTGCCATCACTGTAACAAAATGCCTGAGATAAATAGCTTATAAAGAGAAAATGCTTTTTCCTTCCTTCCCTCCTTCCTTCCTTCCTTCCTTCCTTCCTTCCTTCCTTCCTCCCTCCCTCCCTCCCTCCCTCCCTCCCTTCCTTTTCAGTCAGTAACTCACTGGCCCTGCAGCTTCTGGCATCACTTCATAGCAGGAGTCTGTGGGAGCTAAGCCACTAACCCCACAGCCAGGAGGCCCAACAGAGGAAGGAAGACACATGGAGAGGTAGGGGATCCCACGTTCCTTCACGGACTTCTCTCCAATGACTTAGAGACCTCAGCTAGGCACTGCCCCTCACGGGCTCCTCCACCTCCCTGGATTAGCTCTATGGAGACCAGCCATGGGGGGACATTTAACATTAAAGAGATACAAGCGCCTGCCCACATGAACCGTAGGAGTGTGAAAATATGCACAGATGACAGCACCCCAACTCTGAACAGAGGTCACCTCTGTGCAGGGAAGACAGGCTTTAGGGGAAAGTGGGCTGGGCGGCAGACTTGGCTGGACATCGATTTGAACAGACAGGGTGCAACGTGGATCAATAGACATGACCATTGCTGCTCATCAGGAAAATGCACATTAATGCCATATCACATGCCCCCGATTGGCTGCAATGAAGGGCACACGCACCAAGCGTGTTTGAGGCCAGGTGACAGGGCCCTGCAGGCTGTTGGTGTCTGGTGCCCCCATGTTGAAGAGCACCTGTGCAGCTCAGGCAGCAGCAGTGTCAGGTCCCAGCCAGTGGTGCTCAACCAGGGTGTACACAGGACAGAAACACCCCTGGGCTGGCGAGAAGGCATCGTGTATTCGAATAACCGCTCAGCGCTAGAAGGTGGAGTGGGGACAGTCCCAAGGCTCAGTGGGAAGGGTGTTTGGAAGCTAGCACCACACATCCACTCGGGAACAGGGCAGCTGTCTCTAAGTGACAGGGGCAGGGCAGCTCAGAGGACTGCTGTCCGTCACTGCAGATTGTGGTCACGTTCCTCTCCAGGCAGGACCATCCCCATGGGTAGCAGCCAGGAGTGGTCAGCCTGAACCCAGGGCTGGCAGAGGGCCTGGGAGCTTCTGGGGGACAGTGGTGATTTTTCTACCTTTGGGCTGGGTGCTAGTGATATGGGGGATACTTCAGAGTTTGTGGAGTTTCCGTGGAGTTTCCAACATGCTAATTACAATAATTGCTTATAAAAATAAGAGTGTAGGAGCTAGAGAGACAGCTCAGCGGGTAAGAGCACTGGCTGCTCTTGCAGAGGACCCGGGTTTGATTCCCAACACCCACGTGATGGCTAACAACCATCTGTAACTCCAGTTCCAGGAGATCCAATGCCCTCTTCTGGCCTCCACAGACACTGCACACATGTGGTGCTCTTACATACATGCAGGCAAGACACATACACATAAAATAAAAACAAATAACAATTAATTAATTAATTAAAAATAAGAGTGTAAATCCCTCAATGGTGGGTTACTGCATTTTTTAGAGATGCTTGGTGTGTTTTATAACGAAAAGAATCAGCTGCGCAAATGCTCGTCTCCCCGAAACGCAGCTATTCAAGGCACAGGTTGTAAAGGTCTTTCTGAGAAGTCCCAGAGTCCCCACCTCAGCCTCTTCAACACCTACACCCAAGGCCCCCTGAGCTGGGTCTAGGAGCGGCCTGGCCAGGGGACTGGACATGTGGAGTCGGAATCCAGGAGCCCTGTGGCCTTGCTGAGCACGCTGCCCTGGCTGGGAGGAGGGTGGACTCTCCTGGGTTTCCCCTGGTTACAGGGTCAGACCCACTCTGTCTGGGAAAGAGGACGTTGCAAAGAGGCTGCTTCCAGCTCAAACGTGTGGGGAAGGGCAGGGAGAGTTCACAGGTCAGCGTGTGATTGTGACCAAGACCTGAGGGTGGTGGGGGGGGGCTTCGGGATGTGCTGCTGACTGTCACAGCTGATTTGTGTCACAAGGCTATCAGACTACCTCTAAAGTGAGGGGTGAGGGATGTTCGGCTTGAGGGATGCTGACCCAGGAGCAGACCCAGGAAGGGGCAGAACATGTGCCCAGCAGCTCCAGAGGAGACAAGGCCACTACCCCAGTCCATCCATCCTGCCCCCGGACACAGGGCAAGACGAGACAGGAGGGCATGTCTTGTCAAATCCTCTGGCACCTGAGACCTTTGTCAAGACATGAAACATTTAGAGAGGCAAGGTGCCATCAGCCCCTCCCCGCACCAGGGTGCCCCAGCTCCAGACGGGGTCCCTGCACCCCTCCACCCACACCAAGGATGGAGGGCTTGGAGGTCAGGGCAGGCAGGCTGTGCAGGCTGAAATCTCAGGAAGTCACAGTGAGCAGAAGGACTTCCTGTCGGGCCTCCCTCCCCTCCCCATCTGAAGCAGTTTTCCTCACAAGTCACTCACCGGTCACTCCCTCTTTGCAGGTCCAGTTCAAGGCTTTCCATCTTCTCACAGTCCTGCAGCCGTCACCAAGTTTAGAATGACCTTAGTCCAGCTACAGATTTCCATCTCTGCGGAGAAACACAGCCTCTCCCTTAGTCATCACCCCAACCCAGCCCAGCAGCTGCTAATCCAAGGTCTGTCAGCACAGACCTGCCTGCTCGAGATGTTTGGAATAAACGGATCCTACGACACAGTCTCCTGGGTCTGGCATCTTACGGAGAATGTTTTTAAGGTTCATTCATGTGGCAGCATACACAAGGACTTTCATCCTTTTTATGGCTGAGTAATATTTCAGGGTATGGACAGAGGACCCATTCCCCTTCTGTCTGTCACCATCTGTGGATGCACATTTGGCCCTTTTCCCCTGTGGGCCATCATGAGTTAGTCCAGGGCTTGACACAATACCTCTACCACACAGAGTGAGTGGAAGAAACAGCCTGGGGCTGTCCTCAGTGGAGCCCACCACACTGTAACTGGGGGCTCATGCTGACCCTGTCCCCTCTGTCAGCCTCTGAGGAAGAGGGTGGGGATGGGGAACATCCCTGTGCTCCCCACCCTTGGGGGCCTCCTAGGGCCCACCCACAAGTGACTGCCGGGTGTGAGGGCATGTTCAGAGGACTCAGCTGAGGAGGCAGGCACAGGTCCCTCCCTCCTCCGACCCCCTTGCTCAACGCAGTTCTGGACCTGCATGTGCTGTGGGGTACTCAAGGGTAGACACTCCACTGGCCTCCCCCAGCTGTCGCTCCCCCTGTGAAGACAGCATCACTTACAACCACCCAGGGCTCCCTGCTTGGGCACGCAGCATCTAGGAGCCCTCAGCTGCGGGGCTGAGAGACCCCAGTGTGTGTGGAGACGTAGGCAAGGCTGGAATGGTGTGGACCGGCCAGACCGCCATTGTTACATCCAGACAGGAGGCCACAACTGGAACCATGGGAACGGACTGCATCTCCTGGTTTGCAAACCATCTGCCATCTGGTCTGTGGTTTCTCAGGTCTACAGAATCAGTAACTCTGGTGTGTGGAGTGTGGCCTCTCAGAATCTTCCATGCTCCTAGGAAAGTGCTAGAATGGCAGAGCAGGAACCTGATGGCTCCTGCTGTAAGCTCAGATGGGGCTTTTTACCAGGGTCACGAACACCTGGTCACTTCCTCACCCAGGATGCAGGAGGGCCGAGGCAGAAGACGGACCTGTGGTGCTGACAGCACCAGACAGCTCGCCATGCCCACCCACTGCTCGACGCCGGTGCAGCCCTTGTCCCTGCCTCTCCTTGTGCTTAAAGCGCAGAGGCTTCTCAGCTGCCTGGTGCTTCCCCACCCCAGCTCTGTCTGTGCTGATTCAGCCAGAGGCGGAAGGCTCCGGTTTCACGAGTTCCCGAACACAAGTCCATGTGCCAGAAATAACCATCCATCCCAGCAGGCCGGGGTCCAGGCAGGCAAGATCTTGTCACACCTGGGGACACACGGCCGCTTATCACTTGGGCCTTCAAAGCACCATATTTAGAGACAGATATTTTTCATAAATAACTGAGGTCAAAGCTGATGGAAGTCAATCCATCTGAAACAACCCAGTGTTCCTGGTGGGGCCTCCAGCAGGCACCTTGTGGCCTGGCGGGTCCCTTTGAAATAGTCACAACAACAGCGTTTGTTTTTCCATTCAGAGCAAACGGGAACACAACGGTGGGAACACAGGTTCCACCACCAGCCAGAGTCCCTCAGACAGCCCACGCTGCCCCCCAGCTCCAGAACATTCCTAGCTCGGTGGTGTCCATTGTCCCAAAGAGGGGGTCCCAAGGACATGAAAAGATGGGGGGCTCTCGGGACTGGAAAGCTGTCTAAGGAATGCAGAGAGGACCTGTTTCTGGCACCAGGTAAGCTGAGTGCCAATCTGGGAGCACGGTTGGCCAGCATACCCTTCCTCTCAGAGCCTCAGTTTACTCATCTGCCAAATGGCATAATAGTTATCCTTACAGGAGCGTTGAGAGACCCCAGGACTAAAGATGCATTGTGGTTCAGCACTACATGGCTCGCGCTGTTGTGTCTACTTCCCTGTCAGAAACGAATGGAGTATTGGACCATGGAGATGGCTCATGGTAAAGTGCTCACCACCCAAGCATGAGAACCTGAATTTGGAACCCCAACACCCACATAAACAGCCACATGTGGCAATGCCCACCTGTAATCCCAGCACTGGGGAGATGGACCTTCAGCTTGTGGTCCAGACAGCCTAGACGAATCAGTGAGTTCCAGGTTCAGCGAGAGGCCATGCCTCCAAAAAATAAGGTGGAGAATGACACCCAGCTGTCCTCTCGTACCTTTGTGCTGTTTGGTGTCACACTGCTGAGCCAGCAGATACGAGTGGGGCCCCGTGGTGAGCTTTTCCTCCCCACCTAGACGACAAGGTCCCTAGGTGTGGGGGCACGTCCGGCATGCCTCTGTGCCCTTGCCAGCGTCTTATGAAAAGGGGCAGCACCCTGTCTCCACTCCCACACGTTCTCCTGTGCCTGGCACTGCTCTGAGTGCATCCGTGTAACCTGCCATTCGGTCCCCAGGTCACCACCTTGGTGAGAACTGAGGTTCAGAATGAACGACTGATTTTCTCCCATTACTCAGCTTGGGACTAGGGTCCGCCCGGGGCAACTGCCCCTGTGTGTCCATTCATGATCCACCAATCAGAGCAAAGTCAGGTGAGTCATGTGAGAAGCTGAGGTCAGTACTGGAGGGACTGAGGTCAAGGTGAGTCTCAGGAGTTGGGACTGCGACTTGGAGCAGTCCTTGCAGAAGGTACTTGGCACTTGGTCAAAAGGTGACTCCCAGAGTTGGGTGTGACCTAACAGTCCACTCCCAGGTACAGACCTGAGAGGAATCCAAGGAGGTGGTCACAAGATACACACCCACATGTTCCCAGCAGCCTTACCCACACCGACAGAAGGCGGAGACAACTCAGACATCCGTCATCGGTTGGATGAGTGAACGGAACACAGAGTCTGTCCACACAGTCATAGAAAGAAATGGGGCCACCAAGCCCGACGTCCTGAGTTCAACCCCCGGGACCCACAGGGCAGGAGGAGAGCGCTGGCTCCTGCAGGCTGTCCTCTGAGCTCCACGTGTATGTCATGGCATACACACATTAACCAATTAATTTAATATTAAAGTTTAATTAAATAAATGAAGCTTTGGTGTGCGACCCCGTGAATGGTTGCATCACGCTATGAAGGCAGAATCACGAGTTATGTACTATGTGACTGCTGATGTGAAGAGCCAGGGATAGGTAAATTTTCTGGGACAGAAAAATAGCCTGGCAGTTTCCAGGGGAGAATGGAAGGAAAGAGGTTTCAGTGAGTATGCTTTCTAAAAAAATGTATCTATTTTTATTTTATGTGTATGAGTGTTTTGCTTGCATATGTATGTGCATATGTGTGTGCAATGCCTGCGGAGGTCAGAACAGTACACTGGATCCCCTGGAACCAGAGTAACTGTTAGCCGCCATGTGGGTGCTGGGAACCGAACCCAGGTCCTCTGCATGTGCAGCCAGTGCCCTTGACCGTTGAGTCATCTCTCTGCCCCACGAGTAGTTTTCTGTTCTGGGGTGATTTGCAACTAGAGAGAGATGATGGCTGCACAGTACTACACCAAAAATTAATCTCTTCAGCTTCAAATTCTAAAGGACACTATTTAGTGAAATTTCACTAGTTTGCTTTAAAATTTAAAATTGGTTAATCTTTTCCTCGGTCCCAAAGCCAGCCTACGGGGCTGGAGAGATGGCTCGGAGGTTCGGAGCACGTTCTGTTCTTGCAGAGGACCTGAGTCCACGTGAAATTTCACTAGTTTGCTTTAAAATTTAAAATTGGTTAATCTTTTCCTAGGTCCCAAAGCCAGCCTACAGGGCTGGAGAGATGGCTTGGAGGTTCGGAGCACGTTCTGTTCTTGCAGAGGACCTGAGTCCAGTTCTAGCACCCACGCTGGGTGGTTCACAACCACCTGTAATTCCAACTCCAGGGACTCCTACGCCCTCTTCTGGCCTCTTTGGGTACTGCGCTCATATACACAGACACAGACGCAATCAAAAATAAAATAAATCTTGAAAAAAAGCCAGTCTCTTGGCTAAGTCTCCCCTTCATATATGCAGCAGAGTATGAGAAAAATCTCGTAAAACCAAGGAGGTGTCACACCACCAAAATCCACCCCAGTCTCCCAGTGGCCAGCCCCACTAGCAACAGAGATCCACAAACCACCCGACAATGAATTCAAAGCAGTTGTCTTAGGAAATCCCAGCAAACTAAGAAAATACAGAGAAATGGTTCATTGAAATCAGGAAAACAATACATTGTTGAAGAGGTTAAAGGAAAGGGAGCCCCAAGTGTGCAAAGAGCCAGCGTTGACTTCAAGCTGCAGGGTAGACCCAAGCACCCAGGCCAGCTCAGGGTCAGCGTCAGGGTCAAGGGGCAGAGATCAAAGGGCAGAGTAAGGAGTCTATGCTTGTCCGTGGCCAAGAGCCCCAGGACCCACCCAAAGACAGGTCACAGGATGGACCGCTGCAAGCCTTTGTCAACAGCAAAATGCATTCATTCACTAATTCATTCAACGGCTAATTAATGCCTGTGTGTGCTCAGTGAACGAGGAAGGCCCAGTGGAATTTGTATTCTAGAGACACAGGGCTGGTGAGGACAGTTGTGTCCTGAGCAAGAAACGGACCGGCTGTGATGAGCGTCCAGGATTCCTGGTCTTAACAGGTATACGTCCGTGGTGTCACCATCGAGCTGCTGTGAGCGCCCTGAGTGGCCTCTCCAAGCTTCTCTCTTCCCCATTCAGAATACTCAAGTCCAGAGGTTTGTGAGCCGTCCCAAGGCCCACAGCAGGCAGCCAGGGGCAGGATGTGCCTGGTGACGGGCTTCAAGGCTGCTGAACAGCCTGTGTTGCCACAGTAACTCCACTTAGAAGTCAGTGCTCAGACTTGAGGGCAGGCAAGGACTATGACTTTTGTTCTGGGACCGTGGGGAAGGTGGAACAGCAGATCGTCACGTGAGGACAATTAGGGCAAGGTGGGGAGACCAAAGTATCTGGACCAGTGAGAAAAAGGGAGTTCTCCACCCCCAGGGTCCCCCCAGCACAGGCGGAGATCCATGGTGGTCTCCAGAAGTGACCACCCAGGTACAGCACCCCTCAGCTGCTCTCTTCCATTTGGCCGACCATCCTGTCACTCTTGAGGATGGGGACTGCTGTGTCGCCCAGAGCTCCGGGCAGTGCTTCCTAATGTGGTCAGAGTCACTGGGGGGAGATTTACAAATAGATGAACAGCAGCAGCCTTGGGTGGCACTCAGACTTGGGCATCTGTTAGGAGCTCCGTAAGACAGTAATGGGACTAATGTGGTCAGAGTCACTGGGGGGAGATTTACAAATAGATGAACAGCAGCCTTGGGTGGCACTCAGACTCGGGCATCTGTTAGGAGCTCCGTAAGACAGTAATGGGCGGTCAGAGGTGAGAGGAGCCGAGGTCTCCTACCAGCAGATCCTGTCCAACAGTCACGGCCTCAGGCCCCAGAGAGGCTCTGTGGGGCTGGAGAAGGACTCTTCCCTCAAACCGAAGGAATTCAAGGGCCAGGAGGAAGGTCGGAGCCTGCAGAGATGTGGCGAGAGTTTGGCAAGGGCTTTTCTGAAAATTCTTTTCATCCACCCTAACCCGCCCCCATCATTTTCTTGAGGCAAAAATAAACACTGACATCTCCATTTGTGTCAAAGTAAAGGGTGTGTACACTATTAGTGTGAAAAGTTACGCCCGAAGTCAAGCTAGACAACCAAACAGAACCTCTCTGTCCGTGGGTAGATGTCCAGCATCTCCATCGAAGCTGTTTTTAAAGCTATTTTTGTAACGTGATTCTAAGTGGATAAAACGTGGCTACAGCAGGCCCGGGGATGAATGTGTGTTTGTTTGCAGTTTGAAAATCAAGAGCAGACCTGGAAATCCTGGACCATCTGTGCGCAAGGCAATCTGTGTCACTAAAGCAAGGCGGTTGGCAGCTCCAAATGGAGACGGGGAGATGGTTGAGGGTGCGGACAGAGACAGGACCAAACCTCCAGCACCCCAGGCCCAGCATCAAGGAAGAAGTCAGACTTTCAAACATTGCTGATAACCACTTCCATGGAGACAGTATCCGAGTTCTGGTTTTTTCCTAAGTCTTAATCTGTGCATGGGATGAAAGTTTTTCCTGCATCTACTGGGAGTCTGGGAAGCTCTTTACCTGGTCTCTGAATACCAAGAAAAGGGTTCACTAGGAACTCTCCCCACGTAAGGGGCCTTGCTTTGGTCCTTGTCTTCAAGACCCTTGGAGCGACGTGCAGAATTACACGTAGAGATGGGATTTCTGTGATTACGTCCAGAGTTAGCAAGTTCTCACAAGAGCCCTTCATCCCGAAAGCTTGGGGCTCACCCCAAGGTACCCGTGTGCTCCATGCTCTGACTTCAAAATATAAATGTGATTTTTTTTTCTCATTAAAGAAAGATGCAAAGGGCTACCAGGCCCCATCAAGACACCTGACACCATAACTGACTCTTCCCAGCACTGCCTGCCTCCCAGCCCAGATCCCTGAAGCTGGTCCCGAGCCCTCACAACTGGCCCCAAGGACGAGAAGTCGCTGTGGCAGCCCAGACTCAAGTTCAGTCACTGCCTCTGTCTCCGGTCTATGGTCAGCCCCTCCATGTTCCCAGCCTTCCCAAGCAATCCTCTCACTTGGGGGTGTTCTGGCGTGTTCTTTCTGAAGGCCCTACTCTTCAGGGTCTAGAGCAAAGGCCCCTCTTGGGTCACATGTCCCTGGGTACACTTCCACGGACAATTCCATTCTCTAAACACCCTCCTGACTGGATTACAGTTTGTACTCTCAGGGTTTAGAGCCCAGTTCAGCTCCCGGGGACTGCACCCTCCTGGGCAGGTTGAGGGGGCTCCCCTCCTTTATTTACTTATTTGTGGTGGGTGTGTGCCCCGCAGCACGCATCTGGAGGTGAGAGGACAACTTGCAGGAGTCAGTTCTCTCCTTCCACCACATGGGTCCTGGGGATCAAACTCAGGTCATCAGACTCAGCAGCAAACACCTTCACCCAGGGAGCCATCTTGCCAACCCCAGGCATCAAGTGTCTGCTCAGTAAAAGTCACATGACAAATATGTGGTGTCTCTGATTGGCTCTCTGAAGTCATCTAGATCTCACCTCCGATTCCAAGAACGCACAGAAGACAGGAGAGGCAGCCCAGCCCGCTCACACCTGCACCCAAACTGTTTGCAGAACAGCAGCAGTGAAGGGCACCGAGTGTGTCTGCCTGTGTGTTCAGAAGGTAGATTCTGGAAGCTAGGGAGGGGTCGGGGCTCTGAAGTCATCTAGATCTCACCTCCGATTCCAAGAACGCACAGAAGACAGAAGGAGAGGCAGCCCAGCCCCTCACACCTGCACCCAAACTGTTTGCAGAACAGCAGCAGTGTAGGGCACCGAGTGTGTCTGCCTGTGTGTTCAGCAGGTAGATTCTGGAAGCTAGGGAGGGGTCGGGAAAGGAGGCAGGTAGTACAGAAAGCATCCCTCACCCTAGCAGCGCTGAGGGTTTGTTTCCGCATGAACAAGAACTCTTTCAACACTAGAAAGTTCTCAGGCGAGGAAGCAGGAGCTTAGGGAAGTAAGTTGTGAGTGGGCTCTAGATTCTTCTACCAAAGGTGTGATCTCTAGGAGTTCAGGGAGTGGACCCTCAGGGGCTTGCCTACCCCTTCTGGGTCGGCATGACATCCCATGAGGCAGGGAGTGCATCATCTTCCTTACCCTGGGAGGTACAGCAACTGGAAGGGAGACCTGGGAGTCGGCTTGTGGCTGTTGCAGGAGCAGCTAGAAACACATTTAACCCCTCATGTTGTCCAATTCCATATCTGACTGCTGCCCACTGTAGGGACCTCCAAGAAGCAAGAAGCAAGGACAGGGTCTGGGGACCGGCGGGACTTTGGGGCTGTGGAGAAGAGCGAGCCGCTGGGAAAGGGCCCTGTCACAACCTGAAACACCACTGATGGGACCTGGCCCAACACTTCAGGAAAAACAATAACAACCTCTTTGATCGACGTCCAGGTCCACACGGGCTCAGGTTCAAAAACAACAGGAGAGGAGGTCCTTAGGTTCTGGGAAAGTGGGAGGACGGATCTGCTCTTCCTGAGATCTCTCCAAGGCTTCCTGCTGCCTGCTGGGGGCTGAGCTAGAATCCTCGGAGACCCTGTAGCCAGCACGATGGCGGCCACACAGGGTAGCACCACGGGAGGGATGGATACTGTCAGGAGCGCCTCAGGAGATAGTGTCCCAGAACACACACATGCAGGTGAGGCTGTGCGCACCAGCCTGGAAGCTGGCCGCCCTAGAAGTCCTCACCCGGGTGGGAGGGAGGGAGCACATGGCCAGCACGTGAGCTTCTGGCTCACCCCTACCAGCACTGTGAGGTGGGGCGCCAACAGCAAGGCTTGTCACAGCAAGGCAACTCTAAGTCTGTCCTGGATGGCACGGTGACACCCATGTCCCTGGGGGTGAAGAGAAACACCCTGAGCCAGGAAAGGTAGATGCAGAGGGAGCCCCTGGGGGGGGGCAGCCTGGGCACATGGTTCGGACCTCAGCAGGTCTGTGAAGGTTCTGTGAAGGTGGCCATGCCTGTGTTGTACCGGCTGGACCTTGTGGTCTCATTGGAGAAGTGTGGACAGGTGTGATGTGGTCCTGACAGCTGATGTTTCTTCTGGGGGGGTCCAGTGCTGGAGACTATTCTAACCAGGTATACATGCACCACACCTGCTCCTTAGGGCTGTGAGGTATGCAAAGAATAAAACCCAGGTTAGCACAGGGCAGCCTGCACCATGGCAGGTAACCTAATACACAATTTTTCAGTGAAGGGAGACAGGGCAGGAAGGCCTCCCAGACCCTGGACTCCGCAGCATTTTAAAAGACATGTGTGTTATGGTGTGTGTGTGTGTGTGTGTGTGTGTGTGTGTGTCAGGAGGCAAATGTGTTACTTAGGGGGGCGTGCATGTAGACGCCAAAAGTCAACCTAGCCATTGTTCAGACTCCGTCCACCTTTTTATTGCGACCTCACCGACCTAGAACTTGCCAAGTAGACTAAGCTTGATGGTCGGCCATCCCCAGGGACCCTCCTGTCTGTGCCCTTCCTGTGCTGGGATTCTAAGTGTGTGCCCCAACACCTGGCTTTTCCTAGGTGAATTCTGGGGACCAAACTCAGGTCTCCTGCATGCATGGTGAGCACCTAGACCATTGGGCCTCTTGCCAGCCCCTTCCTAGATTTTTAGCATCAGGTGTTTGTGAAACCAGAGTTCCCTGTGAACCACAGCCTGCAGACTGAGTGCATGTAGTCAAGTCATGTAACTCTCAGTGACATAAAACCAAGAGTGACTTTGAAACTTGTGCTGGGGAGATGGGGGTAGGGAGGCTGCTGGGAGTATGGGTTTGGAGGTTGGTGACAATGTCCTTGCTGCTGACGAAGGCTGCCCAGAGCTGTGACTACACTCCCAGATGGACTCACACACCATCAAGAGCACTGTGGGGAGATGGAGTCTATTTCAGTAAAACCATCATAAAAAGGGGTCATGGGGCTGGAGAGACGGCTCAGCGGTTAAGAGCACTGACTGCTCTTTCAAAGGACCCAGGTTTGATTCTCAGCACCACATGGCAGCTAACAACTGTTGGTCACTCCAGTTCCAGGGAATTCAAGGCCTTCTTCCAATGACACAGGTGCACTACACGCACGCAGAGAACACACTCATGCACTAAAAATAATGAATTTTTTTTTTTTAAGGAGTCCTAGCCAGGTGTGGTGGCACATGCCTTTAATCCCAGCACTCGGGAGACAGAGGCAGGCGGATCTCGTGAGTTTAAGGCCAGCCTGGTCTGCATAGTGAGTTCCAGGACTGTCTCAAAAAGACCAAAAAAAAAAAGAGTCCTAATCATAGAACTGAACTGAAGCTTCCCATTGAACATGTAGCCCAAGCTAGCCATGCTCCTCCTGTCTCCTGCCTCAGCATCCCAAGTGCTGACATGACAGGCATGTAACCACCTCTCCCAGCTTCTCAAGAAGAGTTTTGATATGATCCATTTGGGTGACGAACTTTCCAATGGCAAAATGTTCATCAACAATTAGCAATTTTCTATTTTGTAGAAAGGAATGAACAGGACTGAGTAGCCACCAAACCCCGTGCAGAGGCCTCCCAAGTCCAGTCATTCACATATGTCACCATCTGTGTCTCCTGTCCAGACAATGGAATGTGCTAAAATAAAGTCATTTAGTTCTCTGTAAAGAAGAGTGAAGCAGGGGCTGGGGACACGGCTCAGTCAGTAAAGTGCTCGCCTTGAAAGCCTAAAGAAAAAAACCTGGGTTCAACCCCCAGAACCTGCATTAAAAAGCTAAGCATGGTGGCATTCATGTGTAATCCCAGCTCCAGGAGGCTGAGACAGGCAGATCCCTGTGGCTCGCTGGCCGGCCAGCCTAGCTTACTTACTCGTGAGAGACCCTGTCTCAAAAAAACAACTGAGGTGGATCTCTGGCCTCCACACACATGTGCACATATATGCACACGCATACATAAAAGGAAGGTGGGGTGAGTGGGAGGACAGAAGAGGGGAGGGAACGATCAGGTGACATTGAAAATTTCCCACAAGTGGATTCAGAGGGGCCAGAACAAGAGCTGGACGTGGTTCAAGGGCCCTGGCCGACTCCCTCAGGGCTGGTGAAGGGCACGGGGCCCATCCTAACCCACCTCCTCAAACATGCGGCCCCCACCATTTCCCTGCCTCTCCCTTCAGCTCCGGTACGGGATGTTGCAGCCTGGCCCTCCGCCATGGCTGGTAGCTCGTTGGAGCCTCATTCCAAGGGCCTGTCCCGTCCTGTCCACGCTGGGCGTCTCAGTTACCCGAGTCTCCAGCCTCCAGCTGGCAGGACCAGCTGCAGACCCTGCTGGGCCTGGGGTGTCTGCAGTCGGGGGGAGACCTGGGCATGGGAAACTAAGCTGCTTCTACCACCTAGGAGCTCAATCTACAAGCTGGGTGTCCCTTCCCACCCCCTGTGCCTCAGTTTCCCCGTACGAGGGCAGTGATAGTCCTATAGGCTCCAGATTTGGTGGACTTGAGTTGGGTCCGAAGGCCGCTGGGTCCCTGTGCCTCAGGGCCAGGGACTTGCCAGTCATGTACTTCTCAACAGACTAAGGAGAATGTTCGAGGGAAGATGTCCGTCCAGGCCACCCTCCTGACTGGCAGGGGCCCC
>NW_008344211.1:2131685-2147170 GCF_000622305.1 Nannospalax galili | reverse complement strand
GGGCCCCTGCCAGTCAGGAGGGTGGCCTGGACGGACATCTTCCCTCGAACATTCTCCTTAGTCTGTTGAGAAGTACATGACTGGCAAGTCCCTGGCCCTGAGGCACAGGGACCCAGCGGCCTTCAGACCCATCTCAAGTCCACCAAATCTGGAGCCTACAGGACGATCACTGCCCTCGTACGGGGAAACTGAGGCACAGGGGGTGGGAAGGGACACCCAGCTTGTAGATTGAGCTCCTAGGTGGTAGAAGCAGCTTAGTTTCCCATGCCCAGGTCTCCCCCGACTACAGACACCCCAGGCCCAGCAAAGCAGGTCCTGTCCGTGCCCTCCGCCCACAGGTGAGTGCCCGTGCCAATAGGTGGCAGGGAGGGACCGCAGCATCAGGTGCCCCCATCTTCCTCCTGGCCAGGTGACTTTGACTGAGTGTCTTCACCACTGTGTGCCTCAGTTTCCCTATCTGGTCATCAAGAATGTGGCCCAAGCACTGTCACATTCTCTTACAAGGAAAGCGAGTTGTTTGTGAAAAAAAAAAAATTGAATGCATTTTAAAATGTAAAGAGTCTCAGTGACTCAATAACTCAATAACCCTCAGCAGATACTGCCATGGCTGAGGGTGTTGTCACTGCCCAGCCACTAGGGGGCCCTGCATGGAAGCCAGGAGAACCCAAGGGGCTCCCAACCCCTGTGCGCACCCTCACCTCCCACCCTCTGCAGACCCCTACCAGCCCCCACCAGATTCGTGAACCCTTCAAGGAAGGGAGACATCTCCCCTAGTCCAACCCTTCCAGATGTTTCCACAGGTGCCTTCAAGCATCACCTCTGGACCAGGTCTGAGGTAGGGAATGTGTCTGGTGAAAGGAGGGGGCTGCCTGGAGGTTCCTGCTGATCCTGGAATGAGCCCTTTCCCCAACCCAGGGGTTCAGCGGGAGCCATTAATCAATGCTGCACCTGGAGAACAGCTGGGGTTCTATGGTGCCCCCCAAATGTGGGAAGTGGTGGGGCTGTGAGGTGCTAAGGGCCCGGCCTGTGCCTGTTGACTAACCTCACTGCCCCTGGGGTTGGACAGCTGTTGTTCCTCCAATTCCACTTTACAGATAGGGAAACTGGGCCCAGCAACAGCGGGAGTTGCCGTCTAAGGGTCACACAGGCAGGGAGGGGTGCAGCAGGCCTGGAGACCCCGCTGTGGAGCCCTGCTCTGGCCCTGCCACCATACTCTGGATTTTCTTTGACAAAAGACTCTTAGAACGCAGAGAGGCCTCCAAGCCACACCCTCCCCTCTGCTCTAAGAAGGGGAAACGGAGGCACTGGCAATGGTATGGAGTTTCTGAACTGACCATAACCAGAGCCCCTTCAGCCAGGTGCCTCCAGGCCGAGCAGCTCTCTGATTCTCTCCAAACTGGGCAGGAAGGCGGGGTGCACAGGGGAGCAGCCCTGGGTTTTGCTTTATCTAGGAAGGATTTCACTGAAGAGGGACAGCTAACACACACACACACACACACACACACACACACACACACACACACACACACACGATGCGCATGCTCGCACTCGCTCCTTGTCTCGGGGGAGGCGGGAGGGCAGCGCTAATGATAATGTGTTTCCTGAGAACTTTCCACTCCTCTAACACTTCTAATTACGTCTGGAGTCCTTCCTTCCTACCCACAGGATGAGCGGAACCTGCGACTCAGGAGTTTTCTATCTTGCGAAGCAGCCTGGAGTGGGGCCAGGACTGAGCCAGAGCTGGGGGAGTCCTGGTTCCCCGCTGCCGACCCCGCCGCATCCTGCAGCATCCTGCCGTCTCCCTGGTGGAGGAGAAGAGGGACCAGTACCTGCCGTCAAGCGCAGGTGCTCCTGACGGACGCTGCCGGTGACCCCGCTGTGTGATGCTCCCAAGGAAGGACGCAGTGCTTGGCGGTGGCTGCGGCCCGGCAGGTGGTTCCTGAGTGCCACCTCATCCTGCTGTGGTTCTCACAGTGGCAGTCGCGAGGCAGCCTCCCCGAGGGCCTTCTTCATCTTTCTTGAGCCAAATGTTTGTGTACGATGAACATCGCATAGGATTTATGCATCATGAACTTTCCTGATATGTTACATACAAAGTTTATCAACTATGTTATCACACAGGGGATGATGCTGGGTTTAGGAATGACAGCTGATCATGAGGAAATGGTTCAAGGAGAGGAGTCCCTCAGCCTTGGGCCCAGGCCTCAGAGGTCTTGGGCATCAGATCCTACCATCTAGCCTCAGTTTCCAAGTCTGACACATGGGAGACGGGCCTCGCCATAAAGCACTGTGGCAGCAATGAACGCACACGCGTGTCTGGGTCAGTCACGGGGAGGCCTTGAACACCAGGCTGCCTGTACCTTCTCAATGCTGGGAAGGAGGAGCAGATGGATGGGGAGATAAGAAAGGGAGATGTGTTGTCCAAAGTCATGGAAGGTTCTGGAACCTTGGATTCCCAAAGCCCGCGTCACCAGTATCGGTGTAGGCTGTCCTGTGTGCTGGCTGCAGAGCTGGACTGGAAGGCTCTGGTCTGCCCCTCCAATTCAGTAAGAGTTAACTCCTTGCACTCATCTACACTGCTTTCCAGCCCGGAGTGATTTCCCAGTCACACTAGGCATGAGCGGGAAGGTGGGGACAGCGGTCCCGCCACCCCTCGATACCCCCGACTTCCTCCCTAAAGGTCTGCGCTGGGCTCTTCTGCAGGCTAACCTTTAGCCATGTACCTCCTGACTTTGGAGGTCAGAGGAACAGCCTCCAAGCCTCACCACACTGGGACCCAATGTTCGGGACGCTCCCCTGCACTGGTGGGATTGGGGTGGCCGGGGTCAACCTGCCTGGCCCAAGGCCACAGGGTTAAATGTGCAGGTGGGCTTTCATATCACACACCTGTGCTGACTGCACCTGCCACTCCCGGTGTCCAGACCTGGGCCAACCACTGCAGCCTCCGCCTCTTTTTCTGTCAAGTGGAAACAATTTTACAGAATAGTAACTGGGTCACTGTGTGTAGACAGATTAAGTAGAATGGAAAGGATACTTGGCTCTGCACCTGACTGGCAGGAGAGACTTTAGGAATAATAATTACCGCCACCACTGTCACCACCATCTTCTCCACAATAATCATCACCACCATTACTATCATCAACAGCATCACCACAATCCATCCTTGCCATAACCACCATCACCATCATTATTATCACCATAATCGGCATCATCATCATGGTCATTATCATCACCATCGTCCTCCTCACCATCACCACCATCGCGGTCATCACCACCGTCATCACCATCATTTTCTCCCCGCCCCCCAGTTCACATTGTTACCGGTTCCGGTTCAGTGAGAATGGCCTTCTGTGATTCTGTTCCCACCAGATAACCCACCAAGACTCCACCTTCCGCCCTAGACTCTGGGTTCTCCGACACCACCTCCTCCTTGTGCCTCCCACCCATGTGCTGATGACTTAATGATGCTGATCCCCAGGACCTCGCTGTCCTGCTGGGCATCCCCACTCACTCTCGCTCTGGCTTGTAACACCACCTTCTGCCTGAAGAACCTGGAGAGACCTGAGCACATGGACTGGCCGAACTGGCAGACCCTCCTCGGCACCGGCTCTCAGCAGGTGTGAGGACTTGCCCACAGTGAGTGCACACTGCCCCTGACACTGTGCTGTGCGCGTGCCTGACAGACATCACAGGCCCCTGCAGTCAGGCAGCTCCGGCAAGCTTGCAGAGGCCCCACCAGCTCGGTCAGGTTGTGAGTCTTGTGAATCAGAGAGAGACCAGAGCAGGCTGCAAGCCCACACTGCTTCCCCAAGTCCCCCAGACTGCCACACAGGGGGGCACAACACGTGTGCTCATATATCCGAGCAAAGCTAGGCAGGCCTGGGTGTGGAAAACACGGATCCTTGTGTGTTCTAACCCATAGGATCTGGTCCCCATGCCTGAGGTTGGACACCCCTGGTCGAGAGTACAGCAGGCCCAGATTTATGGCTTTGTTATTACTGTGTTTTGGAGCTGTTACAGCCAGGGGCTCCCTGGAGAATCCCAGCGCTTTCTCTAGGACACTATCAGTCAGACGGGGAGGAAATAGCCACAAGCCTGGGAACATCCTGTGTCCTGGTGTCTCCCCAGCCCCAGGTACGTGGCCTTTTGTTTGCAGCCAGAGGGAGGCGGAAACTGATAAAGGCCAGGGGCTGGGGGAGGGCCTGCGGCACCTTGGTGCCCTGCTTGTTCCCCACCAGGACACATGTCCCCAGTTTCCTGAGCAAAACAGCCACAGGCCAGAGCCTCTGATGCTGAGCCAGCCACCGAGAAACCCCTCTAAGCGAGCCCGCAGCCCAGCAGATCGCTGACTCTGCACCCAGCCAGTGGGGCCAGTGGGCTGTGCCACCTCCAACACAGGGCCCCATTGTCCTGCTGCTGCCCCTCCCCCATCACGCTCCCAGAATCCTCCTGCCTGTGGTTCTCCGGCAAAATTAAGGCTGAATGCAGAGAGGCTCTGAGGGGGGTCTGAGAGGGAGGAGAGGAAAGGCGGAGGAGTCGGGCAGCTCTGGGTGTGTGTTCTCAGCCTCTCTTGAAAACACACAAACACACACACACATACACACACACGTAATAAAATAAACAGCAATAACAGATATACACAGAGGTCCAGAGCCATGTATGCTGATTCTCCAGTGGGTGGGATCTGTGGGGTCCACTCGCTTTTCTTCTTCCGGTTATTTCGCAATGTCCGGCTTTTTTTTAAAAGAACACAGACCCCCCCCCTTATGCAAGGAAAAATACAGCGTCTTTAATGTGAAAGGTTTATTAGTTCATTTCATGCATATGTGTGTATGTTCCTGAACATATACCACATGCATGCAGTGCCCATGGAGGCCAAAAGAGGGCACTGGGTTACAGGTGGTTGTGCCTGATGTGGGTGCTGGGAACCTGGGTCCTCTGCAACAGCAGCAAGAGCTCTTAACCACTGTGCCACCTCTCAAAGCCTGGAATGTTGTTAGTTTGGAAACTGGAGCTCAATCTCACAGAATCAGGTGCTCGGAAGCACCTTGGAACCCATCCCGCCTGCTACTCAAAGGTAAGGTGCCCATCTAGATGTATCCTCTTCCTTCCAGAGGGATGAGAAGCAGTTACACAGACATCCCCTGAGACTGTGCCTTCCTTAGAGCCCACAGAGTCTGATCCCCACAGCCGTGAGTGGCAAAGAAGTGACCAGCAGCAACAACCAGAGGGAAAGTGATTCCAGGACATGGCCAGCAGGCCACAGGGAGAGGAGCAGCCCAGTGTCCTTGCCTTAAGCTCAGCCCTGGGTGGGCAGTGGATGGACAGGGACAGGGGACTATAGTCTCACCAACCCCCATCCAAAGAGAGACCAACAGATGTGATTTTGCTAGCAGCCTGGTCCCTCTGACCTCCCCATCCAGGCCTCTGAATCTGTTCTCGCAGCTGTGAACCAGCCTGGGCTTTCAAGTTCAGTTACAGATTGCCCAGCGTGTCATCCTACCTGACAAGCGACACGTGGAGGGCAAAGCTCAGCGGGACCATTCGTAACTCTGGCCGGTGGGGGCAGAAAGGTGTCCCAAGGCGATGGATGCCCTCATGCCCAGGTTCCAGCTCCACTGGGGCTGAGCTAGTTCGGGGCGCCTGTTGTAGAGACACACATGCCTTGCGGGCCTCCCTGCACCTTCTCAGGGCTGCACGTTCCCCACAGGGACATGACGGACATTTCACTGCTTACCACTCTGGATATCAGGCATGAGGAATTTCCTGCCACCGCCATTCACAGAGAGGGAAGCTGAGGCAAGGCCTGCTCTGTGCTCAGAGGCTTTTCAAGTGCTGTTCCTTCTGCCCAGAATACTTTGCCATGTGGTCACCAGCATCAGCTATACAACGAACTTAGAAATCCCGAGCTGCCATTGGGAGAGCCCGACTGACCTAAAGCCACCTAAAGGAGGGGCATGCAGGGCAGGGTGCGTGGAAAGCCCTTGCTAGAAACAAGGTGGCCCTGTGGTAACTCCAGCCACAGCTCCATCCCAAAGCAGCTGAGAGAGGAGAGAGGCCCCGAGAGTGTGCGCTTACAGGGCCAGGCAGGCCGGGACCTGGGGGCCAACTCTGCTCCCCAGCACTGACCTCACAGAGCAGCGCAGCCAACAGACCACTCGTGCCCCGAGTCTGCCCACAAGAGTGCGGTGGGCACCTCAATTTCCCTTCAGCAGCCCTACAGGAAACATTCAAGCCTTCGGGAAGGGTGACCACAAAAGAGACGAGTGGTGGCCAGGGCAGAGACGGCCGCCTGCTTTCCTGCTTGAGCCACATGGGCTTCTGGGAAAGAGAAGGGAGGAGGAGGGCTGGGAGGAAGGCGGAAGGCGAGCCCAAGAGAGTCTACGGATCCTCTGGTTTGGCCTTGTTTCCCTCCCCAGGAGCCCTGAGCCAGGCACCGTGGTGACAGTGACTCCCCGTCCTCCCCCTTCTCCCCTCCCCTCCCGTCCCCTCCTCCTCCTGCTCCTGCTCCACAGCACACAGGCCACACATTAGGGTTGTGATTCTGCCTGCAGTGCTCTGTGAGAGGAAGAGGATCAGAGTGGTCCTTGCAGCTGGCCCGATCAGCCAAAGTTATGCCTGCAGAGCTGTGCCGTGGTCACTGAAGCTCGGCCCAGGACAGCCTGTCCCAAGGCACACGTGCTCCGCTGGGCCGACAGACACTCTTATGCTCCATGGGAGCCAGCTAGACCTGGCTTGACCCTGACTCCCTGCTCAATGCCTGGACACCTCAGGCAGCTCAACATCAGTGATACCGTCTGGAAAACTGGCCTGGTGCACACCCCAGGGAGAGGACCACAGACTCTGTCCTGGGATGGGAACTCCCCAAACCAGCCGCCCTGACGGACGGTAACTGTCACATCAGACCCTGTTGGGCTGGATCTCCTGAAGGTTGTGCTTGATGGTTCCTTCCTCAGGCAGATGGGCGACAGGAGTAAACTGAAGACCACAGCAGCCAGACCTATCTCACCTGGCCGGGTTACCTCCCCTCCTCTCTCACCTCACCTGAATGGAAGCTTCCAGAACCAAGGTGGTGGCCCCTTCCTAGCCCCGTCTTCCTTGCTTCGCCTGGCCAGCTGAGGAGACCTTCCCGGGACCCCACAGTGTGCGACTGAGGCTTCGGATAGGGACCGCTGCCCCCTCCCCTGCCTCCCTGATGAGAAGACGCCCCGAAACCCTGTGAATGGAAACCTCCTCAGCTGTGATGGGCAGCGGGACCCCACAAATGAGGAAGCATCTGGAACACCGTCACCCACAGTCACCACCGAAAGAACAAGCCAGCAGGGCTGGAGCATAGGACTAAGATAAGCCATGGAGTGAGCGGTGTGGTCAGTCCCAACACCCAGAGATGGAACTGAAACACTCAGCAGAGTGTGAGGGGTTTGGTATGAGGAACAGGTTCAAAATTTGTTTTTCCATGACCTGGAGTCGTGTAACATTGCACACCCACGGTGCACCACGGGTCAGAGAGAAGGGCTCTCTGCAGAACCTGACCCACCTGGTGTGGATCAGTCCTGGTGCTGAGCTCTCCCAACACCAGGCTTCTCCTCACACTCCTGCACCCTCTTCCAGCTGGGCCTGGGCCCCCAGCATAGGACCACCAGGTCATCTGAGCCCAGCTCCCAACACATGGCTCTGGCACTGCCTCTGGGCTTCCCTGTTCCTTCCCAGGCGTCAATAGGACTCCCCAAGACCCAGCTTCAAGGTCATCTGAGCCCAGCTCCCAACACATGGCTCTGGCACTGCCTCTGGGCTTCCTTTCCTGTTCCTTCCCAGGCGTCAACAGGACTCCCCAAGACCCAGCTTCAAGACCCCAGCTCCACCTCCTCACTCGGCCCTCAGCAGCCTGCAGGGGCAAACAGTAGCAGCCGTTCCCAGGCCACAGCCCCATCACGGCTGCAGGGAGGCTGAACAGCAACGGGGAAGATTTACCAGCTACCAGTCCCCTGGCTCTGCTCAAAGCAGAGATCTGGCTAAAGAGCGTTAAAATAGAGGTTCTGAGACTCTCCCTCCTCCCTCCACGGAACACAAGAACAGGCTGCCCCCACCGAGGCTGCCTGGGACAGAAGGATGGTCCCACTGAAGGATGGGCTGCCGCTCAGGAGCACCTAGCACACACGGCTGGAAGGTGGCTCAGTTAGTGTCTGAACTGCAAACACAAAGACCTGAGTTCCAGTCCCAGCACCCACAGGAAAGAAGCCGGGCACGTGGTGCGTGCTTAGAATCCCGGCACTAGGGAGGCAGACACAGGCAGGTCCCTGGAGCTCACTGGCCAGCCAGCCTAGCCCAGGTGGTGAGGTCGGGCCAGTGAGAGACTCTGTATCAAAAAAGTGAACCGCACCCGAGGAACCATACCCAAGGCTGTCCTCTGGGCTCCACACACACGCACACACATGCACCTCCACACACATGCACACACATGCACACACATGCACCTCCACACACATGCACACACATGCACCTCCACACACATGCACACATGCACCTCCACACACATGCACACACACGCACACACATGCACCTCCACACACACGCACACACATGCACACACATGCACCTCCACACACGCACACACATGCACCTCCACACACGCACACACATGCACCTCCACACACACGCACACACATGCACACACATGCACCTCCACACACGCACACACATGCACCTCCACACACACGCACACATGCACCTCCACACACACGCACACACACTCACACACACACTAAAGAAAAAATATTGAAGTACCCGCCACAGCAGAGTATCCCCCCACCCTGGGGAGCCCCACTCTGCCCCTGGAGTGGAGGCTGTCAACCCAGGCTTAGCCAGGCCGAGACAGGGACCATCATGCCGGGCAGGTTGCCCCAGGTCACTAGGAGCTTCCCGTGTGCAGCGACCAGGCTCCTGCTCTCACAGGGTCACCTGAGCACCCGACACACTGCTCCCAACAACCTCTGGCCACAGTGTGTGCATGTGTGTGCATGTGCATTTATGTACACATGTGTACCACACCTCTGTCCAAATGCACAAGTCTGGATCCAGCTTTGGAGCAGAGGCCCTGGGTGCGTACTCCCTGGGTTCAGATCCCCTGCACGGCCTTCCTGCCGAGGTCCTGGGGCTCACCGCCCACTCTGCTGCGTCACCTGCATAGCAAGGTGAGAACACAGACTTCTACCATCTCTAAGCCACATCTGAGAGAGAAAAATAAGAGCAGCCCTTCTCATCCGCCCAGGACGCACCCTGAGCACACGGTTGCAAGCACCTCCTGTGTCACATGGGGAGCACCTCAAGCTTACATTTTCTATTTAAATGGGCTTAGCAAAGCTTATTGGGGTGTTCAATGAGCCTGTCTGGAAGCACTGTCCCCCAGCACGCCATGGTGTCCTTAGGTACAGGGGGCCCTTGTGAGCCCTGAGGTCACATCACTGCAATGGGGTATCCAAAGCCCCTCCCTTTTGGACTCCAGCTTACTGAGCCGCACTCTGTGGAGGAGACAGCGAGGCTGTAGTGCTCTCTGTCTGACCCTCCACCACAGCACCGGTCAGATCCTCCTTTCATCTCCCTTTGACTGGCTGAGACGGGCTCACACTCGTCCACAGTCCTCAGATGGTGTGTGGCACGTGTAACTCCCGGCTCCCAGGCTCCATGCAGTCTGCTAGGGCCCTCCTCACATGTGTATATGTGTGCATGTCCATGTATGTGCACGTGTGTGTTTATATGTGCAGACGCACATGTGGAGGTCAAAGCTCAACCTCGGCACCTTCCTCGGGTGCCTCTCACCTTCTGTTTGAGGGTCTCCCATTGGCTAGCTGGCCCACAAGATGCCAGGGATCTGACCATCTCTGCCTCCCATGATGGGGCTGCATGCAGGCATGTCACTGACCTGGCTTTTTTAGTGGGTTCTGATAATCTGAATGTAGGTCCTCATGTTTGCAAGGTAAGTGCTTTACCCATCAAGCCATCTCTCCAGCCTCACAATATCTTCCTATGTGGGTACCCCAAGGCGGGTAAGCTGAGGTTCCCAGAGGAAAAGACATGACAGTCCCCCCCACCACCAGGCTATCCTTGGCAGACTTTGGACTCATCCCGGGTGGCCCTGGTGGCCCAGCCCATTCCTGTTCACCTGGCAAGGTCCAACACAGCAGTTCCAGAGGGGAGTCCTGCCCCAGAGCTCCGGAGACTCGGCCTGAGCCTGTCACTGTTAGGATGCAGATTTGTAGCCCTGTCTCCTTTTTGAGCTGCCTTGCAGTGGTCAGTAGAGCAGTTCCCAGCTCCCCAAGCCTTCATGGGAAGGGTTTCAAGATGACTTTTCTCCCAGAAATGCCCCCAGGGGTTGTTCTAGCACTGAGGTAATTAAAGAGACGGACTAAGGTGACAGCGGCCAGCTGCTTGACCTGTCCTGGAGACAGAGGCAAGCTGCTTGAGTGACACTCTTGGAAGGTTCCCCCACATCCCTCTCCCAGAATCACCAGGCGGTCAAACCCCAGGAATCTGCCTGCTTGGATACATCAAACCCACCGAGTCACTGCCCACGCTTGCACCCAGAGAGGCAATTGGACTAAGGTTCACCAGGCAGCTTCTGGATTTGATTACAAGGAAATCTGTCCCTCTCACCCCCGCCTCTGCCCCTGCTGCCCTCCCTGCAGGAATGTGAAGCTGGCGGAGTTCTCAACAACTCCTGACATCCTACCTAGCTGTATGATTTGTAAATTACGGTGCAAGCCAGGGACACCCAGAAACCACTGGGAACCTGACGTGCGCAAGTTTCCCGAGGCAACAGATTGCCATAGACCAGAGACTGAAAGCCTCGGAAAGTTCCTCTCAGAGCTGGAGGCCAGGGCTCCACAATCAAGGTGTCTGCACATTCTTTGAGGAATCCTTTTTCTCTGTACGGCTCCTGGGGGCTCCAAGTTCCCTTGACTTACGGCTTCGTAACTCTGACCTCTGTCTCATCTTTCCCTGGACTTCCCTTTCTTCTTCTCTTATAAAGTCATTTGTCACTGGGTTTAGAGCTTGGCCAGATGAATCAAGATGACATATTAAGAGTCTCTACCCCACGGGTGGGGGTCCAACCTGTGGTCCATGAGCCCCAAGCAGCCAAGGATAGCCATGAGTGAGGACCAACACAAGACTGTAAACTTAAAGCATTAGGAGATTTGTTTGTGACTATTTTTATGACGCAGTGGTGCAGTTTTGGAACATGAACTTTGCTGATGACGTTGTGTCACAGCATCAGGCAAAGTAAATCCAAGCATCCTCCCCCAGTGTGACCCACAGCCACAAGTTGGACAGCCCTGAAATTTAATGTGTGGTCCAAGACAACTCTTCCTTAACTGTGACCCAGAGAGACCAGCAAGTTGGACAGTCCTGCAAAGTCCTTCTTCAGAAGGGAGATTCTGGATGCATAATGGCCTTGTGCCATACCTCACAGCCTACAGGGACCGCCACCCACTGTCCCTGTGAGCAGATCATACCAGCTGAGAAACCGTGTCCTGGGGTAGAAAGGTTGGCCAGTACTGCCGGGGGGAACCCAGTCTCCGCTTAACCTGCTTTCCTACCCTTCCCTGCCCAGGCAGCCTCAGGCTCTCTTCTACAGGTATGACTCAAGGGTTTCCCCTGGCAGAGAGACCAGAGGGACTGTGGACTCTGAGCCACCTGCCACCCAGCACCTGGGATGGACGGAGCTCGCAAAGAGGCCGAGATAGCGGCTAATGGACAATGGGTGCCCACCCACTGTGACCCAGGCTAGTTCTCTCAGTCACCTGCTGGCCTAGAAGCCTTGGCAAGTTGTCTAACTCCAGATTTCACATCCCAAAGGTAGGTAACTGAACGGTGAACGCAGTGCTCAGCACCACAGAGCTGGGTCCATGGCAGAGGTGTGGCCTTGCTCCCAGCCTGGTCCCTCCACGATCCACCCACCCCCCGCTCTTCAGTCCCGGTTCCCACCCTACTCAGTCTCCTCTGGGTCTTCCGTCACTCTCTGGGGATGCCGGTGAGTCCTTTGCACGGTGGTCGGGGGTGTGCTGGAGATAGGAGGGCATCACTGTGCCAAACGACCAGCCGTGCAGCTGGTGGGGCTCAGGAACACGCACTGCCCAAGGGCCAGCTCTGATGGCCGCTAGCCGATTGCCAGCCCTGCAGACTCTGCCTTATCGGTGTGTTTTGTACGAACCTCCTGGTCCCCTCCATTCCCCTGAGAGGTTATCAGCTGGCAGGCACTGTGCAAACCCCACAGTGACCTTTCCCACACCCACCGTCTGTGTCCTTTCCCACCAACCAGGTCTGTCACCCCCAAAACAGCAATCTTGGAAAACAGACCTCCTGACCCTCTGAGAGTTGGTCTTTCTCCACAGAAACCCTTGTTTTTGAGAAAGGGCAGGGACGGAAACATGAAGTTTCCACTCCAACGGAACCACTGGATTCCTGGAGCTGCTACAATCAAGTGGCCCAGCCTGGGGCAGCAACAGGAAGTGAGTCTCAAGGTCCTGCAGCCTGAGCCATGTGGGCAGATGAGGTCCCTGAGGAGGCCAGGGAGACTGTGCCCAGCTCCTCGGGGAGGCAGCCCGCTCCGGCACCCTGGACTTGCGTTATTGGATCTCTGTCCCCTTCAGGTAGCCTCTCCCCGGCTGGTGCTCAACCTCCCCCTTTTAATACATAGTCACGTCAGACACATGAGCATTTCTCACGCCTGTAACCAAACTCTTGACAGGAGCAGCTTAAGGGAGAGCAAGCTTATTTGGGTTCACAATTTCAAAAGGGACAATCCATGATGGTGGGGAAGGTTTGGTGGGGCTCAAGGACGTGGGAGTGCAAGGCCAGGGTTCCTCACAGCTTGTTGGACGAGGAAGTTTACACAGGGCTATAATTCTTTTTTTAAAACTATTATATTTATTGTTTTTATTTTATGTGTATGAATGTATTGCCTCCATGTATGTAAGTGCACCTGTGTTGTGCGATGCCTCGGAGGTCAGCAGAGGGTGTCGGATCCCCTGGAACTGGAGTTGTAGATGGTTGTTAGCTGCTGTGTGGGTGCTTGGAACCAAACCAGGTCCTCTTCAAGAGCAGCCAATGCTCTTAACCACTGAGCATCTCTCCAGTCCTCACCTTCTCTTATCTTGATGACATCTGTAAAGTCCTGTTTCTGAATCAGGCCACAGGCCCAGCTGCTGGGGTGCGGACTTCCGTAACTCAGTGGAACTCGCCCCCCATTGCCAAACTCAAGTCTCACCTCACTAAAATGAACACAGAATATATACTTGAGGAGCTCCGGGCTGACTTCGGGGAAGGGGTACTGAGTTTGAATTCTGTAAGCACCTGTTTCATTCTGGCCTCACACCCCCCAGTGGTATGTGGACAGTACCTCCCTGTTCCTCCAGGAGGACCCCAGGACTCCATGGCGCATAGTGCCAGGACCTGGAGCCAGGAAAGAAGGACCCAAAACAGGTGGCATCCAAACTCGAAGCTGAAGGAACCTCACTGTGCCACCCAGGTGCTACACACTTGTACCTCCCCATCACAGATGGCTAAGGAACACAGGTCATGTGACATCATGCCATGGAACATCACATGACCGGAAGAAGAGCATTGCCTGTTGGTGTGAAAAACGGCTCTGCTCACAGAGGCAGACTGTGTTAGACGTCCAGCTCTGTCTCACCGAGCACAGTCGCTGTTTCTTCATCAGAACAGTGGGTGTGGAAAGAGGACCTACTGGATTTGCCAGCAGATGTGATGGGCTAAGGTGCATGGCTTGCTGACCTGGCACCTTGTAGTGACTGGGTACCCTGTGCTGACTTGGCACCCTGTGCTGACCTGGCACCCTGTGCTGACCTGGCACCTTGTAGTGACTGGGTACCCTGTGCTGACTTGGCACCCTGTGCTGACCTGGCACCCTGTGCTGACCTGGCACCTTGTAGTGACTGGGTACCCTGTGCTGACTTGGCACCCTGTGCTGACCTGGCACCCTGTGCTGACCTGGCACCTTGTAGTGACTGGGTACCCTGTGCTGACTTGGCACCCTGTGCTGACCTGGCACCCTGTGCTGACCTGGCACCTTGTAGTGACTGGGTACCCTGTGCTGACTTGGCACCCTGTGCTGACCTGGCACCCTGTGCTGACCTGGCACCTTGTAGTGACTGGGTACCCTGTGCTGACTTGGCACCCTGTGCTGACCTGGCACCCTGTGCTGACCTGGCACCTTGTAGTGACTGGGTACCCTGTGCTGACTTGGCACCCTGTGCTGACCTGGCACCCTGTGCTGACCTGCCCAGGGCGGGCAAGGCTCCCCAGAGGGGACCAGGTGCAGGCCACAGAGCCTCAGAGTGAGCAGGGTGGGGGGATGAAGACCCGACATCCAGACCAGCAGCCTGGGCTCCCTGCTCTGCCACCCATTTGGGGTGGTGATGCCACCCTGAATTGCTCCCCCATCAAGAGAAGCCATTAACTTCCTGGGGGTTCAGGTATGGCCCCCTCAGAGTTCAGTGTCTCCAGAAACTGGTCTCTCTGTTCCAGACCCCAGCTGGCTCCGTCTTTGTCCTGTGGTCTGCACGTCACTGTCCAGGCTTGAGTATGCAGGTGGCGGTGACCAGCTCCATCTCCAAGTCCCAGTCCCAGTCCCAAGACAGCCTGGCACGGGCCTGGCTCGAAACTTCTCCCAGCCAGGGGGCATGGATCTACCAGGCTCAGACCTTGTCATCACTGGCTCCGTCTTTGTCCTGTGGTCTGCACGTCACTGTCCAGGCTTGAGTATGCAGGTGGCGGTGACCAGCTCCATCTCCAAGTCCCAGTCCCAGTCCCAAGACAGCCTGGCACGGGCCTGGCTCGAACCTTCTCCCAACCAGGGGGCATGGATTTACCAGGCTCAGACCTTGTCATCACCGTGAGGAGTTCCCGGTGAGCTAATCTTTGGATCTTCACAGGCACCTGCCCATTTACAACCTCAGGTCAAATTCTTGAGGCCATAGAGTCAGAGACTGGCTCCTCCTTAGCACCTGGAATCACAGTGACTGAGGTCTTAGCAGTGAACCTCCAATCTGCAGCATCAGAAAGTATGTCTTAGGGATTAGTGTGATAGACGAAGTGCTCAGTCAGGCAAAGTGGAGGAAGTGAGGGGTTTTTCCCAGCCCTCCAAAGCCCCCTCAGCAGCTTAGGGCAGGGTTTCTTAAACTTTTTCTTCTCCCAACACTTTAAATATCAGAAATTTTAAAAATATTTTATTATTTTTATTTTATGTGTACGAGTGTATTACCTGAATGTATGTAAGTGCACCACAGAGCTAGTCATGCAATGCTGACAGAGCTCAGAAGAGGGTGCCAGAGTCCCTGGAACTGGAGTTATGGATGGTTGTTAGCCGCCATATGGGTGCTGGGATTTGAATCTGGGTCCTTTGCAAGAACAGCCAGTGCCCTTAACCACTGAGCCATCTCTCCAGCCCCACAGTTTCCCTTTTAAAA
>NW_008344211.1:2109820-2131474 GCF_000622305.1 Nannospalax galili | reverse complement strand
AGGAAGGAAGGAAGGAAGGAAGGAAGGAAGGAAGGCAGGAAGGAAGGAAGGGGTTTGACCTCTGTGGAAACCTGTCTTGACAAACAGCTTTATGCCACTGTACACTGTTTTGCTTGCTTTGGTGTTTTTGATTTGGGGTTTTCTTTTTGATACAGGATCTCATGTGTCCCAGGCTGGCCTCAAACCTCCTGTGTAGTTGAGGGAAGGAAGGAAGGAAGGAAGGAAGGAAGGAAGGCAGGAAGGAAGGAAGGGGTTTGACCTCTGTGGAAACCTGTCTTGACAAACAGCTTTATGCCACTGTACACTGTTTTGCTTGCTTTGGTGTTTTTGATTTGGGGTTTTCTTTTTGATACAGGATCTCATGTGTCCCAGGCTGGCCTCAAACCTCCTGTGTAGTTGAGGATAAGCCCCCCCGCCCCCACCTCCCCAGTGCTTCCTGGTGGGTTCTGAGAAACTGGCTCAGAGGTCTATTCAAATGGCCCAAGGGCAGACAGAGGAGGAAGCTGGGTCCCTCTCACCCCCACCCTGCTGTCCTTAGCAGGGGGCTCATTTCTGTACTCTGCTTGAGCAAACTTTACAGTGGCCACCGGCTCTCAGTGGACACCTTTGTACTTAGACTATTCAGCAAATACTTAAGTCCGTGAAGTCAGACTGTGGTTGTATGGAAAAGCAAAGGCATTGCTCTGTACCCACTCAGAACTTTGACTCATGAAAGGTGACTGTTCCAACCTGTGGGAAGACATGTCTGGTGGAACACCATTACTGGTGAGAAGAAGCCAGTCTTGACCTGTGCTAAGAAACACAGGGGAGAGGTTGCAACGCATACCCAACAGTCAGGTGGAGCCCACCCTGGGGAACCCTGGGGACACAGACAGGTTCTGCTCCTACCTTCTCCTGGGGTCTGAGCTCAGAGATGATCACATTTCACATGACAGGCAGAAGCTCCTGGGCCACACCTGCTGACTCCCGTCCGGCAGGGTTAAAGGACAAGCACACCCTGTGACGTCTTGAAGCTCCCCACCCTGGAGCCCAGCAGTTGGAGCTGGTCCATGTGCTCCCACATCCCAGCCAAAGGAGGGGTAAGAAGGCAGGGAGGCCATGACAGCAGCCTGTGCACAACTCAGGCTCAGCTCTCCACTTAACGTCCATCACGGTCACCTGGGTGGGCTAGAGCAAGAGGCTCTAGGTTCCGCTGACAATAAAAAAGTATAATACCGGACTAGAGAGATGGCTCAGTGGTTAAGAGCACTGACTGCTCTTGCAGGAGAGCTGGGTTCAAATCCCAGCACCCACACGACAGCTAACAACCACTCATAACTCCAGTTCCAGAGGATCTGACTGGAAGTCCCTCTTGCAGTGCCTTGTTCTGCCCTCCACAAGCACTGCACAACGTGACTGCACGTACACACATGCAGGCATAACACTCATAAAAATAAATTTTTAAAAAATCTCAGGAAAAAAAAAAGTAAAAAACTTACATGGTGACTGTAAAATTACGAAGGCTGTGTGTATGCCGGATAACTCAGAGCTCTCTGGATTGGGGCATGTACTCCATATGTTTGACTAACCCTCCCCATCGGCTCCCCACACAGTAGCATCGAGAAACACCCACACGTGTACTCAGCTGAGTTTTCTTATTTAAGTGAGTGGACTTAGCTACTATAACACAGCACTGGTTGACTCGAACGGCAGCTGTTTATTGTCTAACATTTCTGGAGTCTGGAAGCCCCTGGGTACCAACCTGGTCAGGCTTTCCTGACCCGTGAACGGTCTCTCTCTTAGTTTGATTTCTGTTGCTGCGATAAACATCATGACCAAAGGCACCCTCAGGAGGAAGGGCTTTATTTGATTCACAGGTCACAGTCCGTCATGGAGGGTGAGTCCAGGGCAGGAACTCGCGGAGGAGCTAAAGCAGAGACCACGGAGGAGCACTGCCCACTGGCTTGCTCTCCTACTTTTCCTATACAGCCCAGGCCGTCCTGCCCAGGCATGGCACCACACACAGTGGGCTGGGCCCTCCTACATCCATTAGCTATCAAGAAAAAAACCCACAGACATGGCCACAGGCCGTCCCGATCTGGAAAATTCTTCACCTGCGGTCCCCTTCCTGGTGACTAGGTTGTACAGAGGGACAACTGAAGGTCTGAGAGTCCCATGTGGCCACACCCTCACAGCCCCAGGTGGTCGCACCCTCACGCCTTCCTTGTGAGAGCACCCCCTTTCTTAGAAGGGCAATAGGCTCACCCAGGCAGCATTGCCATAGCCCAGAACCCTGAGCAGTTAGGGCTTCGGTGTGTGGACTGGTCCTTGGGAAACTGCAGAGCACTATCAGTATAAACTGTGCATGTGCACGGAGAAGAGAGGAGGTGTCACAGGTGGCCCCAGCACAGGGATCTAAACATTAAACAGACAAAATAAAACCCATAATAGTCATAAGAGGCAGCTGACATGGAATTGGACTGTACCTTGAGATGACTTCCCCACCAAATGGAGTCTTTCAGATGTCCGCCACGCAACTGACCCCTCACAAATGGCTTTCCCACTCAGTCCTGACAGAGGAGGCGGTCAGACACGGTACATTAACTCAGAGCCTTCACGTGGTCCAACTGGAATCTCCACTTGTGACCACACGGCTGCCTGGTGACTGACACGCCGTCCAATCTATCAGGAAGCCTGACAGAAGGAAGAGAAATCAGCTACAGAGTTAAAACAGATGTCAGCAGGAGGGGCACTGGAGGAGAGCGCTAGCGAGAGCCCGGGGCCTGAAGCCTTGTCAAGAGGGCTCTTCTAGAAAACCACCTACCTTGGGGGCTCTTTTCCTTAGAATGAGTGATTTAAGATCTCATTATTACAGCATTCTGATGAGCATAACACCTAAGTTCCAAATTTTTCAGAAGCATATCCTTTTCTATTATCAGCGTATCTGGGGCCTTTCATATCAGGACAAGCTTTACATGCACGTCTAATGAAAACCCTCAGCTAAAAAAGAAAAAAGTAGCAATAACAATCTCTTCACCTGTACTAAGAAGTGGACCTCGGGCTGGACAGATAGTGCAGCCGTTAAAAGCACTGGTTGTTGCTCTTTAGAGGATCGGAGTTCAAGTCTCAGAAACCACACTGGTCAGATCATAACCATCTGTTACTCCAGATCCTGGGGGATCGTACACCTCTAGCCACCCCGGCACCTGGTCTCTCCTACATGTGTGCACACACACATACACACACATGATTGAAAATAATAACAAAAATCTTTTTTTTTAAAAGAAACAGACCTAAAATCTTTTCAACAGTTTCTACCCCAAGTTGTTGAAATTCAAAAGAAAACTTGAGGGAAAATGGGTCACGATGACAATTCTTGCACATTTGTGCAGAAGACAAGGGTCACCCCTGGGCCAGCCAGGGCCTTGGACTTGGGATCTTTAACAGTAGCCCACTCTGTACAAGAGGAAACATACCACACGATTCTAGAATGACCATTCTTCATCCACTAGAGAAGGTCCGCATGGTGGTTTTTCTCTGTAGCTGTTAGCCAGGGTGCTCTGTGGTCCCTGGAAAACTCACACTTCATTCAAGGCATGCTCAGTCCCCACCCCGATCTCTGACTCCAGAGAGATTTTGAGACACTCCCTGAGTGATTTGGGTCAACATTCTGGTGGGTAACAGAACCTAGTCAGGCTTTGCCATGACTATGGGGCCTTGAGCCTCCTAAAGCTGCTGCAGATAGTGGGGATCCCTGGGGTCCTTAACATACACCCCCTCAGAGACTGCCCCAGACAATGGTAGCAGGTTGACTGCTGTCCGTGTGCCAGTCCCTGGCCTCTGTGACCACAACCTGATCAGGAGAGAAGGTGTAATGGGGGGAGGTGGATCTCAAGATGAGGCCACCTCGATTTGGGGTCGCCCCTAATGCAGCAGCCAAAGCTCGTGGGACTAGAAAGTGAGGCAGTCACAGGGACATGGGGGAGGAGCTGGGGAGACCGAGGCAGAGGAGAGGCTAGGTGACAGTCACAGCTGAGGGCAGAAAGGACCCTCCCTGGGGACCTCTGGAGGGCGCACAGCCTTTGCCACATCTGGACTTGCCGCAGACAGAGAGAATGAATTTCTGTGGTTTAAACCCTCCTCTGTGTGATCATTGCCTCCAATAGCCCAGAAGGCTAATTTTGGGACACCCCGAGACTCATGGGTACCTCTTATTTTGAGGTCAGGGGAAGTTTCAACCCTGGAGGACAGGGCATTTGCTAGGACCTCCACCGTGCCAGGCAGCACCGTGCTCTACCCCAGCAGCCAGACCTGTGCTCCTCAGGAGTAGAGCTTCTGGGCTGTGGCTCTTTATCTTGCCTTTGACTTAGAGGAGCCGTCCCCAGAGACCTGAACAGGTGTGAATGCTGCTGTCCACTGTGGGCCCCTTGGTCCCTGTCATTCGTCTCCCAAGGGGAGCCTATCACCCATCCTGGGTGCTGACCATCAGAACAGGACTGCAGCCCTGCCGGACTACAAGGGTGACTTTAGTCCTCAGAGCTCAGCTTCTCCACCTTCAGGAGGGGAGGATGTCCGCCTCCCCACAGATGGTGTCGGGATGGAGTGCCATCATGCCTAGCACACAGCAGTGCAGGTGACGGCCACTGGGAATGTTCCTCTGGTGCTGACCTGCCCCAGCTGAGGCCCAGCTGTTTGGCAGCCTCTGGGAAACTTGGAGTGAGGACAAAACCCACTGGAAGCCGAACCGGGAAGCAGGGCTACCAGAGAGGCCTTGGGAGGGGCTCTGAAACCCATCCACAGAACAGGCAGAGCCATGAGGCAGACACAGCAGGTGAGGCAGGGGCCCGGATGCAGCATCTTCTTCCATCTGCCCCGTGATGCTCACCTGCTCGTCCTCCACCTGCCTGGCCCTTCTCACACTCACAGGCTGCTGCCCCAGGAGCAAGCCTGTCAGGACTTCTGCCTGCCTACCAGCTTTTATGCCCTGCCCAGGGAGATTCCTACCTCTCTGTGTGCCCACAGCCCCTGCGTCATCACCCTGGATGTTGAGTACACAGTGGGTGCTCAGCAAGGGAACAGAAGGGACAAAAAATGGATTAATTGAAGGACGGGTGATGGATGGATGGGCAGATGAAAGATAGATGGACAAATGGATAGATGAGAGGCTGAATAATGTGAATAGATGATTGATTAATGACGGATGGATGGATGGACAAATACATGATCAATGAATCATAGATGATGGATGGGTTCATTGTTGGGTGGACATATAGATGGATGAATGGATGATAAATGGATAGATGATGGCTGTATGGATGAACAGATGATCAGTGGATCATAGAGGATGGACGGATTGTTGGGTGGATGGATAGATGAATGGATGAATGAATGATGGATGGATAGATGGATGGATGGATAGATGATCAATGAATCATGGATGATGGATGGATTGTTGGGTGGATGGATGGATGAGTGAATCGATGGATGATAAATGGATGGTCAGATGGATGGATAGTAGATGGTTGGATGGATGAGTGGGTTTAAAAACTGCATGAATGCACTGGACGTGGTGGTGCACGCCTTTAATCCCAGCACTTGGGAGGCAAAGGCAGGCAGATCTCTTCTAGATTGAGGCCAGCCTGGTCTACACAGTAAGTCTAGGACAGCTGGGGCTACAGGAAGACCCTGTCTCAAAAAGACAAAAAGAAATGCATGACTGATGGGCTGATGAACAGCCCCATGACTCACACAGTGCCCTTTGTCCCACTTCATCGTGGTGGTCGTTCATTTCCTCCCCTGGATGTCTACATCCCACCTTCCCTTCTAAGTCAGTGCTGGAAACCTCATCTGGCGATGCCGGGCAGTATCTTCTCCCTTGGCTCTCAAGTCCCAGAGCCATCGGCGTTCGTGTCCAAAGTTAAATGTGCACACCACTCCTTGCCTGACGGAGGGCTGATCAAAGGAGTGTTAAGAGTCACTTGGGAGGCGGTTGAAAAATTCACTTCTCTGTCTTATTTATTCATTTTCAATGTTTTTCAATAATCATTCCTGTGTGAGGATAAAGGGAGCCTGCCTGAGGGAATTAATAAAGAACATTGAAAACATTCTCGAAGGCAGCTTAGGACCCAGCTCCGCACGCAGCGAGGACCGGGGCTCACACCCCAGGTAGCAGAAGGCACTCCCCAAGGACAGCACCAAGTGGGACGCACCTCTCTCCCGCTCTCCGGTTTTCTGTTTCGGTTTTGCTAAATTTCTGTTACTCACAAGAAGAATTAAAAAGTATGAGGAAAGAAACTTTATCGCCAAAAAATGAAGAACGTTTTAACAAAATAGATGCAAAAAATGAAAGCTGTTCATTTCTGTTGACACGTCTAGGTCAGGGAATTAACTGACTTGACCTGTTTATTGTTTGGTGTTTTATTTATTTGTTCTGTTTTATTTTGTTTTGAGACAAGATCTTATATAAACCTGGATGGCTTGGACTCAAGCCCTCCTGCCTCAGCTGGGATCACAGGCGTGAGCCACCATGCCCAGCCTGACTTTATTTTTTTGAGGGTAAAGATGGGGTGCTTGGCCCTGGTGGAAAGACCCGAACTTGGTATCAAGTGTAAAGGCGCCTCTAGGCGTTTGAAGAGAACCCTAAGGACTCTCTCAAAGCAGCAGGTAAGGCACCTGCACGTGATTTGGGTGCAGACTGCAAACATTCAGATGAAATGGGGGAGCTGGACCCCACAAGTATGCTCCAAGTGTTCCTTTCCACCTCCAGTCAGGGGTTCTTCAAGGATGAGTTAGTTGCCTTGGAAACAGAGACTGACCATCATCTCTAGGGGCAGAGCACTGATCTAGCACATTCAAGGTCCCCAGTCCAATCCCCAGCACCACCAAAATAAATAAATAGAGAGAGAGAGAGAGAGAGAGAGAGAGAGAGAGAGAGAGAGAAAGGAGGGAGGGGGAGGGAGGGAGGAAAAGAAAAGAGCTTTGTGTGGAGTCCTCAGGTTACCTGTATGTTCTGACAGATGGAGCCTAATCTTTCCTCCCTCAAGTCAGGACTGGACAGAGCCAGTCCTAAGTAGCTTCTCCTCCAGACCTCCTGTAAGACCTGTATACTAAACCCTTAACTGTCCAAGTTACCTGTTGCTAAGACTTGGAGGTGAAGTGGAGCTGGAGGCCGTGGCAAGGCCTCCAGGCTTGGGAGAGACACTTTCTCTACCAGTTCAGACCAGACCAGCCTCGGCTCTGAGCCACATGGTGTGAAAGAACCAACCAGATGAGCCCAGCGTAACTGTTTCCCACAAACCCTGGGAAAGGTCTACACCACTTCACAAAGACAGAAGGGAAAGTTTTTTATTTGGAGGTTTGACAGAAACAGTCCCCAAGTTAAGATGGTTTGATGTACAATTTTTCAACTTTTCGGAGGCAAACCCAGCCACTGCCTGCCTCCAATTGCTGTCAGTGGTGTTCAAAGCATGCTGGGAGACCGTCAGCATGTTGCTATCAAACAGGCTGTGTTAGATGGTTGCAATGCCTCTAGGAATAAAGGGTCTTGGTGAACTATGACACGGCAAGGTAAGGTGTCTCCTGCCTGTGGTGTTTCCCACTGGCCTGGGCTTTGAGGATGCGTCATCTGTCCAGCCAGCCCAGGAGAATCTGATCCAAAGGACCCAAGGCCAAGCTCTGGACGGTGGCTGACCTCCCACCGCCTCCACACATCAGCTTAACTGGTCCCACAGCTACTGACTCACTGAGCCACCATTCAATCCCAGGAGTACTAAACACCCATGTTCTCCTACAAAAGAGCTGTGTCCTCAGAGGCTGACCCTTCAGGAAAGGAGGTCAGGGCTTTGAGGCACTGATCAAGGCTCTGGGTAAGGCTGACCCCGACCTCACGTTTCCATAGGGTCACACATCTGTCCTGCTAGTGAGGTGGTTGAGAGTTCAGGGTCTGAGGTGGGAGCCAGACTTCCTGAGCCCAAACTGAGCCCCGTGACTTATAGGAGTGAACTTGGGGAGTCCTGTCACCCACAGGACCCTCGGCCGCTCCTGTGTAAAACCCAGGACTGCCGCGAGAGGTGGCCCAGGTTGTCAGAGGAATGTGGTTTTCTTGGCTCTGGGAGGTGGCTGTTCTGAAGCCCAGCAGACCCATCCCTGGCTGTCCTCCCAGACATACCCATGTGAGGCCACCAGGAAGCCAGAGGGATGTACAGAAAGTGCTACTGACCAGAGTCCAGCGCGTGCCACTACACCACAGCAGAGTTTCAAGCAGAGGTGGAGGTGGAGGCCGAGGTGGAGGGCTGAGGACTCAGACAGTCCCAGATTTGACTACAGGGCAGATGTGTGCAGTCAAGGCACTCTGCCCTGTATGTGGCCTCTTCTGTAAAGTGGGATTATTGGTCTTCCTCTCTTGGGGAACACTACAATCTAATGAGCTATCCCACACTGCGATCAGCTCGAGCCTGAAGAGTCCCCTCATCTCAGCGCCCTTTCATGGACTTTGGACTGGCCAGCCTCCTCCATATGAGCAGACAGTGGGAGGGAGCAGGCAGGGCTTGTCCTGCCCCTGACACCTACTGTTGCTGTAACATCTTCATCTTCCTTTGGTTGGGGGGAAACTGAGGCACAGAGCTGGCAAGTGGCTTGCTCAGGGCTGACAAGGGAAGAGCTGGGGTCTCTGGAACAGGCTGTTCACCTGGGGTTGAACGGCACCCACATGCACCCGGGGAACTCCATCATAAAAGCCAGTCGTGAATTATCTGCCGACAGACCAATGGGGACATTGCGGGAAACAAGATCCATCTCTTTTACAGCTGTCTTGACACGTTTATAGTGGGCGGGGGAGGGGGGCAGCAGATTCTCTCAGACCCTCCCTGCCTCCGTGTGGGGCTGACGAGGCCCCCTCTGGACAATGGCTAAAACTGCCCATTTTTGAATGATTTCTATGAAAGTGGGTTCAAGTTGATGTTTGCATAGAGGCCCCAGCCTTCTTTCACAGTGCTGGGCTGTTGTGAGGTATGTTTGTGGCTCCAGTGCGGCCTCTCAATCGTGGCTGGACAAAGTCTGCAACTCAGGTCTGTGGGGCTTATTCCCAGGGTGCGGCCTGGACACCCTGTCCCCACCCCGGTGGATATTTGGGGGCCCTGAAAAGGACGAACACAGCGGCTGTGGGTTCCCGGCTGCACATCCCGGGCCTGTCCCGAGCCCCGCAGGCCGTGGCCCTGCCTGATCGCTGCTGGTCCAGGCCGCAAGCCACACAGTGGCTGTGCCTGGAACCGAATAGAGCTGCCGTGTCAGGGCCAGTCCTCACTTGGTGATGCTCCACCGGACACAGACAAGCTGGATACAGTAACTCTCTCCAAAGCAGCTGATTTTGACTTGAAAAGGCAAAGGAGCTGGCCTAGAGGAGAGGCTCACGGTCTAGAGGAGTGGCTTCCCACCACTGTGGGTCAGCTAATTAGTTATGAGTCAATAAAAAGTCCCAGAAAGAAAGAGGCCTTCCCCACAGGAGGCGGGGGCACTGCATGGAAGGATGTGGAACCAGGTAGCGGCCTAGCCCTTGTCCTAAAGGCTGGAACCCAGGGACTCCAGCATGCTAGGCCAGGTCAGTCACTAAGCCACACTGGGGATTGTAGGCCAGCACTCTACACTGAGCCACACCCCCGCTTCTGGGTTGTTCTCAACAAGGTCTCACTAAGTTGCCGGGGCTGATCTGGAACTCTCTATAGTCCAGACAACCATCAAACTTTACATCCTCCTGCCTCAGTCTCTCGAGCAGGATGGATAATGGGCATGCCCCATTAGTGTGTATGTGTCTGTGTGTCTGTCTGTGTGTGTCTGTGTAACTGTGTGTCTGTGTGTGTGTCTGTGTGTGTGTGTGTGTGTCTGTCCGTGTGTGTCTGTGTCTGTGTGTGTGTGTCTGTGTCTGTGTATGTGTGTCTGTGTGTCTCAGTGTGTGTGGCTTGCATGTGTCTGTGTGGCTGTGTGTCTGCGTGTGCGTGTGTCTGTGTGGCTGTGTGTTTGTGTGTGTGTGTCTGTGTGTGTGTGTCTGTGTCTGTGTGTCTGTGTGTCTCAGTGTGTGTGGCTTGCGTGTGTCTGTGTGGCTGTGTGTCTGTGTGTGCGTGTGTCTGGCTGTGTGTATATGCGACTCTGTGTGTGTGTGTGGCTGTGTGGTTGTGTGTGTATGTGTGTGTATGTGTGTGTGGCTGTGTGGCCGTGTGTGTGTGTGTGTGCATGTGTGTGGCTGTGTGGCTATGTGTGTATGGCTGTGTGTGTGTGTATGGCTATGTGGCACATGCATGTGTGTGTGTATGGCTGTGTGTGTGTGTGGCTGTGCGGCTGTGTGTGTGTGTATGGCTGTGTGTGTGTGTGTGTGTGTGTGTGTGTGGCTGTGCAGCTGTGTGTGTGTGTATGGCTGTGTGTGTGTGTGTGGCTGTGCGGCTGTGTGTGTGTGTATGGCTCTGAGTGTGTATGGCTGTGTAGCGTGCGTGCGTGTGTGTATATGGCTGTGTGTGTGGACATCAAAGGAGTTGGTTCTTTCTTGACACCACCTGTGTCCCAGGGATCAAACTCAGGTCATTAGGCTTGACAGCAAGTGTCCAGCGGCTCAGCCATCTCACCAGCCCTGAGGAGTCTTTCGAAACTTTGGGAAGTGGTGAAGGGCAGCAGCCACCAGGAGGCGGCAGGCGGCTCCCTAGGCAACCACAGACCCACAAGTGTTTCCTGGAAGGTGGAGAAGTGGGGTCTACGTTCCCACATCCCCCTTTCAGGAGGAGGTCACACAAAACACCTTCCAAGTGGCCTCCCCATCCTGTCCCCGACCCTGGTGTATGTTGACCACTTGAAGAGGCTGGAGGGCAGAGGGAGACGCAGAGCGCCATGCGTTCTAACAGGAGCCTGGGTCATTCGGAGCAGAGTATTTTTTTGCTGTCATGTTTTTGTTTTGAGATAGAGTGTGCAGCCCAGGCTGACTGAGGCTGTGAGATCCAAGCTGTCCTCCAACTCACAGCAATCCTCCTGCCTCAGCCGCCCCAGTACCGGAATTAAAGGTCTGTGCATGCGTGATTAACTCTTGGAATATCTTCTATGGTCAGTTTTTAAATGTTGGTTCATTTAGACACAGACGGGTGATTACGGAGCCTCTGAGCAGCTGGGCTCTCTGTGCCTGTGGGGACTGGGAATGGAGCACTGGGCCGCCGGTGAGCTGTAGGGCCTCGCCGCTGGGCTGCCTGTGGCCGGGTCTGTGTCCCAGGGTTCACAGTGGCACCAACAGAGGAAAGAGCCTCCCGCCTGTGTCATGAAGGCACCAGGTTCTGGAAGGATCCGCCCTTCTCTCGGGAACACTGAGGCACAGGGTTAACCCCGATCCCTCAAGACAAACCCTGACTTTCCACAAACCCAGATCATTTGGGGAATTTTGGTTCTCTGGTTTCCTTTGTGCGGCTTCCTGACCCCGTGCTGAGCAGCAGGAGCCGAACCTTCCAGGCCAATTGGATCAGCCCTCTGAGGGAAAGAAGACATCTTCTGGGCTGACAAAACTCAGGCTGGTTGCTAGGCTCAGGTTGCTGTGAATCCCTGGCCTCTGCATTGCCTTCTTGAACTTTTGAACCTTTAGCTCTGCTAAGACAGCCTCCCTCCCTCCTCCTCCCTTCTTTTCGTCCTACTCAGGCCCAGGTTTGGGGCTGGAGCCCATCCCTGCTGGCCACACACTCCCTGGTCAAGCTGAGGCCCAGTTCCAGTGGGCAGCTCAGGGTTCTGTGTGACTGAAGGCCTGCCACTCAGTTCCCACACGGGGTCCAGGACCTGCATCTGCTCTTTGGACCACAGAGCCCTGCTTGTCCCTGGCCAATTTCAAAGCAAGTGATTGATGAGTGTAGACCTGATGGGATATTAGTTTTTTAACTGTTTTTGTGGGTTTTTTTCATTAATGTATATTGTGTAATTGTGTCAAATAATGGGATTCATTGAGAGGGTTTTTTGGTAAGGGAGGAGGGTTTATTTCGGCTCATGGTTTTCAGGAACAGTATGTCAGGGCAGGGGAGGTGTCTTGGCAGGAGGGTGAGGTGGCTGGAGTGTTACAGCCATAGGGAGCAGAAGAGTGAACAGGAAGTGGTGGTGGGTTAGCAAACCTCAAGGGCCACCCCAGTGATCCACTTCCTCCAGTGACTCCACCTCCTATAGACTCCACAACCTCCCAAGACAGCACCACCAGCTGAAGACCAAATGTCCAAACACAGAAGCCTCTGGAGACATTTCACATCCAAGCCACGTCCTGGCCTACACAGGCTCCTGTCCGGCTCACAATGCAATATGCATTCATCCCATCTTCTAAAGTACACGGACCCTTGCGCTGCCCCAACATGGCCCATCAGTCCAAAGTCTCCTCCGAGGTTCAAAGCCGTGAGCTCAGTTTGAGAAGAGACACGATCCACCACGGCGGGGAAGGAACGGTGGCAGAAGCCTGAGGTGGCTGGACACGTGTGTCTACAGTCAGGAAACAGGTGCGAGACATTTTCATACATACGTACAAGTGCTTTGAGCCCATTTTAACAAGGATTCCAATGAGCAGATGACAAGCAGACTGAACAATGGTGAAGTGTTTTCTAAGGTCTCAAACGAGGGCCGCTGTGTCAGTGATTGCATGTCCCTCCTCCTTCCTGTTCCCAGGCCTTGTGGGTATTAACTAATTTCACTTTCTCAGCACCCTGGGAGGTATCACCTCCACTTCACAGGGGAGTACACAACCATCTAAAGGTCCCAGAGCCAAGGAAGTGGGCGAGTATGTCTGTCCCTCCATCCATAAGACTGATTTAAATCCCAGGAGAGGAGGGGCTTGTCCATTCCTAGGCAACCTGGTCCTCAGCTTGCCCCATCAGGCACAACTTATCTACTACCACATAAAAGAATGAGATGTCGATGATGATGATGATGGTGATGGTGATGGTCGTGATGATGGTGAGGATGATGATGATGGTGATGGTGATGGTCGTGATGATGGTGAGGATGATGATGATGGTGATGGTGATGGTCGTGATGATGGTGAGGATGATGATGATGGTGGTGGTGGTGGGAGGGTGATGATGCTTGGAGTGGTGGTGATGGTGGTGGTGATGATGATGATGGTAGTGATGGTGATGATGGTGATGGTGATGGTCGTGATGATGGTGAGGATGATGATGATGGTGGTGGTGGTGGTGGGAGGGTGATGATGCTGGGAGTGGTGGTGATGGTGGTGGTGATGATGATGATGATGGTAGTGATGGTGATGATGGTGATGGTGATAATGGAGGTGGTGGTAATGATGATGGTGGTGATGATGATGGTGATGGTCGTGATGGTGATGATGGTGATGGTGATAATGGAGGTGGTGGTAATGATGATGGTAGTGATGGTGATGGTGTGATGATGGTGAGGATGATGGTAGTGATGGTGATGATGGTGATGGTGATAATGGAGGTGGTGGTAATGATGATGGTGGTGATGATGATGGTGATGGTCGTGATGATGGTGATGATGATGGTAGTGATGGTGATGATGGTGATGGTGATAATGGAGGTGGTGGTAATGATGATGGTGGTGATGATGATGGTGATGGTCGTGATGGTGATGATGGTGATGGTGATAATGGAGGTGGTGGTAATGATGATGGTAGTGATGGTGATGGTGATGGTGTGATGATGGTGAGGGTGGTGATGGTGATGATGATGGTGGTGGTCATGATGGTGGTGAGATGATGATGGTGATGAGGGTGATGGTGTGAGAGTGATGATGATGGTGGTGGTAGTGGTGATGAAGGTAGTGGTGTTGATGATGCTATAGGGCAGGGCTTGGCCTTTTCCTCAGCCCTGGCCCTCCTCCTGCTCTATCACACGTGTCTATTTTTGGCAGCTGCCAACTTTTCTGTTACTCTCCATTTGGGTCAAATGGCAAGAGGGGCCTTGGGCAGCCTGAGGAGGGCTACAGACCTCTCCAGTGTGTCCCACTAGAAAATGGGAGGTGTTAGAGCAGATGCATGGGCAGAGCTGAGCAGGAGCCCCATGTTCACAGTCTCCCTAACTTCAGAAGAGGCCTTGCAGGGAGGTGGGGTCTCTGCAGGGACAGTAATTTCACCACGGACTAAGGACCTTGAATCCATGACTGTGTCCTTACAGAGAAGCAAAGGGAGCCTTGAAGGGGTCTAGTCTCCACATCCTGAGCTGTGGGCAGAGGAGGAACAGAGGCCATACAGCCTACTGGGGCAACCGAAAAGACAGAATGGTGCCCTGAGGATGCCCAGCAGAGAGCTCTTGGCCGGGTAGCTCTCCCATGTGTCTCCATGGTGACATCCCTCTGCCCTTGTCCCCTCTGCCTCTTAGCCAGATCCATCCCTGTGGGAACACAGCAGAGGTACCTGGTGAGAGGAACAGGGTTCACAGAGACCTGGGGGTGGCTCCTCACCAGGTCTGTGCTGTGGCCCAGCCTCTGTGTCCAGTCAGAAACCCCAAGAGGATGTGTGGACAGCAGAGCGAGGACAGGCTTGCCTTCATCTGCCCACTGTTCAGGAAACAGGACCTTGTCTGCCCCCTCGAATCCAAATGCAGATGTGAGGGGTCAAGTGGCAATCATCCTGAGAAGGCCGTGTACACTTGACCTGACCACACAGGTCACAGGGAAACCCCAATAGTCCTGTGCTATTTTTAGCTGTGAGAGCCACGTGATCTGATGAAACCACAGCGCCAGAGTGTCTGGGGCAGTGGAAGGAGGGGAGGGTCCTATCGAGAGGGATGCAGGGTGCAGATGAGGGACCTGCCCTCTGTGACAGCCCCGCACCACAAGGTTCTGACTTACTCGGCTGCTGCAGGACAAAGCCAGCGTGGGGAAAGTGACACAAGGCGATAGGGATGACAAAAGTGCGGAGGGGCAGGGACTGGACTTGGCCTCACCCCTTCCTCCAGGAGAATTTCCTTCAAGGGTTTGGGGGCAGGGGTTGTAGAGCAGAGCAAGGCCCATCGGGATGTGACTCACAGGAAGTGAAGCAGCTTCGGGCATTGGTTTGTTCTGTGCTGGGGAACACATGCAGGGCCAGTGCTCTCCCAATAAACTACAGCTTCTGTTTCTTTTGTAACTTTTTTCTCAAAACAAAGTCTCACTTAAGCAGCCCAGGCTAACCTTGAACTCACTCCATAGCCCAGGAAGAACTTGAACCTGGAATCCTGCCTCAGCCTTTCGAAAAACTGGGGTGTGGCCTGAGCCACCCTTGCAGGTCCAGCTTTTCTAAACAGATGGGTGTCCAATAGATTCAGAAGGGAGACTAGAGCTAGCTGCTATCCATCAAGCCCAACTGGGACCCTTGGAGCCCCTGGGCAAGGCTAGCCCCTCCTGTCTCAGCAAGCCCAGGGTTGTGGGACTCAGCACCCCACTCAGAGTATAGCTAGGGCACTGCAGGGCCCCCAGGACACCCTGGTCACCCCAGCCTGCGGCTGGCAGGGGACTGTCACAGACACAGAGGCACGCGTGCAACGGGTGGCCTTCTAGAACCGTCCCTGAGGGAGGGTAGCCCCAGGGCAGTGCAGGAGCCAAAGAGGAAGGGGAGGGAGAGGCCAGTTGAGGTCAACCAGACGCCTGGCTGGGCTCAGTGTGCAGGGAACGCGTTTAAAGGGGCTCTGATTACAGGAGATAGGGCTTTCCAAGGCTTCCAAAGACTGCTTTTGTGGGATTAGTATTTATTACACCCTGAATTAGCTGGCAAGAGAGGCTGCTTCTGTAGAGGTGCTTAGCAGAGCCAGGGCGGACCTTCCTTTCATTACCCCATAAACAGAGCTGCACTCTCCTCTTCCTCCTGCTCAGCCCTTTTTAAGCCTTTTAAACCTTTAATCAGAGACTAATTGGGCAGAGCAATAACAAACCATCTCAGCCCTTGCAGAACTGGAGGCAGGCGCAGTAGCAAACAATCTCCGAGGCGTTGCTCTGGCTGAAACAGAGCTTCATGGGACAAAGCCTGACACGGGACCCGGTCGCTGCACCCCGCATACCCTCACTGCTACAAATGGCACAGGGGCTATGCCGTGTATGACCTCAGCAACCTCACACGATACCCCACTTCTAGGGACAGCTGGTAAAGCACAAATACCTGAGCACGCTTTGGTAAACAAGCTTTTGCTCATTCCCTGGGCTTCCCCTGACTTTCCAATGATTTCCTACAGTAAAAGATCCAGTCCCAACACCTCTGTGCACATCACTTCTGCTAAGATGTACAACCCTCCAGAAAGGTGTATTACAGCCTGAGGTTCTGAGCCAGTGATGTGTCTTGGCTGAGGTAACAGCCACCCAGCAGCTCCCAACTCTGTCTCTGATCGCAGCTGTTTAATCACCTCTCAGCTGCAAATACAATCCCTTCATAAATTGTACATAACCCTTCCATCCCCCAGTCCAGTTAGCTGTGTTTATTTTTAAAGACACAATCAAATTCCACTCCCAGCAGCCCGGCCCCGGCCCGTATCTTGAACAGGCACCTGTTCTTCCCTCATCCAACCCTTCACTGCCCGCCGCAACGCTCTCTGGAGATTTCCCATCAGTCACTACAGTCTAGGAAGAATATTCCCTCTTACAGACCAAATTCTTTACTAAACAGTGCCCTGAGAAAGCTTAGTGGGTGGGCAGGGAGGATCTGCAGGGGAAGGGAGAATTCTGCCAGTGACCTTGGATATCAGATTAGGAATTATTAAACAGTATCACGATACCCCAAGTTTTAGGAAGAAGAAGGATATTAGAAATCAATTAAGGACAAGGGAGATGGCTCGATTAGTAGAGTTCTTGTATCGAATGTATGAGGACCTATGTTTGGATCCCCAGGAGCCATTTAGAAGGACAGGTGTGGTGGTATAGGCCTGTAATCCCAGCACTTGGGAGGCAAATATGGGGGCTCCCTGGGGCTCACTGGTCAGCCAATCTAGACAAATCAGTGATCTTCAGGTTCAGTGAGAGACCCTGCCTCAAAAAAAGGATAAGCTGGTAGGGCTGGAGAGATGACTCAGTCAAGATCAGCCATCACTCGCAGGGGACCAAGGGCTGCCTCTGCTTGTGTCTTTGTTTTTGTGGTTTTGAGATCATTTCTCCTGTAGCCCAGGCTGGCCTCGAATTCAGTGCACAGCCGAGAATCCTCATCCCTGCCAAGTGCTGGAACTCGAGTGTGCCACTGTGCCAGCCTTCCAAGGAAGGATTTGACAGACTTGGGCACGCCCTCCTGTGAAGGTGGCTGTCAGAAGAGGGTCAGCAGGAGAGAGGCAGACACGCCAACATACCTCACTGTGCTGGGCAGTTTCAGTTGTCAACTTGACACCCCTGGGAAGAGGATATCCACAGGCCTGTGGGCATGTCTGTGAGGCATCTTCTGAATGTTGAGTGATGTGGGAGGGTCCAGCCCACCCTGGGTGGTGCCACCCCTGGGCAGGTGGTCCCGGGTTGTATAAAGCAGACTGAGGCTGGGTGTGGTGGCACACACCTTTAATCCCAGCACATGGGGGCAGAGGCAGGTGGCTCTCTGTGAGCTAAAGGCCAGCCTGGTCTACAGAGTGAGTTACAGGCCAACTGGGACTACAGGGAGACGCTGTCTCAAAAAGACGAAAAGAAAAAGAAAGCAGCTGAGCACAGGCCAGAGGAGCGAGCCAGTAAGCAGCATTCCTCCATGGTCTGTGCTTCAGCTCCTGCCTCCAGGTTCCGGCCTTGAGTTCCTGCCTTGGTTCCCCTGGAGGATGGGCTGTTATCGGAACGTGTAAGCCAGCTTCCTCCAGCTGGTTTTAATCAGTGCTTTATCGCAACCACAGAAAGCAACTAGAACATTCGCCTCTCCCTAGCCACACAGCCACCATCCCCCACAGGCATGGGGCACTGGCACCGGCTTCATCTCCCATCCAGAGAGGGCTGGGGCTTTCTCTGCCCCAAGCCACCTCCAGCCTGTGGAGCCCCCCGAAAGTCACGTGGTGAATGCTGGCCGGGGTGGGAAGACAAAGGCTGATAGATCAGCACTCCTGCCCTGTCTTCTAGGTCAACCAGTCCTTGAGGGATTCCCGCACACTTTTTAGGTGACCCCGTTGGGACTGAGCTTGTGTACCCCCAAATCACCTCAGTGACCAGGGTTTCCCAAGTGGCTGCTGCCTGGGTAACAGCAACTCCCGCTGTGCTGAGCCAGCAGTTAGGAAAACTGAGAAGAGCCAGGTGACAGTGCTGCACCTGAGCCCAGAAGTGGATCAGGGAAGCCAAGCCAGCCCTACTCCCCAGGCGCGGGAGGACTGGGTAGCAGAACAGAGCCTCCCAAGCTCCCTCCACCCTGAGGGCCGCCTCCTCACAGGCTGAGTACCTCTGAGCAGACTCCGTCCTGTCCCCCTGAGCATGCCATGGGACAGAGCCAGGTGAACTCTCCTCTGTTTGTGGAAAAGATCAAGTCAGAGCGTGGGTCACCTGCAGAATCCAGTATCATTGTGAGCCTTTCTTACTATTAAGGGTACTGAGTAAAGCCAGAGTAATCTCTGCCTAAATACCGAATCATGGTATCTACTGTGGTTCAAACCCACAGCTAGGAGCAGGAGACTGTCACTGCCTGATACAGACAGCCTCAGAGGATACGCCCAGCATGTGAAGTGGAGACCTGACCTTTGAGGCACTGGGGACAGCCTGCTGGACAGTAACACCGCAGTTCGATGTGCCTCTCATAGCACATACTGGAGGCCTCGGTGTCCACCAAACAGAGCGCTGGTATGCTGTTCCACCCCAAGCACACTCCCTAAAGGGTTTTTTTGTCCATGGAGTCAGGTTGTGTGGACAAGAAAGGCATCCCCCGTGGACCTGTCAGAAGCCCCTCTGCTAAGCACTTTGCCTGTCCTCATAGTCCCCACAGGCTGCAGCACAGAGCATCCAAGGGCCTTTCACTCCTAGACGAGGCTATCCATCAGCCTCCCCCAGCCTTTCCCACCACATGCCCTACTTCACTGTCAAAGGAAAAAAATGCAGAAAAAGGAAAGGCAGAGGCAAGGGCCGGGCAGTCGAGACCACACTGCGCTGGGCGGGGCGGGAGAGCCCGCTGGCCCTTTGAACTGCCCCCTTTGTTGTCAGAACGCTTGATAAGCCCACCCAGCACAAGACGTCCAGGACCAGCATATGGACTCCATTACTGTCCCCTGCCCCTCTGCGCGCATCACGGGCCTGCCACCCACCAGACGCAAGCTGGCCGAGTCCAGGGGTTAATTTCCTTAAATGGATTTTAGTTGAGTGGGTCCCTGGGCCTCTTTGGAGTGAAAGAGTTTGACAGCTCTCCCCCCTCTGACCTTGATCCATCTTGGGGTACTGACATATGTCCACCCTGCACGGGTGCCCGCTTTGTGGGGAGCGCTGTCCAAGGTCAAAGTGGGAAAAGCTAGCAGGAAAGGCGGGGAGCAGTGTCGCGGGTTCAAATCTCAGCCAAGTGTCAGTACCGCCAGTGGGGGAGGAGCCTAGCCTGCTGATCTGCCCTGGGCATGCCCCTTCGAAGCTCCGTGCCTCAGTTTCACCTGTGGCATCAGGACTGAAGGGGTGGGGAGGGTTGGAGGACTCAGCAGCACAGCCCAAGGATGAACAGATAGAGTCCAGAAATAACCTCGGACTTTTGCAATCAGTTTATTTATTTATATTTATTGAGACAGGGTCTTGCTGCCCAGGCTGCCTGGAACTACATAGACCAGGCTGAACTCGAATTCACAGAGATTCCCCCGCTTCTGCCTCCTGAGCATCAGGTTTAAAGGTATGCACCAACATTCCTGGCTAAGTCACTGGATTCTGACAAGCACAGCAAGCCCGTTCAGTGCATAGAGGATGGCTCCTTCAGCAAACAGGGCCAGGACACCTGGATCACCACACCCCAAACAGTGAAACTGATCCCTAACCTCAACCCGGATATAAAAATGAACTCAAAATGGCCCAAAGGCCTGGATGTAAGAGTAAAAACTGTGAAAGTCAGAGAACAGAAGGGCCGGCCGTTCTGCCTGGCCAAAGTGTTACCGGCAGCAGCCTGGCTGTAGGATGAATGCAGGCCCTTGGGGAACGTGGCACCATGGAGCCGGCAGGACATGTTGGAACCTGGAGGGTAAAGTCTGCAGTAGGGGTGGGGGGAGCCCTAAAAGGAGGAAGTTGCTTTTGGACTTAAGATCACCACAGCGCATGCGGACTGCCCTCAGTCCCATGCGTCCACCACCCGAAGATGGCCTGAGGAAAAGCAGGGGAGCCGGAAGGGGTGTGACCTTCATGAGCCGTCCGTGTGCGATGGTGAGCTGCTGTCCCCCAAGCTACCCACCTGCCTTCGCCTCTACTTTTTAAAAATATTTTATTTATTATTTTTACTTTGTGTGTGTGTGTGTGTGCATGCGTGTGTGTGTGTGTGTGTTATGTCTGCATGTATGTAAGTGCACCCGTGTCAGGTGCAGTGCCCTCAGAGGACAGAAGAGGGAGTCAGATACCCCGGAACTGAAGTTATAGCTGGCTGTTAGCCGCCATGCGGGTGCTGGGATTTGAACCCAGGTCCTCTGCAAGAGCAGCCAGTGCACCTAACTGCTGAGCCATCTCCAGCCTCTACTTGCAAACCGAGGCCTTCTTCAGGAGGCTCCTCCTGACCAGGGAGGGGCACTTTGATCTGGTGAGCACATTCCTGGGAAGACCTCATGTGGCAGCTAACATGGGGGTGGCAGGCTCTCACATCATCAGGGCCTTCCCTCCGAGTCTTGTCCTCAAACAGCCCCACGGGGATGTGCCTCTGACAGGCAGGTAGAACTCAGGGAGCTGGTGAGGAACAAGCCGGGGGACGGAGCTGCGGAGAGAACAGACCTGCTCCTGAGTGACCGGGACACCCACATGCAGAGAGTAGACACCAGACGTGTGTTATGTCTGCATGTATGTAAGTGCACCCGTGTCAGGTGCAGTGCCCTTGGAGGACAGAAGAGGGAGTCCGATACCCCGGAACTGAAGTTATAGCTGGCTGTTGGCCGCCATGCGGGTGCTGGGATTTGAACCCGGGTCCTCTGCAAGAGCAGCCAGTGCACCTAACTGCTGAGCCATCTCCAGCCTCTACTTGCAAACCGAGGCCTTCTTCAGGAGGCTCCTCCTGACCAGGGAGGGGCACTTTGATCTGGTGAGCACATTCCTGGGAAGACCTCATGTGGCAGCTAACATGGGGGTGGCAGGCTCTCACATCATCAGGGCCTTCCCTCCGAGTCTTGTCCTCAAACAGCCCCACGGGGATGTGCCTCTGACAGGCAGGTAGAACTCAGGGAGCTGGTGAGGAACAAGCCGGGGGACGGAGCTGCAGAGAGAACAGACCTGCTCCTGAGTGACCGGGACACCCACATGCAGAGAGTGGACACCAGCTCCAGGCACATCCCCAAGTGCTAGAAGCCAGGAAGGAGGTCACTTCTCTGCTAAGTCAAGTCCCCAGAATACTCAGCCCCGCTGTCCCAGCCACACTGGCTCTGGGTGTGCCCATGTCCCTCTGAGCACAATGGAGTCTTAGCTGTTGACAGCTGTGGGGTGAAGGCATGTCCAAAGAGTGCAGAGGAAATCTCACTAATGAGATGACACTGGAGGTGGGGCCTGGAGATGATCTCGTCATGAGGTAGAGCTTCATGGATGGGACCAATTACTTTTTTTCTTTTTTTTTTTTTTTTTTTTTTTTTGAACAGGGGTTCC
>NW_008344211.1:2104955-2105422 GCF_000622305.1 Nannospalax galili | reverse complement strand
AGAGAGAGAGAGAGAGAGAGAGAGAGAGAGAGAGAGAGAGCCTCTCAAAGCCCTGGAAAGTCGATTAAGCCACTGGCATTATGTTATGTTTGCGGTGAGACAGGGACAGGGGCGAAGGTGGCTGGAGGCATCTGCGCTGGCCAGGAGCACCGGGTGAGGCTCAAAAACCTTCAGGGTTTAAAGTAACAGGAAGCCTGAGTGAGGTCGTAAATCAGGATTTTCTGACTGGGCTCCTTGTAGGGTGCAGAGCAGAGTGTATTAAATGTCCCAGTGTGTGAGGCTCCTGCGCCTGGCTGCCAGGTCCTGCCCCAGGGAGACTTCTTGTTTGACGCTGGCCTCAAACTGGAAATTGTTCAACCAGAAAAATGAGGTTCCAACGTCTTAGCAGAACTGGAGCTGGAACATTCCACAGGGCTGGGGACTGGGGCCAGTGAAGGACAGACACTGGGGCAGCCTGGGGTGGGGGC
>NW_008344211.1:2080462-2104818 GCF_000622305.1 Nannospalax galili | reverse complement strand
CTGGGGTGGGGCGCTTCCTCTTCTCGGCCCATGTTGGAGCTCAGACTTGGCAGCACAAGTAAGGAGTCTGTGCCCAACCCATGTCAGCGCAGCGAGGCCTGGGCATCGTCTGCTGTCCCTCGGACCTGTGCGGGCAGGATTCCTCTCCAGCCTTCCTGGGTAGGAGGTGCTGGCACCTGCTCACCTTGGAGCAGCCACGTGGAGATCACAGGAGCCCAACTCCTCTCCTGAAGCTGGGCGCAAGGCTGGCAAGGGGTCTCGGGCAAACTTTCCCCATCAGTCACTGGGTGAGAAGTGAGGAGTCGCCCCAACAGATGCCTGTTCATTTAAGAGCGGTGGAATGCTCTCCCTGCGCCTCAAGGCTGGCAAGTTCGTTCCGGATCTCTCTGAGCTGTGGTTTCCTCATCATATAACAGGAACACCAAGACCACCTCGTTGGTTACTGTGAGACTGGTAAAACCTTTCAGGCCCCCGCCCGGCTCTCCCCGTCCATCTCTGGGCCCAAACTCCATCACCCTGAGAGTCTCTTATGGAAGTAGGTCTGCAAGGACACCTTGCTGGCCCCGCAGGTGCGTGGCCTCTGTCACACCCCTCACCTGTCTTCTCTTGGGGCAGACCCAAACTCTGCATGTGGCCCATCTGTGTGGTCTCAGACACCTCCAGGTCTTTACTGGATCACAACTGCAGAGTACTTTTCACAGTGTAAGGCCACATGCTGAGAATGTGGAGGTGGGGGAGACTTTGGGCTTATGGCCTGTGGGACAGATAGCCCGGCAGAGGGACAATAGAATAACCGCCCAGATCACCACACTCAAGGGCGATCAGCCTGTCTGCATCCACACGAATGTCAAAAGCTCTCACAATAGTGATGCCGGCTTCATCCGTCTCAAGGCAGAAGGCGGGTACAGTGCCCACTTAGCAGACGTGGCCACTGAGGCTGGGTGGGTTCTGCAACTCACACTCATTCCGTGACTCCACCATGTTGAAGGCAGGATGAAAGTTCATGGTCCTTCCCACCCTACATGCCACAAGGGAGACCTGGTGTGGTGCTTGGCACGCCTGCCCACTGCTTGGAGTCCCGGGGGGCAGGTGCTCCATCCTCCCTCCAAGAGAGTCCATTGACATGCTGGGAGGAAGATGTGTTTGCACCTACTTGGTGAGATCCACCCATCTCCAGATGAACACAGCCAGGCTTTTCACTCTGCCAAACCAGGCCCGTTAGGGAGGGATCCTGAGCCACCACGGGGCAGACATGGCCATCTGGCCAGGAGCTCACAGATCAGAAGCGAGGGGACTGTCAGAGCTGCTCATCTGAGGGTCAGTCCTCCTGGGAAAGGGAATCTTGACTTTGGATCTGAGTCTCCGTTGAGGTCACTGTGACCCTGAAACCCCACAATCTTTTCCCCACCCAGACCTGGTCTGCTGCCCACCTGTGCTCAGGTCTACTCAGTCCCACTTACTGGCTGCCCTGTGACCCAGAGCTCAGGTGACCAGAACCCAACTGAAAATGAGAATAGTCTCTGTGAGGTCTTTAACACTCAGCACGCCTGGGGACAGAAACTCCTGTTCTTAGCATGTACCCTTCCCACATTCATGCTGACGTTGTATGTAAACATTTCTCTGACCAACCCACTTAATGTATCCATAACCAAATGGGACTGACAGTTAGAAAGGCCGACAAAGTCATGATGACCTCATGACCTCTAGTAACCCCAGACCCAGAAGACAGCAAAGGGAAACTGAGGCCCGTAAACCAGCAGAGGAAATGTGCAGGCTGCATACGTCCTCCCATCCTGGGGTAGAGGGATGCTGAGTGACGGTCAGTCTCTAGAGTGTCCCTGTGTCCGTCTGTAGAGTTCAAGACAGGAGCACATGTGAAACAAAGCTGGTCTTCCACTGGGAGCCTGACCTGGGGACCAGCCAACGAGGAGGGAAGCCTTGGGGTTCCTAAGGCAGTCAGCTAAAAGTTGACGAAGTTAGATTGTCATCAAAAAGGGAGGATAGGGGCTGGTTCAGCAGGTAAGAGCACTCACTGTTCTTGCAGAGGACCCAGGTTCGAGTTCCAGCACCCACATGGTGGCCAGCAACCATTTGTAGCTCCAGTTCCAGGGGATCCAACACCCTCTTCTAACCTCCTCTGGCATTGCGCAACATGGATGCACTTACATACATGGAGGCAATACCTTCATATACATAAAATAAAAATAAAGTTTGAAGAGAGGAAAGTCAGATGACTGTAAAAGACAAGGAGGGACTGGTCACCCTGACACTTCATCTCAGGAGATGATTAGGGTCCCCGGAGAGTGGACATCCGAATTCACAAACCTCATCACTCAGGTGACAGATCTAGGAGACTGTCAGAGAGGAAGTGTAAACCTAACACAGCTCACCAGTAAATTGAAGGCAAGAAGTGTGAAAACCCTCTTTACTTGCTCTGGAGAGATGGCGCAGCAGTTAAGAGACTCTTGCAAAGGACCTGGATTCCCGGAACCCACATGTCAGCTAACAACCGACCCTCGCTCCAGCTCCAGGGGTTCTGATGCCCTCTTCTGGCCTCTGTGGGCACTGCATGCAATGCAAATTGCACTATGGGTATTTCGAGGTGGTTTTTATGTGTGTCCCTGCCCTCCTTGTGTCTACCCACAGGTGCACTTACATACATGCAGGCAAACACTCATCACATGCAAAAGAATAAGTAACTCCTTTAAAACCAGAAAAACCCTCTTTGGTCGAGCTAACAAGGAAAAGGGGGAACACACTAAGTGAGACGAAGATCCAAGGTGTGAGGAGAGAGAGACGGGGAGAGAGAGGGAAAAGAGATGGGGAGAGAGAGGAGGGGGGAGAGAGGAGAGAGAAGGGAGAGAGGAGAGAGAGACGGGGGAGAGAGAGGGAGAGATGGGGAGAGAGAAGAGGGGGGGGGAGAGAGGAGAGAGAGAAGGGAGAGAGAGGAGAGAGAGACGGGGAGAGAGAGGGAGAGATGGGGAGAGAGAGGAGGGGGGAGAGAGGAGAGAGAGAAGGGAGAGAGAGGAGAGAGAGACGGGGAGAGAGAGGGAGAGATGGGGAGAGAGAGGAGGGGGGAGAGAGGAGAGAGAGAAGGGAGAGAGAGGAGAGAGAGACGGGGAGAGAGAGGGAGAGATGGGGAGAGAGAGGAGGGGGGAGAGAGGGAGAGATGGGGAGAGAGAGGAGAGAGAGAGAGAGGGAGAGATGGGGAGAGAGAGGAGGGGGGAGAGAGAGGGAGAGATGGGGAGAGGGATGGGGAGACAGAGGACAGAGGGAGAGATGGGGAGAGAGAGAGGGAGAGACAGGGAGAGAGAGGAGAGAGAGATGCGGGAGAGGGAGAGATGGGAAGAGGGATGGGGAGACAGAGGACAGAGAGAGAGATGGGGAGAGAGAGAGGGAGAGACAGGGAGAGAGAGGAGAGAGAGAGACAGGGGAGAGAGAGAGGGGGGAGAGATAGAGACGGGAGAGAGGGAGGAGAAATAGAGACAGTGAGAGACAAGGGGAGAGACAGAGAGATGGGTGAGAGAGAGAGGGAGAAATGGACAGACAGAAAGATACAGAAACAAGAAAGAGAGTGAGACAGAGATACAGAGAGAGACAGAGAGACAGAGAGAGACAGGGTGAGATGGAGAGAGACTGAAAGAAACAGAGGGACAGAGGGAGGAAGACTGAGGGAGGAAGAGAGACTGGGACAGCAAGTTGAGTTTGACATCAGTGTTCGGGGTTTCCCATGGGCGGCACAATTCTAACGCGGCCATTTTGAGGTTATTATATGTGTAAAGCTGTCTAGAACAAATTAGTAATGATGGATTTTACAATGGCATGCCCCCCCATTTCCATGACAACGGGAATTCTCAGTGTGGAAAAGTCAGGCATGGAGGGGATGAGGCCCAGCCTGAGCTCCTGGTTCTGAGCCCAAAACAGAAGAAGTGGGTGCAGCCTCCGGAGGGGCGAGCTGGGGACGACCGAGGCTTTAGAGCGAGGAGTGAGCAAGTGATGCTGTTCATCAAGGAAGCATGGCTTTCTGGGAGAAAGTGGGATCTGGAAGGGACCCAGCTGCAGCACTGTGTGAACAGAGACTCGCTGATGTTGAGTCCACGATGCTGGCCCTTCGTTTTGCTTTGATTTGATTTTTTGTTTGTTTGTTTGTTTGTTTTAAGCCTAAACGGTCACTGTTGTGAAACTAAGAGGAATCCACCCGTCACCGTGAGCACCAGGTCATAAAAAGAGCCCCGTCCCCTCGGCCTTGTCTCCCGAGTGATGCTCACCAGCGGGTGACAGACACGGGGGAAGAAAGCCCAGTCCAGCTCATAAATGGAAATGAATGCTGGATTTAGAGCACCACCCCTTGTAACAAGCCCGTGATGTATGAACTACCAATAGCTCATGGTATCAAGTACAGAAAGAAAAAGAATTTAGGAGAGAGAGATGCGGGAGAGGGAGAGATGGGAAGAGGGATGGGGAGACAGAGGACAGAGAGAGAGATGGGGAGAGAGAGAGGGAGAGACAGGGAGAGAGAGGAGAGAGAGAGACAGGGGAGAGAGAGAGGGGGGAGAGATAGAGACGGGAGAGAGGGAGGAGAAATAGAGACAGTGAGAGACAAGGGGAGAGACAGAGAGATGGGTGAGAGAGAGAGGGAGAAATGGACAGACAGAAAGATACAGAAACAAGAAAGAGAGTGAGACAGAGATACAGAGAGAGACAGAGAGACAGAGAGAGACAGGGTGAGATGGAGAGAGACTGAAAGAAACAGAGGGACAGAGGGAGGAAGACTGAGGGAGGAAGAGAGACTGGGACAGCAAGTTGAGTTTGACATCAGTGTTCGGGGTTTCCCATGGGCGGCACAATTCTAACGCGGCCATTTTGAGGTTATTATATGTGTAAAGCTGTCTAGAACAAATTAGTAATGATGGATTTTACAATGGCATGCCCCCCCATTTCCATGACAACGGGAATTCTCAGTGTGGAAAAGTCAGGCATGGAGGGGATGAGGCCCAGCCTGAGCTCCTGGTTCTGAGCCCAAAACAGAAGAAGTGGGTGCAGCCTCCGGAGGGGCGAGCTGGGGACGACCGAGGCTTTAGAGCGAGGAGTGAGCAAGTGATGCTGTTCATCAAGGAAGCATGGCTTTCTGGGAGAAAGTGGGATCTGGAAGGGACCCAGCTGCAGCACTGTGTGAACAGAGACTCGCTGATGTTGAGTCCACGATGCTGGCCCTTCGTTTTGCTTTGATTTGATTTTTTGTTTGTTTGTTTGTTTGTTTTAAGCCTAAACGGTCACTGTTGTGAAACTAAGAGGAATCCACCCGTCACCGTGAGCACCAGGTCATAAAAAGAGCCCCGTCCCCTCGGCCTTGTCTCCCGAGTGATGCTCACCAGCGGGTGACAGACACGGGGGAAGAAAGCCCAGTCCAGCTCATAAATGGAAATGAATGCTGGATTTAGAGCACCACCCCTTGTAACAAGCCCGTGATGTATGAACTACCAATAGCTCATGGTATCAAGTACAGAAAGAAAAAGAAACGCCCCCCCCCCAAATAAACACACAAAAAAAGCAAAGTCAGACCTGTCCTAGCAGACAAGGCCAAACTCAACAGCAGATTCATTAGTAAATATTTCATTATCTTCTATCGTTTAGGTTTTGGTTTCGTTGTCGTTGTTGTTTGAGATAAGGTCCTGGCTGGCCTGGAACTCTGTGTATTCCAAGCTGAACTCAAACTCTCCACAATCCTCCTGCCTCAGCCTGCTGAGTGCCACACACCACACACCAGGCTACGCAGTAGTAACTGTATCCTGGTGTGAGTGTGCATGTGTTTGCACGTGTCTTCTTGTGCGTGTGTGACTTTGCGTGACTTCTGGATATGCGTGTGCAGGTGCTCGTGCATGTGTGTGTGCTTGGGGAAGCCAGAGGCCAACACTGGGTCTCCTCTACTGCTCTCCACCTTGTTTTTGAGACAGGGCCTCTTACTGAGCCTGGCACTCACCATTTTGGGCAGGCTGGCTGGCCAGGCAGGTCAGGAGATCTGCTGTCTCTGCCTTCCTGGCTCTGGGACCACATGTGTGTTTCATCACACCTGGCTTTATTGTGGGTGCTGAGGGTCTGAACTCAGGTCCTCACACTCAGGCAGCAAGGACCGACAGCATCTCCCAGCCCCACAATATCATTTTAACACCAACAGCCCCTGGTGCTCGTGGAAGGACACGTGTGCAGGAAAAGCACTGTGCCAACGTTTGGTTGTGGCTAATTACCATTTCTCATGCCTCAGAAACAGAACTTTAAAATAACCCAAGAGGGAAGAAAAGCCCCCCTTTTATCTGAAAGATCTCTGCTGCTCCACCATCGTCACCCATCCGATATGAATTGCAAAGTTGTGCTTAACGCATGTGTTTCATTACCAGGAACATTTTGTGTCGCTTATATCTTTCTGGGGTTGGGTCCTTAAGGCAAATAATAGTCATTTTCAGGAAACAAATCTACAAACATGATGCCAGCTCGTGGGCTGCTTGCAGGGGGCTGTGGGTCAGCTTCTCCACAGCTAAGGCCACTCTGGCTCTGCCGTGCCCACCTGAGCCCCCCCACCGAACCCAGCCTGCAGGAAAAGGCCTTCCCTAATTAGATTTCACTCAGCTTATTAGTAAATCTCATCGCTGGTTTAATGAGAAACAAAAGTCATGTGCTAAAAGAGTCTGAGCAATAAAATGTTAACTGAATTTATACAGCAGAGGGCTTGAAATTTTCCCTCCGTATCAGCAAGATTGAACTGTGCACTGGAAACAGGAATTGCTATAAATGGCCGCAGGCCTTGGCCAGGGATCCTTTAGACTCAGGATGCAGTTTGTTCTAGGGAGACTGTACGGAGCATGGGCATTTAAAGGGCTAGAGGTAAGTCCAGGCTTTGCTGACTGGGTAGAAGCAAGACACGTTCGGATTGCTTCTCAGGGTCCTGAGTGAGTCATTTAACTTTGTAGAGTGTAGTGGTTATTCTCATTTTGTTGATAGGAAAATTGAACCCAGAAGGGAAGGGACTTTCCTGAGGTGACTCAGAAAACAGTTGAGGGTGTTAGGGTCTGACTCGGGTCAAACTACAGACACCTTGAAGAGCTGCGGGGTCGGGGGGGTGAGTTATGGAATAATCCCAAAGCTTGAGACGGTTAGAGTGGCTCTCCGTGGGTGCTGGGGTCCTATGAGGCCACCTGCAGCCTGCGGACATGTGCAGCCACCTTGTTTGGCCCGTGCTGATGGTTTTACTTTGGGATTCAGTCCATGTCAGAGGGCAACTGAGGCTCTTGAGTTTCTCAAAGGGAGCTCCGGGCCGCTCCCCAGGTAGAGCTCTGGTACTAAGCTGAATGCTTTCCTGGGGCACCTCAACCGAACCCCACACCTCAGGGCCAGGAGGTTGGGAGAGAAAAAGAACAGGTACTCGGGCTTTGCTCCCTAATGAGTGGGTGCACTATAATCTGCAGTGAGCTTGCTAAGCCCTGGTCTCACCCAGTTGATGCCATGGGTGATGTTGGTCTGTTGGTCTCATTCCTTGGATGGGACCAGCTCGAAGCAAAAGGACACGCCACATCCAACCAAGGACAGAACCACACGCAAACCCAGCTGCCGAGCAAAAGGCCAGCATTCAGATCCAACCCCAGGGAAGACGACTCACCCCTGGCACATGCTGCTGTTGTCCACTTAGAGAATGACATCTATCCTCTGAGCCATCTTGTCCCCTGAGGGCCAGGGGCTGCCCCTCCCCTTCCTCCAGGTCCCAGCTCCCTTGGGTGAGGGCCCAAGTTGGCCAACCAATTATTTCCTGGTAAATTCCTCGTGAAGAACCCAGAGCCCACGCACAGATACAGGGCCTATAGCTAGCTCCCCCAGCTCAGGACCAGGCACTTGATGCTGGCTGGCTTTCTCCGCCTCAGGCTTAGAAGGTTCACTTCCTCCTTTGAACTTACCCAACCCTGTCCTTCCCCAGAGAGACCCATGGTCCCCCAAATGGAGAATCAGTGGGATTTTTAATGGCTGGAAAACCAGCTTCACACCAAAGGCTGCCTGTTGGACCTATGGTTCTAGAGGAGGGGGGTTCTTTATGCTAGGTCCAGGGCATCCTGAAGTCTCTCTCTCTCTCCTCTCTCTCTCTCTCTCTCTCTCTCTCTCTCTCTCTCTCTCACACACACACACACACACACACACACCCACACAACACACACACACACACACACACACACACACACACACACACACACCCTGGTCTTCACAGTCTGTAAGGTTGGTGTTGTACAGCAAGGTTATTGCTTGCTCACAGTTCTGAGGAATGACCCAGGGACCCCCCCTGGAAGTGGTTTGGGATGGGAACACACCCATCTCTGGAGCCCCTGCCAGAGACTCCCTGGAGAACTTGGAGCAGCCAGGCCACCACTCCCCCATCCACAGGCCAGGAAGCAGGGCCAGCCTCTGGAGCCACACAATTAGTGCACAGCAACGTGATGGCTCTCCAAAGAGACACCAAATAGACGTCTTCCTTCACTCAAAAAAAAAGGTCCCTACCGTGCCCAGCGAAGGGCCTCCATGAAGCCAACAGCTAGCTGCCGCCCACCAAGGATGAGGGCCCTGGAGGCTTTAGAGAACGGAGTCATCAGGATGAGGTGGGTTTAGACAGCCTGAGCGGGACAAGGCCTGGCATCCTGGTCCAGGTGGAAGATAACCCTTGGAACCCTGGGCAAAAGCAGTGTCTGGGTCTAAGGGAGCTGGAGGAAGAGCCATAGGGGACACCATCCAGAGGAACAGTGTGAGGAACAGTGTGGCCAGCTGGTCACTCTCAGTGACAGAGGAGATGAGCTAACCAGACTGCCCCCTAGCATGCACTCCCCCAGCAAAGACTGGCTCCCATGTCCCCAAGCCCAGAGTCCTGTGAAGCCTGCAGAGGAGCTGTGATGGGGCAGGTGGCACTCGTTCGCTAACCCTTGTTTCTCTCCAACACTCCAATGCCTGACTCTGGCGTTTTATCAACCTGACACCTGTCCACAGATGTTTTGCCCCTCTCTTCTCCAGACCCCCAAGTAGACAAGCTTCCTTCACCACAACCCCACCAATGGCAGGGAACACAAGTGTGTCTTCAGTGCCAGAGCCGGACATACTGTGATCAGCAGGGTTGATGGGGCCCTCCAGCTTCTGCACTAATGAGGCGGCCCACTCCCCTGCCCACCACACTGACCACTCAGCCTAGTGTCTCCCACGGGAATCATGGGTTGGTATGTGCAGACCCACTCTGTACCCTCCTGGGGCTCCACCCAGACCCCAAGGACCCCTTGATCTCCCTCACCTTTGATCTCAGCCCCCCACAGCAGCCCCACCACCAGGTATTTCACCAGGTGCCCTGGGCCCCCCAACCTTCCTCCCAGGTCTCTACTGCAGCCCCTCCAGGACCACACGCAGGTCCGCTGTGACTAACTGAAGAGTAAGCCCCAACTTCTTCCCTTCAGGAAGCACAACCCTGTCACCCAGAAGGATGGCCCCTGGCTGTCCCAGCATGACTGGATCCTGGCTGTGACCTGCATGGCCTCTCCCCTACCATGACCCCACCCCTGGAAGAGCTTCCTGGGACACCCCCCTCCCCGGCCGTGGGGTCCTAATCTTAGGCTCCAGCGAGTCCCTGGTGAGGATTTCTGCCTGCCAGGTTCCTTCCCACCAAGGCTCCCAGCATAGTGCAGTGACTTCATGAATTTCGTGAGAAAGATAACCAGCTGGATCCACCTCGGAACAGCCAATTTGCATATCAGGATGAAGAGAGGTTTGAGCTGACATGAGACTTGTGCATGCTGTCACCATTACTGTGCTTTCATATGTAGAACTGCCCAGCTGTCTGTTTCCTAGTGGTCACCCACCACCTCTGGCTCTTACAATCTTTCTGCCCCTCTTCCATGATGATCCCTGAGCAGAAGTTTGATCTCGGTGTCCTAGTCGGGGATAAGCACTCTGCAGCCTCCTGTTCTCTGCATGTTTATCACCATCTGCTGCAAAGCTTAAACCAGAAGAAATCCCACCATAGACATGGGGAAGTGGGTAAGAAATCCCAATCCAGCCTAAGGAACTTTTGGCAACTGATGGCTGCTGGGAGGGAGAAAAGGCAGTCTCTCACAGGGATAGGACTCTTGGAAGGCTCCAGTGGATGAAGAACATTTGGGGGCACTGGGCGGGGTGAGGGGAGTATGGGGAGGTGCAGATGGGGGAGGAGAGCTAAATACCGTCAAATTACATAGTATGAAAATCACAAAAATTCAATTAAAAACTTTTTTAAAGATGGAGGGAGGTGCTGGTCTAGGGGACTACAGAGGGGTCTGTACCCCTAACTTGCACCCTCATTCCAGAAAGACATGGCCCCTGCGTAGAAGAAAACCAAGCCAGCCCGTGGGTAAGAACCTTTCCTACTCCCCAGAGGACCCAAGCTCCGTTCCCAGCACCCACATCAGGTAGCTCACAGTCACCAGTAACTCCCAGGAATTGAACGCCCTCTTCTGGCTGCCACATGCCCCTGCATGTACATAACAGCGCACACACACACACACACACACACACACACACACAGAGATACACACAATAAAATAAACCTTTTTTTTAAAAAAGCCAAGCCGACCCTGTCCACCCACATATGAGATCTCTGCAGTTCTGTTTTTCTGTGGGACCGGGGGGCTTGGCTACTTTTGATGAGACTAACCCAGGGTTGGCTCCCCCTTGCATCGTGTACCCAGACACCCCACTTTGCCATCTGTCAGCTGCCAGCAAGGAGCTGGTGAAGCCAGGCTCTGCCAAGAAGCACCACCCAGGGCCCCTGTTCCGACCAGGTAGAAGAGCTGCTAACTGCAGAGGTCCCCCTGCATATACATAACAGCGCACACACACACACACACACACACACACACACACAGAGATACACACAATAAAATAAACCTTTTTTTTAAAAAAGCCAAGCCGACCCTGTCCACCCACATATGAGATCTCTGCAGTTCTGTTTTTCTGTGGGACCGGGGGGCTTGGCTACTTTTGATGAGACTAACCCAGGGTTGGCTCCCCCTTGCATCGTGTACCCAGACACCCCACTTTGCCATCTGTCAGCTGCCAGCAAGGAGCTGGTGAAGCCAGGCTCTGCCAAGAAGCACCACCCAGGGCCCCTGTTCCGACCAGGTAGAAGAGCTGCTAACTGCAGAGGTCAGAGCTGGTTTAATTTTATATCCTTTGTTAAGAATGTTCTTCCAGGAGGAAAAAAACAAATATTGTTTCTTTCCAACTTTTCAAAAGTTAATTCATGTGGAAGAAAAAGAAAGATTAGGATAAAATTTCAAATATTAAATTCAAATGTGGGATCAATGACTTTTGATATTTGAAGCCTGAGAGGTTGTCTGGAATCCAGGACATTTAGGGGGCAGCTGATGCCAGACAGGACCAAGTCAGTACCTGGATCCATGTCCCCCTTTCTGAATCTCTCCCTCCAGGGCAGCCTCAGGACCAGCAGCTTGGTCGTGGTGGAAGAGGTGGATTTGTGTCTGTGTGTGTGCATGTATGAACATGCATGTGTGTGAGTGTGTGAAGGCCAGAGGTCAACTGCAGGTGTCCTCCTCTCTCACTCTCCACCTTTTTAAATGTTTTATTTATTATTTTTATTTTGTGTGTATGAGTGTATTGCCTGCATGTAAGTACACTCACGTACTGCCTGTATGTGAGCACACTAGTGTACTGCCTGCATGTGAGCACACTCATGCCATGCAGTGCCTGAGGAGATCAGAAGAAGGCATCGGTTTCCCTGGAACTGGAGTTACAGACGGTTGTTAGCCAACACGTGGGAATCGAACCCAGGTTCTCCACAAGAGCAGCCAACACTCTTAACCACTGAGTCATCACTCTAGCTCCTACCCACCTTATTTTTGAGACAGGATCTCTCACTGAACCTGGAATTCGTCTAAACTGACAGGCCAGTGCACTCTAGGATCCTCCTGTCTCTGCCTCCCCTGTGCTAGGATTACAGGTGTGCACTGCCACGTGGATCCTGGGACTCCAAACTCATTCCTGGTTTCACAGTGAGCAGTTTACCCACTGAGTCATCACCCCATCCCAAGACTGCACTTGTTAGCTACTGGAGAGGGCCACTAACCAACGCGGGTGCTCGTTGATGTGTTCAGGACAAAATGGTGAATTTGAGAGGAGGGTGTCCTCAGAGGGCAAACTCCCGAAAGGAAACTCTTGTCTATAACACAAGCCCCAGGACCCTGTTCTCAGCAACCTGACTTAGGCCCTATCTGGGTCACTTTTCCAGCCCAAACGTGGGTAGGATTCCTTAAGGAAAATTCTGGAGTGGGGTCTGAGCAATTCCCCACATCATTCCTGGATCACCCACACAGTGGAGACTGTGGAGAGGGAGGTGCTGGCGTCAGAGGCCCCACACCTGGGTTCACGAACCCTCTGTTAGGAAAATGCTCCAAAATATGCCAGCAAACCAATGCCCTTAGTCAAAACCTGGCCCATCACTTGGTTTTGTTAATAAAGCTTTATTGAGACAGGGCCATGGTCCTTCTTCCAGTGAGACCCAAAGGTTCTTTCTGTCATGGGTGCAGAAAGATAGCCCAGGCCATCTCCCTGAACCAGCCTCAGTGGTCTGGGCAGCCAGCCCAGCAGGATGACGCACTCTGGGGCCTGAGCTGAGCTGGCCGGGGGCGGGACATGTCAATCTGGTCCTCCTCGCTGGGAATAAGTTCCCACAGAGCTGCTGGCAGCCAGGCCAGTGTGATGGAGCCCAAGAGGGTGGGGAGGGAGCCTGCAACATGTCCTGTGTTCCCACTGCCCGAGGGTCACTGGAGTTGGAAGCCTCCGGCCTGGAGCTGTGGGCTTTCAATCTATCGTGAGAGCCCAGGATGAGGCCCAGCTGAGACTCTGATTTGCATTCCTGTTATGATCGAATGAGACTTAACCCGGAAGTACTCTGGGCTCTGAGTGGTAAAATGTAAAATGAACCGTAGGACATGGTATGCCCCAGACTGGCCAGGGGCCACCTCAGGAACCATGGTCATCCAGACCCAGGCTTGGCAGGGGCAAGGACAGGGGAGGACAGACAGCTGCCAGGAGCCCCAGCCTCCCTGACAGCTTTATGGCCCTGACTCAGTTCTGTAAACTTGCCAGGGCAGTGACGTCATGGGTTCCCTGGCATGGCGAGTCACCACGGTGGGTGGGGCTGTGTGCTCTGGAACCCAGAGCCAGGAAGTCCTGTTTCAAGCTGTGATGGGTGTGGGCCAGTGCTCAGGCTGGATTCCAAGGGCTGTCACAGAGCCTCTTCCCCACACAGAGGCTGACACAGCTCCAGGCCTGGTCACCCACCATTAAAGGGCATTCTGGGTACTGCTAAGCAAGGGCACCAGGTTAACAGGCAACATCCCTGGGATGGAACAAATGACCCTGACCAGATCAACGCTGGGCCGCATGGTGTTTGAGTATCTCTGCTGCCTGTCAGCATCCCTGGGTCAGGAAGTAAGCATTAAAGGTCATCTTGAGATTCTGCACAGGTTCAGGGATGACCCCCTGGAGGGGGAAGGTCACTCTGCTTCTGGGCAGGACTCCGCCCTCGGTTAACACTGTGCTAAGCCAGTTGCACCCCGTGGTGGGTGCCTCCCAAGGGATGAAGCTGGCTGCCGCAGAACTCCATACCAGCCCTGACACCTCACAGTCCCAGCCACTCCACTCCGCTTTCTCCAAGTCTCATGAGGTCCCCAATAACCCCAGGACACAGAGACCAGCTAGATGTCATTATTTTGCACCCATGTATGTGTGTGCAGGTGTTTGTGTATGTGGAGGTGCCCGTGTACCTGTGTGTGCATGTGTGTGCAGGCCAGAGGTCAGCCGTGGGTGTTACTTCTCAGGTATCATCTCCCTTGTTTTCTGACACAGGGTCATTCACTGGTCTGGAGCCCAACAACCAAGCCAGTCGGATTCACCCATTCCCACTTCCCAGCACTGGGGTTACAAGTGGGCACCACCGTGCCCAAACTTTTTTACATGGGTGCTAGGAATCCGAACTCATGTTTGCACAGGAAACACTTTACCCCACGGTGTCCCCCTTTATAGGCACAGAAACCGGGGCTCCAGGCTGGAATAACTTTCTAGATGCTGCAGCACAGGAAAAGAGGCCCGGTGAGAGCTCCCCCCAGTCTGGAACCCCCTGACCTTCACAGTAGCCGGCTCGCCTCTGTGGGACCCGAGGGGCCTGGGGCCTGGGAGAGGAGATGGGCTGCCAGCATTCTTGGGTGAGGTCACCGGGGACGTCATAGGTCTCATCCCAAGTGAGGAGCCTGAGAGGCAGGAGATGCACTTCCTAAGGCATGTGGGTCCACTGAGGGGAGCCCAGCCCTGGACCTGACATCCTGGGACTCAATCTTTTTTCTGCACAGGCACCCAGACTCTCCTGCGCACCGAACTGTCCTCATAAGCTCAGGGGAGACAGTGACCCATCATCTCCTTGATGCCAATCTGGAGCAAGGCTGTCTAAAGCAGACTACAACCTGTGCTCTCCCTGAGACCCGGGCCCCTTGATTGGGACCAGCCCAGGACCCAGCCCAGGTTCACACAGAGCGGCTGGGGAAGCTCTGACCCCCCACAGTCCAGCTATGACTCCATCATCTGCCCTCCACCCCCCATAGCCTCAGTTTCGACCCCTGAGACTGGTAAACCACTGGCTTAGAGTTCGTGAGAAGCTGGTGTGGCCCACACAGCTTCAGGGCACATGCCTCTCACCAACACACTTGTGTGAGAAACCAGTGGGTGGAGGGTGGTGGCACATGGGCCTGTGTGTCAGCTTGCCCAGCTGCTGCTACAAAGAGCCATCTTCAGCTGGCCACTTGAGCAGTGGTGTGCGTTTCCCAGCCCTGGACCTGGATATGTGGCATCCCATGTCACAGGACTGGATGGACTCCACTGGAAGGGGCATTTTGACTGTACCTTCACATGGTCACTCCTCTGTGTGTCCTAGAAGGGCTCTCCTCATATCGGGGGACCTCCTGTTACCTCACCCACTCCTCTGCCTGTGGAAAGCTGCTGGCGCTGTGGGGGGCAAATCCTAGTCATGGGACTCAGCGTGTGCAGAGCATCTGTGGAGGCCGCTCTGGGGCCTGTACCTGGGGGTCCCCAGCAGGCTCAGGGAGGCAAGGCTAGCCTAGACAGCAGCAGGCCCTCTAAGTCATGAATCAAACCTTCCAAGATCCCCTCACTCCACACCCTCTCCCCTCCCAGCTCCACAAGGGTTAATGGCAAGGTCCCAGTGCCCGGTGGATTTACTGCCCCTCAAGCTTTATCTGGATCCCTGGCTGGAGGGCTCACATTTCCCCTTAATCACCCGCCCTGCAATCAAAGAGATAGCCAGGGCAAGTTTGGGGGACTGCAGCTGCGAACTGTTTATTTACTTTTACTCAGCCAGGCAATGGCAGTAATTTAAAAGTTTGGGTCTCAGCTGCCCTGCCCGGTGCAAACCTGCTTAAACACTTCCACATTGCCCCAGCGGGTGTCTCTGGAAGTCCCCCCCCCCCAACTCCTGGACGGGGAGCTGAGAAAGCAGGTGTTCCTGCTTGACAGACTGACCAAGGGGAAAGTGGGCCAGGGAGAGCCAGGCAGAGGACCCACAGGCCATGGGCAGTGACAAAGGCCACTTCAGGCAGGGGCGAGATCACCCCAACCATCAGTCCAAATGTAAAACCTACCCCAGCGGCAGTTCAAGCCCCAGCTTTCCCTAATTTCTGTGCCAAATGGCCTAATCACCACTTAAGTTGTCAAATGGCCTCCAGACTGCCTTAGCCTTCACACCAGAGGTTTAATAAGCTTTTAGGCATGACCCTTGCAGCCTGTCACCCACCTGCACGCCCCAATTGGTGAAATCTGAGCCCACCATCAGATCTGATAATGAGAGCCCCCCCATTCAGCCTTGAACTCTGCAGCAACTCTCAGGGGTGCCCAGAGAGTAACCCCAGGCCCCCTGACAAATGGCACATATCCGCCACAAACAGGGGCCTGTGCACAGCTTCAGGAGGCCGCCTGGGAGCTCAGTGGGCCCTGAGGCATGAAGCTCTAGAGGCCTGAGCTCCACAAATATGGCAGCCTGGTACAGGAGCCAGTTCCTCCTGGGAGAAGAATTTTTAGTAGATGTCTCATAGGCACCACGGATGGGCATCCACCCCTCTGGGTTATACACACTGTGTGACACTGCAAGGGAGGGTTCCTAACGGCCTTGGTTGGTAAGGATCCCAGACCACTGTCTTGTTTGAAAAATGAAATTACTCATTCCTGAGATGGGGCAGACCCTTCTGATAGCTGCAGAGCTACCACATGCCAAGGACCACGTTCAGGTCCTCGTGTGTATGGCTAAATCAATGCAGTAACTCCAGTACCATTTCTATTCCCATCTATAGACTAGAAAAACACCCAACAGAGAAGTCAGGCAACATGCCCAGGGCCACACAGCTTGGCTTGAAGTCAGTCAGATCAGGAGTCATTTTATAGCAAATATACACAACCAGGATCCCATCTGAATAAAATATAATTCGATTTAAAACATGTTGATGCACAGATGAGATGTCTGTCTTATAACGTGTGAGGACCTAGAGATGCTGACTCCACAAAGAAAATCCCCAAATGCCGGTCTCTGCACTCGGTGTCGTGACGTGCAGATGCAAAAGAGTAAACCAGGGGTCCCCAGAGCTGGGGAAAGATGGGGCTCCTGGGCAGGGGAAGGTGTCCATGTGGAATCTTGTCTCTGATGCCTCCCGAGAGCATCGGAGATGGGAGATGTCTATATTCAGACTCCGCCTCGCGTGACTTTTCTCCATCCTGACCCTCAGAGGGACTCTGAGTTTTACGGTCTTGTTGAAAATTTATGCTTGTATCTCCATTCTTATTGACAACGACTGACACTTCTGGAGAGGAGATGACGCCTCATGTTACCATTTTAAGGCCACTGTGGCTACAACAGGAGACCGGGGAAGATCCAGATCAAACAGGTTGCATCCATGTTGTCATTTCTACAAAAATAACAGATTGGGGAGTGGTGGCTTTTAAGCCTCAGTCTGTATCTAACACAGATATGCAAGGCGGAACTCCATAGAGGTTTCGGCTGAGCCATCACCCAGGCCAAGCAGGTGGCCATGGTCTTGGCCCCACAGGGAATGGGAGCTGCTCAGCTGAAACCTCTGATAAAAGGCCTTAGGAAAGGGCCTGGGGTCAGGGATGTCTCCTTGCCAATGGCAGCATCATCGGTACTAAGAAACCTCCTCATGGGTGAGGGAGGTTCTCCCAGTGACAGCCCTGGACTTGGTTGGCATTTTTGTTAAGACACAAAGAATCAGCAGCATCTCGAGACCTTCCGTGCTCATCAGTAGATGACAGCCTGCCTCGCATCAAGGTCCTGTTCCTAAGCAGCAGTCCTCATAGCCCTGAGACCACCAAGGGGTCTGCACCTCTAAGCCTGGCCACCAGCCATCCTCTCCCTCTAGCTGCCTCCAAGGACCCGGCCCACCTGATCCAAGGTGCCCCTGCTGGCCTGGATGCCCCCCACCCCCACCCAGAGCCAGAGATGCCTCGGCCTCACCTTACCTCTGGCAGGCACTCAGCCTTCATCCTGGCTGGTGGTTGGGAAGGGCTGTGCCCTCGAGCAACCTCTCTTATTTTCACACGCTCTGCCTTGCACACAGTTTGCAGAGCCCCCTGAGATGAGAGTTTCTGTTACTGTACCCACGTTAGAGATGCTGAGGACCAAAGACTCCCAGCACCCCAAGATGGCGCAAAGGCAGAGACCAAGCAGGCTGAGAAGCAGGGACACCCAAGCCGCCTGTCCCAGGGAGGAGGGGGGAGGAGGGGAAGGAGGGGGGAGGAGAGGGGATGGGGAGGAGAGGGAGGAGGGGGGAGGAGAGGGAATGGGGAGGAGGGGGAGGAAGGGAGAGGAGGGGGGAGCGGGGGAGAGGGGAGAGGGCAGACTGCCTTCTAAGTCCATCTCTAAGCTGGGACATCGCTCAGGGGTAGAGCCCCGGGTGTTACCTGGTTCAATACCCAGCGCTATGCATTCACTCACACCAAAGTCATTCTCCACATGAGTGTGATGTGAGCTCAATGAATGTGCTCGTGTTTGTGTTAAGAAACAAACTCAAGTGCATACAGTATGTCAGTGTGTGCATGTGTGTACAGGTGTGTGTGTACATGTGCATGTGAGTGTGTATAGGTGTGTGTATATGTGTATAGGTGTACATGTGTGTATGTATATGTACATGTGTATGGGTATGTACATGTGTGTATAAGTGTGTATAGGTGTGTGTATGCACGTATGTATTTCTGTACATGTGTATGTGTATAGGTATATATGTGTGTATTTGTATTTGTATATGTAGGCATGTATACATGTGTATGTATGTGCATATATGTATGTATATGTATGCATGTATGTATATGTGTGTACGTGTGTGCGTGCATATGTGTATATGCGTGTATCTGTATAGATATATGTGTGTATGGTATATGCATGTGTGTATGCATATGCATGTGTGTGTGAGATGAATGTGTGTTATATGTGTGTACATGTGTGATGAGCGTGTGTGCATGTGTGTGATGTAAATGTATGTGCATGTGTGCATATATGTGATGTATGTGCGTATATGTGATGTGTGTGAGTGTATGTGATGTGTGCACATCTGTGGTATGTGTGTTGTGCATATGTGATGTGCATGTGATATGTGTATGTATTTGTGTATTCTCTCCCAGAAATAAGAACCCACATGTCTCGGCGTTTGGCCGGCCTCCGCATTTCACGCTTTACTGTGCCCTGCTTTAGAAAGCAGGAAGCCAGTAACAGAGCCGGCCTTGAGCCCACAACCTCTGGCTCTGGCCAACAGCAGGCCTGGGGGTTCTCTATGACTGAGAAAGTCCATGAAGGACCCCAAACCCAGAGGAATGCCCACTACCACCTCACGCGACTTTCAGAAACAGAGGGGCCAGAACCCAAGGCCTCAGGCCAGGGGCCTGCCCTCCTGTCTGGGGTCTCACTAGGGTCTGCCAGACACTGGGCACCGGGCACCTGCCTCTGCAGAGCTCTGGCTCTCTGTGGAGCTGAGGGGGATAAGACCCCACAGGGGGTCAGGCCAGGTCCCCCACCACTCTCTGCAGCAAGGCCTGTACTGGGGGCCTCCTCCGCGCCTCCCCCATCTCACTATGGAAGGGGATGGTGCTCCCCACACCAACAACCACACATCCTAATCCCAAATCCAAAGGGCTCTGAAGCTTAAGGTGCTGAGTCACTGCACTCGCACTTCTGGGGAACTGATGAGCTAGGAAAGGTGGCATCCTCTCCCACTCATGAGGAAACCCAGGTTCAAGATGCTCTGGGCTCAGCCTGGAACAGCAGGGGTCTTGAGGGCAAGCTGGAGGCAGGCTGTATCCCAGGGCTCTCTTGGGCACTTTCTCCACAGTTCAGCCTGATGTCAATGCAGGGGACAGCTCCAGAGGAGCCCTGTGTCCCTCTGATGGGTCCTGGCTGTTGGGAAGCTTGTGGGGCCCTGAGAACACTGATCCCCCTGGTGCCAACACCCTCCCCTCCCACACTGGGCTCAACTTCTCTGCTTCAGTGTAGACTAAAAGTCCTCAGGTCAGCTTATCACTATAGACAATACAATCGATCCCCTTCTGTGCCGAATTCAGAGCTGGCTACGTACAAGGCACCCTGGGATCTCCCCACTACCGCTATAAGGAGTGACATTAGACTCAATCAACAGAAAAAGAAGCTAGTTTCTGAGAAGCCTCAAGAGGTGGGACAGGGCCGCAAGATGGCTCAGTGGGTAAAGGCGCTTGCCAATTAGCCTCGAAACCTGAGTTCGATCCCCAAAACTTACACAGTAGAAGGAGAAGACCAACTCCTGCAACTTGTCTTCTAATGTCCACGTGTCGTGGTACATGTACACCCACCCACGCACACATACAAAGAAAATAAATTAGGGAAAACGGAAGATGGCAGCTGGGAGTGTCGGGTGGCACTGAACCCCACCTGATTGCACAGTCTGACACGAGCTCCCCGGCCAGCACGCCCCACATTCCAGGGGGCTTGGTAATGAAGGGGATCTTTAACTCCCACCCACCACGACAAGTTCTGATGAGCCTGACTGTCAACAGCACTGAGGGTGCGATCTGGACGCACGGCCCACACTCCCTCGCAGCACCCAGCACCCAGCACTGCGGAGCGTCCTTCAGAGACCGGTCCTGAGGGTGGCTGAGGCCGGTCTTCTACAGGCCACACCAGGCAAAGCGCCCTCACCACCCCCTCCTGGCTGGGAACAACCCTCCTCCCTGAACAAAGAATGGGAGGAAACAGGAATTCACCCCGTGCCACAGCACACTGCCGACCGCTGGGAGGGCCCACACAGGGACAGGGCCGGGGCCAGGGGCGAAAGAGTGGTGGCCCGAGCCGGCCACAGTGTTGAGGGGCCTGGGAAACAGCCCCACCCCCACCCCCAGCTGGCTGGGGCCATCGCCACCAGAATCTGCAAGCTCATCACTGCCGGCTTGGAAACTCACGGGGACAGAGCACAGGACGCATCCTGCCGGGCAGAGATAAGAGAGAACCCCAGGTTCTCACCGTTCAGCTGCCTCTGGGGATCAGAGAGCTGGCCGTGGCTTGTCGGAACGAGGAAGGTACCCAAAACAAACACGCAGGGGAGCACTGGTGAGCGGCTGCCCAAGCTTCACCCTTCACCTGCCTCGGGACTGAAGTTCTTGAGAGAGAGGAGGGGTCCAGGACCACAACGGAACAGGCCACCCGATGACCTGGTCACTGGATCACCTTAGATGTGACTTCAGGCCCACACTACCTCAGTGGGTCCTGGGGAAGCAACTGCACCTCTCTGTGCCTCAGTTTCCCTACCTGCAAAATGATAATGCAGGTGGCAGTCCAGGAGCCACACAGGTCCCTGTGTCATGAGTCCTAGATGACAGCTCGGGGGCCTGGAGTTCAGATTCCTGCCAGTTTTCAAGGCTGTGAACAGGGGCCTCCCACCCTAGCACACCCCCAGGCTCTCTGCTCCTCCAGCTCTTGTGAAGGGTGGAGGCGGTCAGCCAGGAAGAGGCAAGCTGGAACCCCATGGTGCCTGGGCTCCTTCTGAGAGCCCGCTCAAGACTGACTAGCAGTAAGTCAGCACGGGGCCATGTAGCCCGTACAGTTTAACTTGAGTATTTAAGCTGTTTGTACACAGGGAAAGCGGGATCACCCAGAGTGCATGCTGCATGCATGGACCCTCCCATACACTTCCCACCTAGACTGCCTCCCAATGGCCTCTGGTGGAAGGTTTCATGACCCCCCCACCCCCCTACCCCTGCACTCAACAGTGATTGGGATGTGGGAGCAGAAGCCACCTGTCTGGGGCCAGCTGGTAAAAAGCTAAAGAGCACTGGACCTATAACACCCGTGCCCTCTCTCCTCTGAGCCGCCCCCCTGTGAGCCCCTCCTCTGAGCCGCCCCCTTCTCTGAGCATCTCCTTGTTCTATTTACAGGACATTCAGACAGTGACAAGACCATTAGTCAATGGTCCAAAAGTGTAAATCAGAGCTGAGTCCCCACTGTTTGGAGCTGTCTGGAGGGTTCTCAGGACCTTTGAGGGTCCCAATTACCAAATGATTTGACTCCTTAATCCCAGGGGAGTGGAATTATTTCAGATGGAGCCAGTGTTTGAGGGGTCAGGGAATCAAAATCAGAGTCCCAGAATCCTGCTAGAAGCAAGCCTGGTTTTGTGTGTTGGTGTGCTGACACCCTCAGTAAAACCCACATACACAGTTTATGCAGAATCCTTTGTTAGGATGGACTGATATTAAAATGGAAGCCCTGGGGGTGGGACACAGCCTCTCTGTTGCTATGGTGATGGTGAAGCAACACCCTGCAGCTCCACAAACACCTGGGCCACCCCTGAGTCACTTACTCACCCCTGCCCCAGGTGGGACCATGATCTTGAGTGCCACTGGGAGCCGGGCATGCCACAGGCCGTGCCGTGGGGTTCGCCACAGGCCGTGCCACGGGGTTCACCACAGGCTCTGCAGATATCCCTTCTGGTCCTGAGGTGGAGAAGGTGCTGGAGGCATCTGCTGGGCCCACAGCCCAGAGCTTCCCTGTCTAAGTTCCCTCCCAGGATGCCTAGATTCCCCTGAAACCTCATTCCAGCAGAAGACCTTAAAGCGGTAACTCAGCCTTCTGAGTCCCGAGTCCAAAATTCGCTGAAGTGAGTGAAGGAGCCAGGGAAGGAGCTGTGGCAAATCTGGAGCTGAACTTTCTGCCCCAACCTCTGCCTGGCTAGCACCCCCAGAGTTCCAGACTGGAAGCCTGCTGTGCACCTTACCTGCATCCCTTGCAGCTAGAAGTAGCCAAGAGACCTGTTCTGACCCATGGGCTATCAACACAGTCTGCTGGGATGGGGGAAATCTGTTCTTCTCACAGGAGCCACAGATGCAGTGGATGAGGTCCCAGGAGCATGTGTCTGTTTCCTCCTTTACACTGCAGCCAGACGGCGACCAGGATGGAACAGGAAGCCCCACAAGTCAGACAGAACAAGCTCATGCAAAGAGATGTGCGTAGCTCAGGTTTCCAAGGATCTGTGAAAGTGTGAGGTTATGTGACACAGGCAGAGCCAGGGCTGCTGATCATGACCTTCAAATGGGGAGTTTACAGTGGGTTATGTGAGTGGATCCAGTGCAAGCACAGGGTCCTGACAAGTGCAAGGCAGCGGTGGAAAGGGTCAACATGAAAAGAGATGGTTCTACTGAGGGAAGAAGGGGCCGGAGCCAAGGCTAGCAGAAGACAGAAAGCAAAAACAGGGCTCTCCCTTGATGTCTCCACTGGAGCCTGCTCTGTAGCCCACCAAGTTCCAGGCCAGATTTCTTCCCTACAAAAATGGAAGGATAAATTTGTGTTATGTTAAAACACAAAGCTCATGGTCTTTTGTCACAGTCTCTTCAGGAGGCTGGAACAGGCACCGTGAAGACACTGACTCAGCCTGCCCCAAGCTGTCGGCCTCATATTTTCTTACCACAAAAGAAAACCTATCAGTTTGATAAGCTACTGTGATTGGACTGTTTGCAGCTTGAAGCCCTATAGCAAGATGTTTTATTTTATTGACCTGCCAGTAAGCCCTGATCTCAAACTCCTTTTTGTACAAAGATAAAGTGCCCACGGCCAACGTGAACGGAGCGCCTCTGGCCATATCCCGAGCTCTCGGGATGGACTTGGACAGTTCCTGGAGCTTGTCTGATAAAGGAAGTGGCGCTAAAGTCTGAATTCCTGGAGTAACCCTAACGAAAACGTTTCCGTGTGTGCTACGCCACAAAGTCCTTCCACATTCTGGGAGGAGACAGGATTCTTAACTAATTGCTCATAAAACAGAAAGCCACCAATTCACAAAGGTGAAAATGAAGAGAGAACAGAGGCCGCAGAAGCCTCCCCAGTCAAAATGGTACAGGACTGTTTTGTCAATATTTAAGTAATTTAAAGATAGACTGGGGCCAGCAAGACAACTCAGCAGGTAAAAGAACTTGCTGCCAAGCCTGATGACCAGGCTTTGATTCCAGAGACCCACCAAGTGGAAGGAGAGAACTGATTCCTGCAGGCTGTCCTCTGATACACACCTGTTGTGACACACAGGAGCATGTACACAAACACACACACAAACACACACACACACACACACATAAATGTAAAACATAGGGACTATGGGGCTGGAGAGATGGCTCAGTGGTTAAGAGCACTGACTGCTCTTATGGAGAACCTGGGCTCTTACAGAGAACCTGGGTTTGATTCCCAGCGCCCACATGGTGGCTAACAACCGTCCATAACTCTAGTTCCCGGGTAATCTAATGCCTTCTTCTGACCTCCATGGGCATTTCACAACACACATGCAGGCAATACACCCATACACATACAATAAAAATAAATAATAAATAATAAATAAAACATTGGGGCTAGAGAGATGACTGGGCAGTTAAGAACACTTGCTGCTCTTGCAAAGGACCCAGGTTTGGTTCCCAACAGCAACATCAGGTAGCTCACAACCAACTGTAACTCTGCTGTAAGGGACCCAACACCCTTTCCTGCTTCCTCTGGCACCAGGCGTGCATGTGGCACACATACAGACATGTAAGCAAAGCATACATATAACATAAAAATAAAATGTTTAAAAATAAATAAATCTGGGGCTGGAGAGATGGCTTAGCGGCTAAGAGCACTGACTGCTTTTGCAGAGGACCCGGGTTCAATTCCCAGCACCCACATGGTGGCTATGAACTGTCCTTAACTCCAGTTCCAGGGGAATCGAAGCTCTCTTCTGACA
>NW_008344211.1:2078964-2080399 GCF_000622305.1 Nannospalax galili | reverse complement strand
TTTAAAAATAAGTAAATAAATATAAAACAGTTAAATATAGTCTGGTAGAACACATAAAATACATGAGAGCCAACAACGCACTGAGCAGAAAATCTGAGAGGACACAGAACAGGGTCAGAGGGAAAGAAGGACACTCCACACAGACAGAACCAAAGTTGGGCAGAATTGCTGTGAAAAACTCTAGAGACCAGGAAGGTCATTGCAAAGTGACAGAGATGGGCAGGAGAAGCTGACTGCGTCCATCCACATGCTGCCAACACTTCAGCCCCTGACTACTTAGAGGTCAGGAGTGGTAGAAGAGCCCCAGCAATGGATGGGAACCCCAACACTCCACTTTCATCAATGGCCAGACCCCCCACAAAAAAATCAACCAAAACATCTTAGTGAAACTATACCACAGGGCAGGTGGGCCTGACAGACGACAGAATGTGCTGTGCAGAGGCTGTGGAATACAGTAAATGTTATCCCTGATCACTGTAGAATGAAATTACAGAGACGCTTAGAAATCATGAAACATAGAAATTAAAAACATGCTGAGCTGCCGTGAGTTGGGGAAGGGATCAAAAGGGAGGTTTCGGAATTTCCTAAGACCAATGAACACAAAATAAGAAGCCCAGGAAGATACAGCAAAAATGGGGCTGAAAAGGGGAGTTTACAGGAAAAGGCCCATGTTTAAAAACTCAAAAAGATGGGACTGGAGAGATGGCCCAGCAGTTAAGACCCAGGTTCAATTCCCAGTACCCACATGGCAGCTAACAACTGTCCATAATTCCAGTTCCAGGGGGATCCTACGCCCTCTTCTGGCCTCCTTGGACATTGCATGACACTCACACACATAGAATAAAAATAAGCACTAAATAAATAAATAAATAAACAAACAAAACATTGGGGCTACAGAGATGACTCAGCAGTTAAGAACACTTGTTGCTCTTGCAAAGGACCCAGGTTTGGTTCCCAACGTACCTACAAGCAGGCAATACACTCACATACATAAAATAAAAATAACAAATAAAATAGTTTTTTTTATTTTGAAAATAAAATAATACACTGGGCATGGTGGTGCATGCCTTTAATCCCAGCACTCAGGAGGCAGAGGCAGGCGGATCTCTGCGAGATTGAGGTCAACCTGATCTACATAGTGAGTTCCAGGCCAGCTGAGGCTACAGGGAGACCCTGTCTCAAAATAAATAAATAAATAAAAGAAAAATAAAAAGTCAAAGACACCAAATAACCAACTGTGGAATTTAAGACACCAGAAAAGCAAAAATAAACTTAAATTAGTAGAAAGAATGACATAAATTAAGATTTTAAAATATCAACCACCAATAAATAAAGTATTTTTATTTAATTTAAACAAACGCCAACTGAACTAATGAGGAAAAGGAGAGTGCAGGTCCACATACGTGACATTAGGAGGACAGTGCAGGTTCACATA
>NW_008344211.1:2042778-2077778 GCF_000622305.1 Nannospalax galili | reverse complement strand
GTGTAGTGACAGAAACAGGAGACAATGTGGATGGTACAACCAAGTCCCAAAACTTGTCCTCTGACTGCCACATGCATGCTACCATACCTGCACACCCCCACTCACACACACACACACACACACACATACACACACACACACAAATTCATCAAAGGCATTCCTCCCTAAGAATAGTACATGCCATGATCAGGTAAAATATAGCACCTAAAACACAGATTTCACATCATCAGAGTGAAGGATGGAGACCATCTCAGTGGATATAAGGGAAGTAACCAGGAAAATTCAACATGTCTCACAGCAAAAGCACTCAAAGAATTAGTTATAGGAGCAGTGTGCCAAAACATGATAAAGGGTGTGTGCGTGCATGTGTGTGTGTGTCTGTGTGCATGTGTGTGTGTGCTTGTGTATATATTTATATGATAATCCCAAGGTCAGCGTCACACAGAATGGGGAGAGTTGAAATCACCGGCTGCAAGGGGCAGAAACAAGTATAGGCGTCCTCCCCCCAGCCTTCTGATCTTGATTCAAGCAAGAGCAAGAAAGGGAGGAACAGCAAGGTTACCCCGCTTCCTGAGCGAAGACCGAGGTTACCCCGCTTCCTGAGTGAAGACCGAGCGTAAAGAGACAGGCTGTGGAACGGGAGGAAATACTGGCAATCTGTTCATCTGACAATGGAGTGGTTTCCAGAACACATTAGGAACTCAACAGCAAAAAACTTAAATAATCTGACTTAAAACAGATGAGTGACCTAAACAGACATTCCTCAAAAGACGGCCTATGAATGGCCACCAGGCAAATGAAGAGATGCTGCGCTCCCCTGGCCTCCAGGGACATGCAAACGCACCACACCACCATAGGACGTCACCTCCAGGTAGAGTGACTGTTATCGAAAGGCAAAAACAGGTGCAGTATAAAGCTCGGTGGGCAGAAGTGCTTGCCACGAAGCGTGAGGACCTGAGTCCCAACCCTAGAGCCCACATAAAAGCTGAATGCATAGCTTGTCTGTAGGGACTGAAGAGACAGCTGAGCGGTTAAGAGCACACACTGCTCTTCCAGAGGACCGGAGTTCAGTTCCCAGCAGCCCCGCTGGGTGACTCACAGCCACCTGTAGCTCCAGCTCCTGGAGCATCTGATACCTCTGATTTCTGCTGGCACTTTCACTCATGTGTACACACACACGCAGAGATGCACACGTATACACATAGTTAAACAAAATAGTCTATAATCTCAGCACTTCTGTGGGGAGATGGGCGGTAGAAACAAAAATCCTGGGAATGTCACACTCTGCCCCACAAATAAGGGACATGACTGTGTGCCAATTAAAAATGATTTTTTTTTTTTTGGTCTTTTTGAGACAGGGTCTCCCTGTAGCCCCAGCTGTCCTGACTCACTATGTAGACCAGGCTGGCCTCAAACTCACAGAGATCCGCCTGCCTCTGCCTCTCAAGTGCTGGGACTAAAGGCATGGCACCACCACGCCCGGCTAAAAATGAAATTATTTTAACTATGTAGATATTTAACACATAATGTTAAATATATGGAAATGGATATAATTTTGATGTGCATTGCAATTATTGGGGGCCTCCATTCGTTTAGTTGCACCGGCTGCTCCTGTGGTCCCTGGGACCCTAGGTGTGCTCCCTCACCAGCTGAGTGAGGCCTGCTTCCGTAGAGTGGCTATGGGAAACAGTCCCTGTGTCTTGCTTTTGTGGCCGCCGATTGTCTTTGGGCAAAGCACCCCACAGACCCTCTGTCTCTTCAGGGCCGTATTGCTGTCCATTCTCCCTACGCTGTATTTTCCAACCTGTTTTGCCCCTCATTCTGTGACTGAATTTCCAGGAACGGGTAGGTGGGTGCTGGCACAGTCTTAGTTATTCTTGATGGACACCTGTGATCTGCCACACAGGAGCTGAGGAAGCTTGGCAGGCATTGTATCCACTGACACCCAGCCACATATGAAAGATTATTTCAGAAAAGGGGCTGGCGAAAGGCCCTCAAATGACCCGTGCTCGGTACCTTGTAACACGCAGAGCTCTGCTCCAAATGTTCCAGGCAACAGTCTGGGAACCCTTCCCATGTTACTCACCCTGAATCTCAGGTGGTGAGGCCTCAAGCACAGCATGAGGAAGAAACAGCAGCTGGATGGGAGTTACCATGGCAACTACATCTCTCTGCTCCATCCCTGGACCAGGTACCATGTGGCCATGCTGCCCTTTCATCCTCACTGGATGGAAACCATGATGTAGGAGAGGCTGCCCATCTGCCCCCATGAACCTGTGTTGCTTGGAGAAAGGGGCAAACATGGGCAGTCCACGACACATCCCAGCTTCCATCTGTGACCCCCGAAAGGCACAGCAGGATGTAGGGTTCCCTTGTACCAAGGAGCTGAGGACAGGCGAGGGCAGGGACAGAGCGGAAAGCAGGCAGGGAGTCTGGGGGATGTGCCCAAGATGCCCGGGGCACCCTCCTCCCGCCTGGCGCAGGTCCCATATGCTCCCTCCCTGGAAAGACACCCTCAGTTTCCCAAAACACCATTGCACCCTCATCTGGGAGGCTGTGCGGAGGCTCTGCAGGTTAGACTCCACCTGAGGGCTTAGCACCTGTGTGGTTCTCCACCAAGCTGTTCCGTGCCTCAGTTTCCCTGTCTGTGAAGCAGTTGTCATAAAAGAAACCACACATTTGAAGGAAACTGTGGGCAAGCTGCTGACCCGTGCATTTCTCTAAGTTGTAAACGCACTAGTTAGTTTTTATTTCTAGTGAGGCAGTGAGTAAAATACTCAAAATACCGAGCAGCAAACGTTTCACTGGAAAGTTTTTGGTTTTTATGTTTCTTTAACTCCTAATAAGAGTGACCCTCAGGTCTGTCCTGAGGGGGCTTTGGGCCCCTGATGCTCACCCACGTGTCACAGTCTGAGCCTCCTGGCCCACTGATTTATATTTTTACACTGATATGACCAAATACTGAACAAGAGCGATGTAAGAGAGAGGGCCCCGTGGCTCAGAGGGAGTAGTCCATCACAGTGGGGAAGGCAAGGTCAGTGGAAGCTTAGGAACATCAGACAGAAAGCAGAGGCCCCAAGCAGGATGAGGTTGCAAGCCCCAGAGGCCTCCCCCATTGACCACCCCTCTCAGTCCTGCCTCCTCCCCCAAAGATTCTGCCGCCTCCCAAAACAGCATCGCCAGCTAAGGATCCAGTATTCTAGCACAAGACCCTTTTCTCTCCAGTATACGTCTCCTGTCATCATCCTGTCACCATGAAGCCAGAGGCACACACAGAGACCAAAGCTGGGGCATCCAGGCTCCGCACCTGGTCTGCCCTCCTCCAGCTCCTGCCTGGACGGCTCAGCTGTTCCTGCCTTTTCTGTGCAGCCAATGCATTCCCTGCTGACTCAACCAGCCTGGTCTGGGGAAGCAGGCTGCCCTTAGCAAATAGCTTAGCAAGCATGAACACCTAGTAAGTTGACCAGCTGTCTCCATAGCAACAGCTTCCACCCAGGCCTCAGGCCCCTAACATGATTGACAAGGTGCTGTCTGATGGTCTCATTTCATTGGTAAAGTCTGCCAGCCAGGTTTCTCAAGGCCCAGCACAGGAAACTCAGAAGCAGACCTGTTCCCCACTGTCCACATGCTAGGATTCCTCAGGAGAGGCACCAGGCCTGGGAGCCCCTGGCCAGGAGTGTCCAGCCAGCTCAGATCTCCCATGAGATCCCTGCTTCCATCTATAAAGTGGTAATGATAAGACCAGCCATGTGGCTCTGGGGACAGTGGCCCTGGGGGTCCTGCCTGCTTTACTGGCTCCGACCACCAGCCTCAGTCAAGGGCTCTAGCCACACTGCCCCACTCTGACCCACAGCTGGCCCTCCATCCTTCTATCTTCTGTTCCTCTCAGCAGCTCCCAAGCCCTGGCTCTAATCCTGACCCAGGAATGTAGAGATGGAGGAAAGGAGAACAGAGGCAGGGGCCCACCTGGACAGAGGGAGAGGAGAGAGTCCTGTTTCTCCCCCCTCTGTCTGGCCCTCCAGTGCCTCCCCAGTGCCTCCCACCGGCCAGAGTTCCCAGAAGTCAGCTGACACTGCCTGTGAACTGTACGTCTCAGCCACTGTGGCACAGCAGGACCAGATGAGGAGAGACAGACCTAGCTGCTCAGAGAATTAGAGAAGCTGGTTAGGGGACAGCTGCTTCCCTGGAGCCCCTCAGGGATTGTTTTGGAGAAGGAGGTTCCCAATCTCCTGCAAGTGGGGAGTAACGCACACAGGGTTCTTCAGGTACCCTTAGATACTCTCTGCATCCGGAGTGGGCCGAGACCCTTGTGTCTAACGTGCCCAGGACACTGGTGACCATGGGGTGTGTGACTATACCTCCCAAGTTTTTAGCACGTGAGGAGTGGAGATGAGGCCCCGGTCTCCCGGGAATCCCGAGGACATTTATTTACTGTTTGCCTCGAGTCCTCTTAGCAAACCTGAAAAATACTCTAGGGACACCATCCACTGGGCGGCAGAGACGTGGTACTGGTGCCCCCTGTCCTCTTGTTCCTAGGGCTTGGGAGGCAGCGACAGCTGTAATAGAGACCTTTACTGAGTGCATGCTGAGGGTCAGGCCCTCCCCTCCCAAGTGCAAATCCCCACACCCGGAAAGCAAGATTTTGAACTCCAGTTTACAGAGGAAACTGCCAAACTTCAGAAAATGCAAGGAATTCACTAAAGAGCTCCAGCAAGAGAGACAGAAGCCCGAGCCAACCCAAGCCTGCCGTCTCTGACACGGCTGCCCCCGCCTCGCCCCTGCTCAGACGCATCCACTCATCAGTCACTCTGCAAAGGGCTGTTCAGCAAAGCACTGTGAGGCCCGGTAAGAATGTGCAGGCCGGGGATGTAGCTCAGTGGGCAGAAGCCATGCCTGGCCTACACGAGGCCCTGGGTTCCATCCCCAGCACCACAGAAGCCAGGCGTGGAGGTGCACATCTGTAATCCCAGCACTCAGGAAGTGGAAGCGGGAAGATGGAGAGTTCAAGGTTTTCTTCAGCTAGTGAGTTTGAGGCCAGCCTGGGTGTGTGAGACCCTGTCTGAAAAGGGAAAAGGTATAGTGTGGTCAAGCCAACAGCCTGAACTCCAGCCTCCCGTCCTCCCCGGCTCCTGTTGCCCTTCTCCACATCCTTGACTTGTTGAGAGACTCAGAAAGTCAGCCATGAGCACCCGGCTCACTTACTCCTTGTGGGAGGGTTCAGAATGGCTGGTGGGAAGCACTTCGGTGAACTACCAGAGGCCCCTGGGGTATTTGCACACCACAGCCCTGCAGTTCCTGGCCCAGAAGAGTCAGCCAGTGAATTAAAAATCAGGTAAGTGGTTCAACGACCAAATGTCTACAATTGGGACACTGAGAGGACGAGGGGACACTTGGGAGAGTGGTATCACTGAACCGCAGCATGGTGCCATCCAAGCCATCTGCACCCTGAGGCAGAGACCTCTGGGGCTCTCCACCATGGCGTCTGACACTGCCCCTGCTGGCCTTGATGTTGGACTACACAGATCAGGCCTGGAGAAGCCCACAGGCCTGGGCCACACCCTCTCGTGGAAGAGGTGCAGCCAGAAGGGGTCTTTGCGATATAACCCCCCTCAGAGACTAGCCCCTTTTCCAGATGCCCAGGACAGCTCCCAAAGAAGAGCCAGGCAGGCTTTGGGTCTGTGGGCGTTGTTTGTACTAAGAGACGAGGGTTCTTCCTTCTCACACGCAGTTCAGACTCATCAGCTGACCCTTAAATGCCATTGCACAGTTTCCAGTCTCCTTCCGAGAGGACTTCATGAGGGTGTGTGTGGAGGGACCCAGCAGGACCAACTCCCCCCCAAAAGTGATGGGGAGCAGGTACCGCGGTGAAACTTGCATTCTGCAGGGGTCTCTTGGTGTGCTTGGGCATACATTTTTTTCTACCTTTCAACTAAAATATACCACCCGAGACCCACCCTGACCGCCTTCAGCTAGTGGGAGGGAACAGCACCTCCCACCTTCATTCCCAGAGATCAGACCTGACTTTCTCAGAAGACAAAAAATGAAAAGTTTATAAATACAAGGCCCAGACTATGAACCAGCAAGGTCTCAGTGCTGTTCTTGGTGACAGATGCAGCCCTCGCCTGCCAGCTCCTCGGGCCTCCCAAGCCGTTCCCTTAACCCTACGTGCAGAGCCGTACCCGGTCCACTTTTTGCCCTTCCATGGGAGAGGAAAAATAATTTCAGAAGAGGCCGTGATCTCTGCAGCTGCCGAGAAAAGCCACCAACTCACAGGGCAAAGGGAAGTGCCTGGGTCTCTTAAGCTGTGGTTTAAAAGTTCTCGCCTCTGACCAGCAGTCACACACATCAGCTCTCCAAGTTCTACTCTCCGTGGTCTCCCAAAAGCTGAAATGTTTTCAACTAACTGAGAAAATGTTTGCTGACGAATGGCCCTATTACAGCTGTCGCAAGTGTGATTTCTAGAAATAAACAAAATCGTAGGAAGACCACAGCTGAGGTATAAGTCAACTCTAATGGGTGGTGTAATTAAATTATCCCCTAAGAAGGTGCCAGGTGGCAGCCTTTTCTGTGCACGTTGATTCTAGTAACAACACCTCCACACAGCTATGAATTTTATTTTCTGAAGCTTCTACATATCAAACAGCTGGAGATCCAAAGAAATCAGACGTTCACCTTTTCTCCATATCATCTTACAAAGACTCGCTCGATACAAATGTGGCCCAACACACCAAGTTTATTTTTTATGGGTTAGTCTTGCACAAGAAAATTAGGACTAAGTTACAGGAGATTTATTTTACATTCTAACTATTTGCTGGTGACTGCCACTCAACGCGGAATGACTTTCTCCCAGAGGGCAGAATCTTTAAACCAGAACAGAATTTATTTAAACAGCTGCTTTTTTTCACAATCATTTTATTAATATGCAGACTCCCGCTGTGACTGGCGGGTGACTAAGCTGAACAGCTTGTAAATACATACAAGCATAAAAGCTAGTGTCTTTCGATTAAATTTGTTAAGAATGATACATAATTACTACCAGATCAGATGAAATCGCAGCTCTCCTACACATTTCTGTATCTCTGTCTTTAAAAATTACTTCAAATTTGAAGTCAAAGGAAACCCACTCGTCCCTCCCACCCCCCAAGAAGAAATAACATCATTTTGGGAAAAAGAAATAAATCTTTTTGTTGCTTTTGTGGAATTCCAGATTGCTGGAGATATTTTGCTCACAGGAAGACTGCTTTTTTTAATTAAAAAAGATATGGGCCCGGCATGATGGCGCACACCTTTAATCCCAGCACTCCGGAGGCAGTGGCAGGCGGGTCTCTGTGAGTTCGAGGCCAGCCTGGTCTGCATAGTGAGGTCCAGGACACCTGGGGCTACAGGGAGACCCTGTCTCAAAAAGACAAAAAAAAGGGAAAAAAAATGATATGGGAGCTAATGGTTGCCTAAGGTAAATCAATGAGGCACACTGTCCCGTCAAGGTCATCTGAAAATATGTTAAAGCGTTTTCATTTAAGCATCCAATACATTGAAAACAAGTGATCACGATTCTCTGGGAAGAGGATAGAAAAGTGTCCTCCTCCCAACCGGGAGGAGAAATGACAGCGCCTCCCGGGTTTAGCACCTCTGCAGGCCCCACCATCTGCTCCACAGGAACAGGCTTCGGTGAAGGCCGTCCTGATCCACCCAGGAGGTGCACCGTGTCCGTGAGCACCTGGGAGACCACGGAGGGAGCCTCCCGTGTTAGACATGGAGAAATAGACCCCGAGCGCCGTCCACGTCTGTCCCGAGCTGAGAAAGCGTTCTTTGAACCCTTCCCTGGGGACCAGACATTTGGTGATTGACATTTGGTTTAACTCCCTTAACTGCTCTTTAAGAGCTGACACCTTGCAGAGGCCCCAGGGAAGCTTCTCTGCGAGAGGCGGGGGCCGGGATGGCAGGAGGCGCTCCCCACCCGTTTCCGCACCCCCACTCCACGGCATGTCTCCAGAAGTAACGGTGCCATCTACCGGGCAGCAGGCGGACCTCCCGAAGGGCCACTTTCTGTTTAAGGGGATCCAGTGTGAAGAGGTGGTCGAGATGTGCGGAGCACTGACGCTGCGGATCCAAACCAAAGTGCTGGGGAGCACCGTGCCCAGCACCCTGCCCTGCGTAATAGCCCAGGGGTAACAAGAGGAGTTTGGGAGGGAGTTGGGCTTCTTAAGTAAGACCATTGCTGTCAATAACTTTTGAAGAGTTCCATGTTAACTGTGAACTTCTGGAGTAAAGGATACTTTCTTTTCCCTATCTGGTGACCCCCATTTTCCCCTTTGCATACCTCCTGGGGACAGGGATGCTGAACACACATACAGGCACATACACACACATACCTCTATACATATACATACATACATGCACACACACATACACAAATACCCATACACACATGTGCACTTATGTACATATATACCCATACACACACATATAAACACATACACACATGCACACACACACATACACACACAACACACGGACAAACACATACACCCTGCTCCTTTGAGTGAAGCCCTTTAATCCTTCCTGGATCCCACAGGTTTTCTAACACACAGCACAGGACTGAAGCAAGTCAAATATTATTCCAAATTATTTTTTCAGGCACTTAAGCAGAATAAATTTCTTTTCTTTGACATTTATATAACTTTTGTTATAAATAGAATCACACTCCAATTACACATCTGCCTAACGTCAATTTCTGGGTTTTCTCATGCAAAGCACCATCCTGCTTTCTTTATCCCCCCACTTCTAACATCACTGGATTTGTCTTGAAATTCGAATACCAATTGCTTTCTCTTTGTAATTGAAGGCAAGGTATTCTTGTCATAGGCAAGCTTGATTTATGTGTGTGTGTGTTTATAGACATAATTATCTACAAATGTGTACCTGTGAAGTTCCCCTGTGGTCTACAACATTATCTCGGCTTTCTCTCCAGTATACCTCAATGTTTAAGACACTCAAGAGACTAAAAACAGTTAAGCAACTTAATGTTTACAAAAGAAAGCTACAATTAAATTTATTTTGTATCGAAATTCACCTGGTCTAAGAGAGAAACGTTTTTACTGAGTCTTAGTCCTCTTTATTATACACCATAAAGTAATAATAAGTGTCCTGGACGTGAGGCCGGGATTGCTATTATATTACAGCCAAATCACTTCATTTCTTGTAAGTGTGCATGCATGCGCACGTGTGTGTGTGTGTGTGTGTGTGTGTGTGTGTGTGTGTGTGTGTGTGTGTGTGTGTAGAAGCCAGGATATTTACATTTTGTAACTTAATTTCTCACTCAATAGAGTTTGAAAGATCTGGATATTATAAAGGCAAACTCATTTTCTGCTGGAATGAAATGAGAAAATGAAAATTTTTTAAATTCATTTTATTAGGTAAATTCAGTAGGGACTCACCGCAGCCCCTGAAATAAACCAGCCGCTCTGTTTACTTTCGCCATCTTTCAGAGTCTTAAAATGAAAACTGAATCCCCCTCCCTTTCCTACGCGATGTTTATGTAGAAATTCTAGAATCTCCTTCCTAAAAGTGGAGAACGGAGCTGAGGGCTGACAAAGGGGACCGTGCAAGCAGGAGGCTGGGGAGTCACCCCAAACTGAAGTGAGGTGTGGGGCCTCAGGGACAGAGGAGTCGGGGACACTCACCATTCTGGGTCTGCTTCCTCCCCGGGTCCTGATTCCAAAAGGAAACGAGGCTGTTTTGTGCAGAACCAGAAACGAATGTCCAGGAAGCTGGCAACGTCGCTAACCAAACAAGGAATTGTAGAAACACAATTTTTAAAAATTTATAAACCAAAATCAGGTACTTTTTTCCACAATGGAAACATGAGTGAGGGGTGGGGAAGGGGAAGAGTACATACTTTAACTTTTTCCGTGGCCTGCCCCGGGCCCCTGGAATACTCGCCCTGCCTCACTGTAACACAAAGGGCTCACTTGACTGGTTGTGTGAATTTAGGCTCCTTGCGACCCTGAAATTCCCTGCAGGAGACAGCCTGAGTTTCTGCCACAGATCTGAAGTGAGTTTTCATAGGAAAATACACGTTAAAACTCAGCAACAGCCCCCTCTCCCCCACCCCCGCCCCTAGTAAGCAGTTGGTGACAAGAAACAGTGACCATGCTAAGCAATTGTATCTGCATTTGCTTCAAAGTTCAGGGAGCCAGGGGAAAAATGTACATGTAGTGACTGGCTGTGACGGATGGAAGGAGGTGGGAGGGTGTCCTGAGTCTGGGGTCGGAATCCTAGGACCTACAAACAGGAAAGACCCTAGTGACAATTCACCCTAAATTCCTATGGAGGGGGAACAATTAAAAGAGCTTTCATTCTGCAGCCGGGCCGGATTTCAAATCCTCTGTTGCTGATAAATTAAAAGACAGCCCTCCTGCACAGTTGGCGTGCCTTCGGGGGAAAAGGGGGGAAAGTGTCCACTGTGCCACGTTTGTGCTGTAGAGAGGTGTGTGGTGTGTGCGTGTGCGTGTGTGTGTCTATACGTTGTTCCCCTGGGATCAAACGGAAAACAGAAGATTTTTCCCCCCAAATCATCTAAACACTGACACTCGGAAACACACAGGCTGTGTAACATTGTCCTGCAGGATCCGCCTTCCGTTTTGAAGCCTCGCTTTGATCAAAAGCCAGCAGAAAACTCCGTTTCTTCCCCGTCTGTTGCATTGAATGTGGACTAACACCGGGTGAGTTTAAACAAACAGCTGGCTGGGGCATGAATGCGCCTTTCAGTCTGGGTAGCTTGAGGTGGGCTGGATCTGTTGGAGGGGTGACAGCCGAGGTGGGGGCGATCCGCTTGAGGGCAGAAAAGCTGCGGCGTTTAGGGGGGCAGTTAAGACAGTCCTCAGCCCTACGAAGGGCCTGAAGCCGCCTCCACATGCTGAGCCTGCACGCAAGGCCACTCTGTTGAAATTCTTCTGCCTGGAAGATAAATGCCCTACTTTAAAGTGTCAAGCAGAGGAAAGAAAACAAAACAAAATCCCTCCGAAGTGGATTTTCAGAGGCTAATCTGCCATACGCCAGACACTCAGCAAGAGGGTTCGCTGGAGGAGGTGGCTCCTGGGGGAACCGGAGGAGCTCAGGCTCGGCACCCAAAGCCTCGGGCGACGACGGCCTTCAAGGAGTAACGGAGGCTGACTGCTTCCACCAGCACCCGGTCCACCGCACTGCTCTGGGCCTTCCACATCCAGACTCCAAGCTGTACATACATACACACCATGGTGCCCTCTGGCTCCTGGACAACCTCAGGGTGTCACAGCTGGGCTGCAGGTTCCAGGACTTGAAGACACTTGGAAGCTACTGAGGAGAAAGGGGTTGGGGCAGCTAGGTGATGCTGGCTGGGTCCGGCCACCCCAGGAATGAGCTGGCTGGCAAAGCCAAAGGACCATGTGACCCGGGGTGCTGAGACGCCACCTGTTTGTCCACACTGGCTTTTTCATTTGAAGCATGGCATTGTCAGCCCAGAACACGACAATCTTCCTAGACGGAAGAGATCTGGAATCCTCCTCAGTGTCACACTCCATAGAAGACAGATGTCCACATTATCAGACACCACCAAAAGGACTCCACAGATCCCAGCCATGGCTCAGGCAGGGAGTCGAGCTGGCACAGGGTCCAAGTAGGTAATAGCCAAAAGCTTCACCGGAGTCTGCCTAAGGCCGTGTTCACATGTTTCCCCCACTGTGTGCACAACTGTCCAAACTCAGCATCGGCATCTGGGAGGGAGGAGGGAACATACCACCCTGAGCAGCCGGCCTGGGGAGTAATTTATTAGCAATCCACACACCCCCAGAGAGGGCAGTTAATTAAAGAGAGGCATTTTGTGGAGGTTCGAGGCAGAGGAGAGGAACCAGGGCAGTAATTACACACTGACAAGGCTCAGCTGGGTGGAGGAGGACTCAAGACCCAGCAATGGCCGCCACCCTCGTGACCTCTCAATGGCCACTGAGCTGGTTAAATGTCCCTTGGTGGCTGGGGTCTAGTACAGTCTGGTTTTCAACCTTGTTGGAGCAGATACAACCCTAGCTGGGAGGGAGCAGAAAATGATGGTTCTGAGAGGGGACAAAAGACCTACTCGAAGGAAAGAATGTGCTAGAAAGAGACAGAGCCCAGGTGCCAGGCCTGGAAGACAGCGGACGTAAACTCTCCTCCTGGCCTTTCTCTGAAGTACCAGAACATAAACGGTAGATAACTTAAACGTGCGCAAAAAAAGAAGTTAGAGATCTGATACCGGTGGGTGTGTGCACACAAACACGTTTTATTTTAAATTTATTTAGATTAAACAGCAGCCTGGTTAGCCTGGCCAAAGGCCCCTTTTCAAACTGTTACCCCGACTCCCACAGAGACGCCCTAGTGAACGTAAACACGGGCCTGTCCCACAAGCCTCTGGAATGTTCTGCAATCCTGGTGTTGACACTTTCATTCACACAGACGTGGCGTCGTGGTGCCCGGAGTGGGTGTGGGACGAGTGGGCAGAGGACGCCCTTACACTGTGGAGTCTCATATGAATTCTGGAGTGACAGTGGGGTTAGCAGGGGACTGGGCAATCACAGCAGGCAAAACTCACGATGCAGCCTGGAGGCCTCACCTTTACGAGGCCCGGAGCTGGGGATGGATGGCTGGGACCTCCGGGGCCTCTCATTAAGCACTTGATGAATTGGACAAGGGGCCGATTGCCCTCCTGGGGCACCAAGAGCTCAAAAACCAAGTTTTATTAACCTAATAAAATGGAAGGGGGAGCAATCAGCAAGATTTCAGCTTCAAGACTGAACGCTGAGCAAGGTAGCCAACTCAGAATATTTAGAAGGAAGTCTGAGGCAGGAGGTGCTTTCAGAAAGACTGAATGTCAGAGCCCGTTGCCATGTCTTAGGGACAAGTTGCCAATCTGTCTTTCCGGTCTGCCCTGAAGATGAGATGGGACAGCCTCCAAGATCTGTGTGTGGAACACGGGGAATCTGGGAGATCGAGTCAGATCCTGTCCCTGCCTTAGAAAAGGAAAGAGAAAATGTCACTCAGGAGCGAGGAGACAGAGATTCAGAGAAGAGCCTCGCTACACCTGTGAGCCAGCCGGACTGTGAAGGACTATTTTAGGATGGCGACCATGCTCGCTGCCTCAGCTGGCTGCTTGTGACCACTGTGATGAGGACTTGAACACAGGTTTAGTCCAGGGAACTCTGCCTAGCCACCACTTGCCTGGATACCTGATCCTGTAATGGTGGTACAGGCAGAGCGTGCACAGATCGCTCTGCCTAGAACTGTAGCAGCAACCACAGCTCAAGCCAGGATCTGAGTGCACAGCCCAGGCTGGATGAACACCAGGCTCTGTGATCTCAGTGGGCCAGTACTGGTGCTTAGGAGGCACAGCAGCGCACACCTACAATCCCAGCACTTGGGGGGCAGAAGCAGGCAGACCTCCTGTATGTTCAAGACCAGTTCGGTCTGCATAGTGAGTTCCAGACCAGTCAGGGCTACATAGCAAGACTGTCTCAAAAGAAAAAAAAAAGGGGGGCCAGTGAGATGGCTCAGTGGGTAAAGGCACTTGCAGCCAAACCTGAGACCCCGAGTTCAATCCCTGGGACCAGCAGACAAGTTGTCCTCTGGCCTCTATACGCATATCCTGGTATATGTGAATCAACACACACACAAATAAACATAATTTTTTTAAAAAAAAATTTAAAGAGCCGGTCATGGTGGCGCACGCCTTTAATCCCAGCACTTGGGAGGCAGAGGCAGATGGATCCCTGTGAGTTCAAGGCCCAGCCTGGTCTACATAGTGAGTTCCAGGACAGCTGGGACTACAGGGAGACCCTGTCTCAAAAAGACCAAAAAAAAAAAAAATTTAAAGAAAATGTGATTTCATTTAGGAATAAATAAATGGTTCTTCAAGTCTAACAACTGCCTCACACCAGTACAGGGTGTGCAGAGCAGGGAGACATTGAGAAGAATGCTCTCTCTCTCTCTTTCTCTCTCTCTCTCTGTATTCAGTCTTTTTTGTGAACCTGAAATCTCTGGAAAATAAAGTCTCCTGGTATGATGGTTCACACCTGCTGTAAGTTCAAAGGCAGCCTGGGCTACAGAATGAGACCCTGTTTCAAAAGAAAAAGAAAATATATAAAATATATGAAATAAAATCTTCCAGCACTAGGCATAGTGGCACAGGCTTGTAATCTTAGTATCCAAGGGGCTGAGGCAGGAGTTTGATCATGAGGTAGAGGCCAATCTGTCTGCAGTGTGAGACCAGAAAAAAGGAAGGAAGGAAAGAAGGAAGGAAGGAAGGGGGAGGGGAGGGGAGGGGAGGGAAGAGAAGGGTGCCACGCTGTCACAGCCCCAATGCTGCATAGCCGGCACAGCCCGGTGGATGCCATTCTGCAGGGTGGGGCAGATTTCAGCTCAGCAGAGTCCCTGATGCTCAGTGTGGGATCCCAGCAGGCTTCCAAACACAGGACACCACACAAAGGGACACAGGGTTGCATCCACAAAACAAGCATCATAAGGGCTTTTGTGTATGGAGGAGAGAGATTCTCCTGTGGTAACGCATTCAAAGCCGGGCCCAGTGCGGAGCAGAGAGGAGACTGGTGCAGCCAGACCGACTGCCCCCATCTCACGATGTCTGCGTTTCCCGGGCAAAGAGCAGATTCCAGTGTCTTCTGGGGGTCCAGAGGGTTCCTTCCTGCCTGCCCAACACAGAGACTCTCCTGGGAGGGACAACAAAGGGAGGTGAGGAGAGAGAGAGTTGTAGAGAACCACTTTGGAATGCCCACCACAGTGCAAAGATGAGCTGCTCTTCCAAGTATCTGAAAAAGCCAGCAAGAATCCCATGGCCAAGTGCAGGGCCACTGCCCCGTCTCCCCAGAGGAGAGAACCCACAATCCCCAAGAAGTCTCAGAAGAGGAGGGAAAGTGATCTGGCCAGTGTCTGATGGGGACAGGCACAGAACCAAGGAGCCTACGGCTGGGGCAGACAGCTCCAGAGCAGCCCAGGGACACCGCCTTGAGGCTCAGAGAACTTCATTAGATGTACAAGCAACTCACCCCATTTCACCTGTTAAAAAGTTATTTGCCCCACAGATTAAAGAACAAGATGCCATGGGGCTGGAGAGACGGGTAGAGCACTGGCTGCTCTTGTAGAGGAGCCAGGTTCAATTCCCAGCACCCACGTGGCTACTAACAACCATCTATGACTCCAGTTCCAAGGAAATCCAGCGCTCTCTTCCGACCTACACGGCATTGCATGACTTGGTGCACTTGGATACATGCAGGCAATACACTCATAAGATAAAATATTTTTTAAAAGACCAAGAGGCTGGACAGGGCGCTGTGGGAAGAGGAGGAAGCCAGACAGTTGTGGCTACCATGGTGTAGCTCTGACTTCAGAAGAGGCCGAGAGATGGAGGGGTCAGGCAGAGGTCCCAGAGGCCGAGAGATGGAGGGGTCAGGCAGAGGTCCCAGAACCCAGCAGAGCAGAAGAAAACCACATCGCCATCCCAGAGAAGAAACATGTGCCTTAGCAAACAGGGCCTGGACAACCCCTGGACGCTTCCCAGGGCTCAGGTCTGGTCCACGCCCTCACCCCAGAAATCTCACCCAGGCATCGCAGTGCCAAACCCCAAAAGCACAGAGCAGCAAGAGCGTTTTAAATTAGAGATTCCTTAGAGCAGGCAAGGTCCCACAAAATACGGAGGAAAGGGGGAAGCGGGCGTCAAGAACCGGACGGCCACATGGCATAAGTCCACAATTGGGCCAGTGACGTGGCTCGGCGGGTAAAGGCACTTGCCACCAAACTAGGTGACCTGAGTTCAATTCCCTCAGGACCCACATGGTGGAAGAAGAGAATCTACACCAGCAAGTTGTCCTTTGACTTCCGCATGTGAGCACACACACACACACACACACACACACACACACACACACATACATTTTAATTAATTAGTGACACTAAGGTACATCTTTAAAAAAAAAAATCAGACAACTGGGAGAGAAACAGAACCTAATGAAAGACTAAAAGACTAAATAAAACACCACCTTAGTGCACAGAGAATGCGTTCACATCCAAAGACACACATGCAATCGGGTGAAGGAGAGATGCTGCGAACTCTGGTCATCAAAGGAGCCCGGATCACACGCCTGGCCGCCACTTCAGCCTACAAGGAAGCAGGGGTGAGGGTGACCTCCGTCCTCCCAACTCCACACACGCTGCAGGTGGCCACACACTCTGCTTCCTTCCCTAAGCTGTTCCGTGTCCGCTAATGTAGAGACCAGCGTCTGCTGAGAGCAATTTCCACAACGGTAAAAACCAGTGGCAACGGGGTTGTGAGAAATCCACAGGACAGGCTATGGTGCGGCCGCCAAGATTCCATCTTCTGAAGACTGAAAATCAGACAATATTCATGTGGTCAGGTGAAAAAGTGTGTTACGGGAGAGTTAACGGGGCCTTGACTCTACAAACTGCACAGACACAGACTAGAAACCATAACCAGAGGAAAGCAGGACGTTGCCAGTCTGGTCCGGTCAGGTATGGTTCCCCCCACCCCCCCGCATGGTTTTCCTAATTTCTTTACAATGCTCTTGTGCTCATTTTATAACGTAAATTTTGTATTTGAGGTACATTTTATCTCCAGTGGCTCTCCTAGAGATAAGTGTATAGAAACAATAAATATTCATTGAATTGCATCAGAAATGTATCAAAAATTTAAAATATAAATGTTGTTATTAAATATTAACCAATACTAACCAAAGTTACGTTTATAACTATTCCCCAACAGCAGTTCTTTTAAGAACACATTAAAAAAAGAAAAAAACACAGGCTAGGCTTCGTGGCACACACCTTCAATCCCAGCACTCAGGAGGCAGAGGCAGGTGGATCTCTGTGAGATCGAGGCCAGCCTGGTCTACATAGTGAGTTCTAGTCCAGCTGGGGCCACAGGGAAACCCTGTCTCAAAACAAAACAAAACAAAACAAAAAAGAAACAAAAAGAATTTTTAAAACACATTTCCCCAACTATAAATATGATAATAAATACAAATTAATCATAACTGCATTACAAATGACATTTATGACTATTCAGAGATGCCAAATATTTAGCATTAATAATATTAACATTGGTATTATTGTATCTATTTAAAAATATTGGTAAATATCAGCCCAAAGTAACCATAATTATATCAGTAAATATTCCATGGTAGAAATTCTGTGAATCAATATATAGAAGTGATAATATTTATTTAAATAATAAGTATATTACAAATAACATTTACAAAATATCGTGTGTAAATATTGAGCACTAAGAAAGAAAGTACATGAGAATGTCCGTTCGTCACATACGGTAAATATTAAAAGTGGGCTGGGCAGAACAGCCTGGATGTTAAGGAAGGCAGGAGAGGGAGCGAAGGAAAGGTGGGCCTGGGCACGGCAGGTCAGGTCACGGCACCCTGAGCCCGGCCTTCACCCGGGGAACCTGCACCACCCACAGAGGAACCTGAACACGCAGAGCGCACAGCGGGTGCAAAATTCCATGTGCTTCCACAAGACACACCGAACATTAACACGATAAAGTGCGCGTGACAAGCCTACAGCTCGCTCCTCTTCAACCCGTGATGTTTAATGTTCCAACTCCTTTGATAACAAATAGAGGGAATTTGGGAAAGACAGAGATAAAAACCAGAGGACGGTAAACACCGCGGCTCCTGCACCGGCTGATCTCCCACGACGTAGAAACCTCGGACGGGCAGTCAGTCCCAGGAGAGGCCGGACACTTCCAGGCCCCCAGAAGGCCCAAGCCTGTCCCCTGCGCTCTGGGTTTGTGCAGACGGACCCAGAGGACAAGCAGCCGAAGCTGGGGTCGGTCTGCTCAGCCGACTGCCCCCCGAACCAGGGCTCCGTGTGCACCCTCGGCGAGCCTGTAGCGAGCTGTGGGATCTTACTCGCCTCTTTTTAATTTCTCCCAGCTGAAGAGTGAGGCGGGCTTCCAGGTGAGCACATGGAGGCAGCCAGGCAGTCGCTGGCAGACGAGTGCCCAGTCCGGATCCCACAGGTGATACAGCCTGCTCTGTTTGTTACCCTTTGTCTTAAGCTGCTCAGGTTGTGGTGATAAGTCAGCATCAGCATACAGTACAAGACAACGGGACACACCACACCACACACACACACACACTTACACACACACACCAGACCGATTCCTTCAGGATCCTTGTTAGAGCCACGGCACAGGACTAACCACAATAAACATAAAAGCTAAACCCCAGACCAGGTAAATAAACCACAGCCAGGAGGAAATGTTTTGAGACAGGGTCTCTGTATGCAGCCCAGCCTGGCCTGGAACTCACAGCAATCCTCCTGCTTCAGCCTCCTGAGTGCTGGGCTCACAGGCGTGAACCACCAGACCCTACAGGGAATTTACAAATGGAAAATCTGACTGAGAAGGAGACCCGAGCACTAAAGCTGGTGCCAGTCTAACTGCTGTGGAGAGAACTGGAAATGTCTGTCACTGGCCAGGCACAGTCAGAGCCTCTGAGATGAACAGAGCAGCTTGCCAGCTGGTCACTAGGCTGTGCAAGAAGGGGTCCAGGATGTGACGCCAGGCCGTGCCCAGAGAATAAAGGGGACTACAGATGCCGAACTGAACCCCATCTTACCCAATCAGTCCTTTCCCTCTCCACGCTGCCAGGCAGTTAGAAGTGTGGACAGGGATACCAGCTTCCACACTCTGCCCTGGGACCATCTCTGTCGGCTGTGTGTCCCTTCCCCTCGGATCTGCTGTTCGTTGCTGTTCTCGGCTCCTGCCCACGGCCCCTCACGCATGCATTATGCCGGCCTGGCTCACCAGGTCCCCCCACCTTCCCAGGGGCATGCCAACACAGTCTTAGATCAGATGTTTTTTGTTTTCAAAACTTCTCAACACAGAAGCTGCTTTGTATCTTCAGCAAAGCCCGGGTATGTGCCACGCTAGCACACAGGACACAACGTGTCCCACAGACATCAGTGACCACCCTATGCCACGGACATGCCTAATCTGCCTTTCTACTCCCCAAGCGATGGAGACCCCTGGCTTTCCAGCTGCCCAGCCCACTCGCAGCACAGTAGATGCCTTCTGGGGTGTGTCTGCAGCAACTCTTGCTGTTTATGTGAGTTACATTCTCCCAGCTGGATCTGGGGGTCAAATTCTACCTGCATTCACATTTCCAGAACAGTCGCTGGATCCTGTCCCTCACAAGCTCCTGGTGAGGTACAGGTCTGCGAGCAGGTCAGCAGCGTGTCCCACGCATGCCGGTGTGGGCGTTACTGACCCATATGTTCCACCCAGATGAGTCGCCCCGGACTCCTGCTTGGATCAGGAAGGCCAAGAGCAGAAACTTCAGGTTCCCTCCCAGCTGCGTACAAAGATTCTGGTGGCTTCCCGGGGCTCTGACCTCGCCTCACGGGGCCCCGAGGCAGCCATGTTGCTCTCCCACAGCTTCCAAAGGAGGACCCGGCTGTACATCAAGCCACTGACTGCGGGTCGACCAGGCACGTGGTTTTGGAAACCAGTACTGCTCAGCAAGGGCAATTGCAGTGCCCCGCCACGCTCTGGGCAAGTCTGCTCTGGAAACAGCTGTTGTCCTCCTGTAGTAGTCTGCCCAGGCCTCACAGTAATCATTGGTAGACGTTAGCATGGTCAACTGGCCCCATTTTACATATGAGACCACTGAGCCAGAGGCAAACCACAGACCCCAGACCAACAAGCAGACAGGTTGGCCTATCTGGTTTTAACCCCAGGCAACCCAGCCCAAATGCCCTGTTCTCAAACAGCATGGCCCATGGCCTGCAGGGCCTCAGGAGTTCCAGGCTGGTGTGGCCTAGTGGGGCATGATGCCCTCCTAGCCACCCTGATGTAGCTGTGCTTGACCTAAGCATGGCTTCTGTGACTAGCTGTGTGCAACAGGCATGTGAGAAAAATAAATACACATATGTATACACAGGCACACTCGTGTGTGTGTGTGTGTGTGTGTGTGTGTGTGTGTTACAGGCATGGCGTTTCGTGGCAGACTATGTCATAAGAAATGCATCCTTGAAATCAGGGGTGGTAGACCAGCAAGCACTTAGGAGACTGAGGCAGGAGGATCTAGAGTTCAAGGCCAACCTGCGCTACATATCGAGTTCAAGGCCAGCCTCAACAACATAGCTATTTGAAAAACAGACAGAAATGCGCCTGGGTGACCTGTCCTCACAGAGATCACGCACCCAGACGGGCAGGTTGCTTCCATCACTCTGGCTGCCTCTCAATGAAACCTTTCTACAGTAAGTTTTCAGTTCAGGAGTAAGACTTAGACTGGCTGCTCGTGCAGAGGACCCGGGTTCGATTCCCAGCACCCACCACTCATCTGGGTAGAAATGCTTGACCAGATACAAAATGCACAAAAACTCAATTAAAAAATTGAGAAGAAAAAAATAAAACCTTCAGTTCCAGGGGATCCGACGCCCTCTTCTGACCTCCTCGAGCATTGCATAACATAGGTGCACTTACCCACATGCAGGCAATACACTCAATACATAGAAAATAAAAAATAAAATATTTTTAAATGTGTACATGCATGCACATACACACATGTGCACATGCAAATCCATATGTGTGGTCACACTCATGCACAAACACACGTGTGTACACACATGTATGCATACACATGAGAGTAGATGTGAAAGATATGTGTGTATTTACAGAGGACAACAATATGCTATGTAATTAGCAATTCCCAAACCAAATTTTTTGCCCTAAGAAGAATGTTCTAGAAAATGTTGTACTTCACCTTACATAAAATGCTCCAAGATCAGGGATCTGTGACATGCTTCTTCTCCCAACACTTCTATATGCTTCACGGCAGACCCAGGTCTTGCCATAACTGGTCCTGTTCAGCCTCACCCGCATCAGCATCTCCCACTGGTGAGTTTTGCTCTAGAGTGCCTTGTGGGTCCTTGAACGGTTGTCTCCTTCTTCAGCAGGAGGAGGGACATTTGCCATCATGTGATGCGCCCTGGAGGAAGGGCCCCAGCCTTCCGAGGCATCCATCCAGCGACTGTAACGGAGGCCAATGAAGTCATCCCCTCAATGACAACACATGCCTGCCGCACACCGAGGTTAGGTCCAAGATGTGTCCAGTTGGATAGTGATACCCAGTCATTGGTGTCTAAGAACGCTGTCTGATGGAATGACACGTGGAAACCAGACCACACGTGATGAAAGCACTGGCGGGAAGCAAGAGGGTGAAGGTGACTTCTGAGAGACGCCGGCAGAGGCAAGGCCGGCTCAGGGGGTGCCGGATACCTGGACATGAGTTTGCTTTTTCTTAACGTGGGAGAAGTGGTTGTGTTTACACATCCTTCAAAAGAGCCGGTGGCTCTCTCAGGGTGGGCAGCGCATCTTGACTGGGTCGTCGTCTGGTGTTGAGGGGCATCTCTTAAATCACGGGCTGCACAATAATCTCACACGTGCCCTAACTCCCCTCTCGGGCCCCCGGCTCTTGTTGTCCTGTGTATTTTACTTTAACACGTGATGTAAACACACCGCACACTGTAAACATCTTTGCTTTAGGCTGCCAAGTATTTTCAGAGCAGTTAAAAATAAGAAAACCAACCCCATTTCATTTTTACCACTCGGCACTTTACTCTTTCATTGTTTCTGTGCATCTGAGAGTCTGACTTGACTCACCTCGGCCAGGTAAGCTCACTTGTCTTGCAGGACAAGCCCTCTACCAGTAGGTTCTCTATTTCTGCTTGTCTGGAAACAAAATGTATCTCTCCTTTGTTTTTGAACGGTGGTTTTCCCTGCGGATGGAATCCTTGGCTGAGTGAATTTTATTCTCTTTTCAGAACCATGAAGAGCCCTCTCCTGGATCTTGGGGTTCCAATGGTCTCTGAGGGCTCTGCTGTAATCCTAACCTCAGGGTCTCGGTGGGTACTGGATCCTTATCTGGTTGCCATTAAGATTTTTGTCTTTGGGGCTGGAGAGATGGCCCAGCAGTTATGAGCACTGGCTGCTCTTGCAGAGGACCCGGGTTTGGTTCCCGTATCAAGTCACTCACAACTATCTGTAACTCCAGTTCCAGAGGATCTTGTGCCCTCTTCTGGCCTCCATAGGAGCACACATACATACATACACACACACACACACACACACACACACACACACACACACACAGAGTTTGAATAATTATTCAGAGTTTGAATAATTCTTATGTAAGACATAAAGTGTGTTAACTTCCTAGTGTTAGCTGGTCTTAGACATTTTTCTTCTTAGTTTTTTAAAACACTCAGGTTGGAGAGATGGCCCAGTGGTTAAGAGCACTGGCTGCTCTTGCAGAGGACCTGGGTTCGATTCCCAGCAACCCCCATCTGTAACTCCAATTCCAGGGGATCTGACACCCTCTCTGACCTCCATGGGCATTGCATGACACAGGTGCACTTACATACATGCAGGAAATACCTTCAAACACATAAAATAAAATAATGAAAAAATTAATTTTCTTTCTCTGTCTCTGTCTCTGCCTCTCTCTGTCTCTCTGTCTCTCTCTGTCTCTCTGTCTCTCTCTGTCTTTCTCTGTCTCTGTGTCTGTGTCTCTGTCTCTCTCTGTCTCTCTGACTGCTATAAGGTAAGCAACCTCCTCCTCCACTATACCCTCACACCACCATGATATTCTATTTTGCTTCAAGATCAAAGCAATGGAACCAGCCAACCTCTCTCTCTGTCTCTCTCTCTGTGTCTCTGTCTCTCTGTCTGTCTCTCTGTCTGTCTGTCTCTCTGTCTCTGTCTCTCTGTCTCTCTCTGCCTCTCTCTCTCTCTCTCTCTCTCTCTCTCTCTCTCTCTCTCTCTCTCTCTGTCTTTGGTATATGGAGGCCCTAGATTGACATCGGATTCCTCAATCACTCTCTACCTTATATATGAGGCAGGGTCCCTGGCTGAACCCAATCTAGCTGGCCAGCTTGCTCCAGGGAGTCCCTGTCTCTGCCTCCCACAAACTGGGATTACAGGTGAGCCTCCACAGCCACACAGCCTTTATGTGGGCTCTGAGGACTCGAACTCTGATCCTCACACTTTGTGGCAAGCACTTTACCCCCAAGCCATCCCCCAGACCCTTTTGTTGTTTTTGATGTCTTGGCTGTTGTCTCATTAAACGCATTTCTGTCTCATCACCTGCCACCTGTCTCCTTCCCGCCCTCCCCCCACCCCACCCTGTGGCATGCCTGTTGCCCGGACACCATCCCTCTGCTCCGGCTACCCCACCCTTGCTCTGGCTGGCTCCCCTCCTTACCTCCTTGGGGTCAGGCAGGTCAGCAGATCTGTTCTCAACACAGACTCTGAAGACACCACTTACATTTTTTAAATGTTTTATTTTATTTTATGTATATGAGGGTATTGCCTGCATGTGTGTAAGTGCATCCATGTCATGCAGTGCCCACAGAGGTCAGAAGGTGTTGGGTTGCCTGGAACTGAAGTTATGGATGATGTTAACCGCCATGTGGGTGCTGGGAATAGAACCTGGGTCCTCTGCAAGAGCAGCCAGTGAGCGCTCTTAGCCGCGAAGCCCCCTCTCCAGCCCCGCTTACATTTTTTCTAGCATTTTTACTTGATTATTTTCTATGCTTTTCAGTCTTTGATGAAATTTCCTACCAGTCAATGAATGCCTCCCATCCCTTCCACGCAAGTCTCCAACCGTGAGCTCCTCTTCTGCTGACTCCAGCCTCTGGGTTCTACGCGTCTTTCCCGTGGCTTAGCTGTCTTCTTCTCTCGTTATTTCTAATGAAAGCTGTGCAAGATCAGTGACAGGACTCGGCAGGTGAAAGTGTTGGTCACGAAAGCCTGATGACCTGAGTTTCATCCCTGGAATTCACAGTGGAAGGGGAGAACCAGCCCCTGAAAGTTGTCCTCTGATCTGCACAAATGCTTCATGGCGTACACACATACACACACACACACACACACACACACACACACACACACCGTGTGCCACAAATAATAATAAATATTTTTCAAAGAAAGTCATGGGGACAGGAGAGATGGCTCGGCAGTTACGAACACTGACTGCTACTCTTGCAGAGGACCCAGGTTCAATTCCCAGTACCCAAATTGCACCAATACCTGTCCTTAACTCTAGTTTCAGGGGGTCTTCTGTCCCCTTCTGGCCTCCATGGGCATTGCATGCATGTGGTGTGATGCACTTACATACATGCAGGCAAAACATACATGTAAAAAAATAAATAAATAAATTTACAGTCAAGTATCATATTTAGGACAATAGAGACTTTGGTAAATTTACCGTGTGTGTGCGTGTGTGTGTGTGTGTGTGTGTGTGTGTGTACCTGTCTACCTGTGCATGTGTGTATGTGCGTGATACTAGAACAGAACCCAGGCAAGCACTCCACCACTGAGCTGCCCCAGCCTGACAGGTGGAATTGGCGCCCGGACACAGGCCTGCTCCTCCTGCTGCTCCTCGGGCTGTTTGGGGTTCTGCTGTCCGTGTCCCCCTCAGAGCACAGAGCTTTGAGTCACCTACTTCTGCCACATGCCTCGGATAAGCACCAGGTCACCAGTTCACCTCAGCTTTCCTGTCCCCCCCAGACTTTGAGTTCCCTTGTGGCCTGTGCTTCCGACCCATGGCAGCCATCGACTGCTGGTCCCTGCAGGGGTGACCGTCAGGATCTTTTTTCATTCCTTTGTGATTTTTATTTTTTAACATCGGCCCATTTTTATGTTATTACATTGAGTTATGTGCGGTCACACATTTTCATGAACGTGTACAGTGTGCTTTGAACACATTCCCCACACCCCATCAGCTCCACCCCCCACCCCATCAGTCCCCTTTGTCCCACTAGACAGTTCCTCTTTTCCTTTCACGTCATCTATACATATATGATTTTTTTTTTTTGAGACAGGGTCTCCCTGTAGCCCCAGCTGGCCTGGAACTCACTATGTAGACCAGGCTGGCCTCAAACTCAGAGAAATCCACCTGCCTCTGCCTCCCAAGTGCTGGGATTAAAGGTGTGCACGTGCATGTCTGACTTTATACATATATGATTTTATGTAACTATAAAAACTAGGAGGCTAGAGAGATGGCTCAGCAGTTAAGAGCACTTGCTGTTCTTGCAGAGGACCCAGGCTCAGTTCTCAGTACCTACAGTGGGTGACTCACAACCACCCATAACTCAGCTCCAGGGAACCCAATGCCCCCTGCTGGTCTCTACAGGTACTGCACACATGGGTGCACATACCTTCCCACAGGTATACACACACAAACACATAAAATAATAAATCTAAAGAAGAAAATACTAAGGATCATGAATGAGATAAAACATAATATTCTTTCCAAGATTGGCTTAATCCTCTTAATTGATTATTTCCAGTTGCGTCCATTTTCCTGAGAACAATATAACTTCAGTCTTTACAACTGAAAAGAAATCCATTGTGACCACGTTTTCTTTATCTAGTCCTCTGCTGGTGAACACCCAGGTTGGTTCCATGTGTTGTGAACAGAGCTACAGTAAATATTGGTGTGCAGAGTCTCTGTAACATATTGATTTCCAGTCCTTACGTAAATACCCAGAGGCGGCATAGCTGGGTCAGGTGATACAGCCACTTTTAGCTTTTTGGCTAACCTCCATACCGATTTCCATAACAACTGAACCAGTGAACATTCCCACCAGCAGTGGATAAGGGTTTGCTTTTGTTCTGCTGGTTTAGCCTCCATCAGTGAGACCTGAGCCTCTCTGTGGTCCCACCTGCCCCACGGCAGAAGGGGTGTTTGACAGTCTGGGTCCGTGGTGGCACTGCCCTGACTGCAATGGTCTTTGGTTATTTTATTCCCGTCTCCCAGCCATAATGGGTTTGCAAAGCCGATTCCCTTCCCCCAGGCTTTTCTTTACAGAAGCGTCTAGGCGGGGCCCTGTGCATGTCCGCCATGGTGGCTGCCCGTCCCGGGGTTTCCCTGCAGAAGGTTCACCTTCCTCCAATCTTCCCCTGGTGTTTCTCATGAGGTTAGAAAGAAGGGTGAACAAAGTGTGGCCTCCTTGTGCCAGGGCTCTGAGTATCATCGTGCCAACACCTGCCCAACACCAGTCTGCTAAGATGCTAGCATGCCCCACCTACCTGGTAGTGCTGGTTTCCTCCTGGTCCCATGGAGGGGATCTGGGGCTCTGGTGCCTGTCATTGGAGGTCCCCATCACTCTAGAGATTGAAGAATGGCTTAGTTGCCCTGTGGCCTCTGCACAGACTCTGAAAACTCACATGATTTCTTGTCCTTAGGATGCAGCTGATGCTCTTTCCTGTGCTTTACATCCTAAGTGGAGCCAAGGAGCTTCGCATGTCTTATATGTCAAGAAAGGTATAGCTAGGAGGGTGTGGGAAATAAGAGATCATTTGGGGAAGGGAAGTTGGGGTGCCAAGTGGGAGGACAGCCATGAGAGACAAGGAGGGAGGTGCCCCCTGTAAGGGGAAGGTGCCCCCATAAGGGGAAGGTGCCCCCTGTAAGGAGGGGGCCACTGTAAGGGGAAGGTGCCCCCGTAAGGAGGGAGGTGCCCCCGTAAGGGGAAGGTGCCCCCCTGTAGGGGGAAGGTGCCCCCTGTAAGGAGGGAGGCCACTGTATGGGCCGGCACCGGCGGGTGTCTGTCTCCCTCTGTTAATGCTTTGTCTCAGAAGTTGTGAAATCTGTGGGCCCAGCTGACGCTGATTTCTGAATGATAGGTCTATAGCATGGCTCAGCAGAACTGGGTTTGGGTCCATTCCATCTGCTCCCGATCCTGGCTCTTCCTATGTAAGAGCCGCGGTGGGGAACAGGGACACAAAGTGACACATGTGGGCCAAGGGTGCAGCCAGCCAGCGCGTCACCGGGAGCACAGGCTGAGGGATGTCTTAACTGAGGGCATTGATTTACCCCAACTTTTACAACAAAAGGGGGGAAGCAGCCGTGTGTGTGTGTGTGTGTGTGTGTATGTGTGTGTGTGTATGTGTGTGTGTGTGCGTGTGTACTCATGTACATGCAGGTATATGTGGAGGCCAGAGGTCAACCCCAGGTATTCCTTCCTCAGGAGTTATCACCCTTATTTTTTGAGGCAGGATTTCTCACTAGAACCTAGGGCTCACTCTGGCTAGACCAGCTGAACAGTGAGCCTGAGTAATCCTCCTATCCCCCACCCCGTCCCTCAAACATGGGAATTACAAGCACATACCACCACACCTGGTTCTTATGTATAATTCAGGTCCTTGGGCTTTTGTGGCAAGCACTTTAGTGAGCCATTCCCGAAGCCCACAGTCAGGCTATGGGAGTTGGGAGTATGGAAATCCATTCAGGGATGTAAGGCCGAGGACCCAGCATCCCCTGTGGAAGCCGGAGACTTGCCGAGCTCAGGGCTCCTGGCTCCAGCCTGGACTTTCGTTGGCCTTCTGTCCCTACCTGCCCTTGAGCAGCCTTCCTCCTCCTCAGAGAGGCACGGAGCCTGAGGCTCAACCATTAGTCCATCAGCTTGGTTTCCAAAGGATGCAGAAACAGTGAGAGTGTGTTTTCACAATCATTCATTGGAGCAAAAGCACATCCCTCCAGTCACCAAGGTCGATGTTTTCCCTTTCAGAGTAAGAAGTCTGGCCAGGGCACACCCAGGGCGAGTGACAGCTAGAAAAGCCAGGTGGCTGGGGACTCTGCCTAGAGCTGTGCCTGACATGCCTAAGTTCTGGTTGTCCCAAAACATTCCAAACATGTCTCAGAATATCTCCATTACAGTCCAGTGCACCTTGGTGTTTGCCATCTGACTCAATTTTCAGGTCCATGGTATCCAAGAGAATCCAGAGCCAAGGCCAAGTCATTCCTCTCCTGCTGGTTTCTGGGCACACAGAGATCTCACAAGCCCTTCCCTTGACCTGGGGAGCGGTCCGTGCCGACATCAAGGGGATCCCATCCCTGGTCCACATTCCAATGGATGGATTCTGCCCAGAGCCCTAGAGCCCGCCAGCCAGACCCTGTGGGTTGGAAAGCAGAGCAGGTGGGGTCCACTTCCAGGCTGTCCCCTCCCTCCATGTCAGCGCTAACTTCCTATGGCCACTGAGTCCTCCTTTCCTGATTTCCCAGAGGGATCAGATGTTGAGGGCTGTGGAGGACTGTGTAACTCTGCAACAACCAGCCTCACAAGCCAGCCTCGCCAGGCCAGTGAGAGGAGGCCAGGCCGTGGTCTGCCACTGGGGCATGCATGGGGACCAGCTTCGCCTCGGACATCTGACCTTAGTCATGACCTTACTATGCCCTCAGCACCCGGCCACCACTCAGCTATAATGAAGCCAACACTGAAGACCTGAATTCGCAGACAGGCCTGGCCCAAGTCCTGGGGACCATTTCCTGGAGTTGAGCAGGAAGAGTGAGGAACTGGCCAGTCTCTCCACCCACCACCCCAGGCACCAGCTAAGGCATCGTCTCAAAATTCCCATTTACAGATAATCCCAGGACTCTTGCCCTGCTGGGATGAGGAGACGGGACTTGATGCTGCCCCCTAAAAGGGGCATTCATGGACTACAGGAAGAGCCAATCCCACACTGTCACACCCACAGGCCCTTGGGTAACCCTGCTCTTCAGCAGGCCTGGCCTAGGCTGTAACCCCAGGACATGGCACACTGGCAACCTTGGAGCACCAAATTCAGGGCAATGTATTCAGAGCAGGCAGCTGTCACTGGGTTGTGGGGGAAAAGAACAGAGATTCTGTCAGCTAGTGACCAGGAAAGGAGGGGAGGGGTTCCGACAAAGCTGAGGAGTAAGCCGTGCCAGGGGTTGCTAAAGACCAGTTAAGGGCGAATGGCTTAGAGGTTGATGGAACCAGATTCTACAAGGGCACCTGGATTCCAGAGGGAGACGAGAGCCAGAGCCTGACCTGGGTTCCAACCTCAACTCCAAGCCCACGCTGAGCTCTGAAGCCTGGGAGGTAGCAGTCAGGTGTGTGCTCTGGACAGAGGGAGCTGACAGCAGACACAGGGGCCTGGACTGTGAACAACCACGGAGCTGCCCAGAGTCCAGGGGGCAGGAATCCAGGGTTCCTTGGGAAGAGACGTGATCCCCTTAGCAAGCCTCAGACTACAAGGGTCTAGGTAAAGCCCCTCAATCCCACATGATATCAGCATTTAGAATAAAATGACAAATCCAGAAACCCATCCTCCCAGCCTGACCTCTGTACCAAGTCTAGAGAGAAGACCACCACCAGAAAGACCACCCTCGTCACACCCAAGAGAAGCAGGATGGTGGCTTGTAAGAGCCCCAGTACAAAGGATTATTTGGCCATTACAGGACCCTGCTTTGTGATGCCCTTGCGGGAGCCCTGTCCCCTCTCTCCACCTGCAAGCAAACCCCTTTCCCCCAGCACGGCCTCAGCTGGACCAGCAGGTACCTGACGTGGACCGCACCCATGGACCCTGTCCCTCTGGCTACCAGGTAGATTTATCTCAAGGAGTGATGGCAGATGGGGGTCTGGACAGTAACAGCCCCCCCTTTCCAATTCTTCACTACTTGTCATTGGGGTTTATTAGATTGGCTTACACATACATGTTGGGTCGTCAAAAAAAAATTGCACACTGGAGAGACCGAGGACCCCATAGCTGCTCCGTCTACGAGGCTGGAGGCCACAGAAGACACAATCCAGTGATGAAGGCCTGGAATCCCTGGAGAGCTGCAGGGGCGAGTCCGGGCTGGGAGGCTGAAGAGGCTCAGGTCTGACGTCAACAAGGATGACAGCCCCGGGCGGATGCGCTCACCGGTAGGAAGCAGAGGCAGGCAGCAAACAGGACCGACAGGCCCGCTGCCCCTGGGTCTTTTTAGTTTTGGACTACCAGATGGTGCTGCCCACACTGGGGAGGGTCTTCTCCCCTCAGTTAATCCCTCCTAGAAACTCCTCACAGACCCACCCCGAGGCATGTCTCTTAGTGGATTCTAAATCCCAATAAGTTGAAGGTCAAGATTAGCCATCACAGCCCCTGAGACATCCACGCCTGATCTGGGTCCCTACCCAAGACAACACATTTGGACTGGACGTGGATGAGAAGAACCGCTGGAGGGGCCACAGCCACCCCACCTACATCTTTAAAAGCAAAGAGACACACTGTGGGTGCCTGGACCCCCCACACACACGGAATGGAGTCGGTGCTGAGAAGGGACCTCCACAAGGGTGTGCCTGCCCCTCCCCCACCCTCTCCTCAGTAACCCAGAGGTGCCACCATTGAACTTTATCAACTCAGAAGGAAAGTACTTGTTAAGGAGAGGCCCCCCTGCGATGTCTTGGAACACCCTAGATTTCTTTATGGCTCACAGCAGCTCATATGGGGCCAAGTCATAGATAAGCACACTCGTGCGCAAAGGCCTAAGGGGCTCAGCAGAGGGGTGAAGCCAGGACTCACAGTCAGGCCTTGCCGACCTACAGGACTAGAAATCCACAAACAAGGCGGCACAGCTGAGAGGCCCAGCGGGGACAGAGAGAGGCCCAGGGCATGGGATGTGCTGCTTGGAATATGATTTCTGAGTTGTTATTTGCTTGCTGACTGGCTGGTTGTTTGTTTTTATGCACACTCTACACACTAGACTGCCAGAGGGAGAACTTTCTCCAGGGGAACTTAGCATTTCGTACAAATTGCACATCTCAGTTTAGCCAGCAAGAACCGCAGGCCTTAGTAGTGGCTCTGGACGGCTCTTTCCTCTGTTCCAGAGCCCCACCAGCTCTCAGGGGTCCAGCCAATGTCCCTTCCCCTTAACAATCAGAACTGATTGCGGTTTCTGCTGGCCTGGCCCACATCCACCCAAATGGCTGGTGTCCCGGCCCCTTTGCATGGGGCCACAGTTGGGGGTCAGATGTTTGAAGGCAGCCGTGACAGTACAGCCAACACCTTGTCAACACATCCTAGGGTTCCGGCAGGGAGCACAGCACAGTTACCTCCCCTTCCCTCCTATCCCAAACTAGTACCAATAGCTTTCAAGTCAAACAGACTCAATTTCAAGTCTCACCTCTGCACATTTCTAGCTGTGTGACCTTATCAACAAGTTACTCATCCTCTCTGAGCCTCTGAGTATTATAGGGTTAGGGAAATGGCTCAGCAGATAAGTGCTTGTCACACAAGCATCAGGACCTGAGCACCAGCCCCAAAACCCATGTTAAAAAAAAAAAAAAGCAGAGCCTAACCATGTGCACCTGTAATCCCAGCACTAGGGAGGCAGAGACAGGAAGATCCCTGGGGGTCGCTGGCCAGCCAGTCTAGCAAAATTAGTGAGAACTTGTCTCAAAAAACATGGAGAACTACTAACAAGGCACCCAACATCAATCTCTGACCTCCACACACATGTGTCCACACAATCACGGGCACGTGCTTACACATAGGAGCAGATACATACACTGTTTATTGGAAAGATTAAAAAGAATAACCCATGTAAAAAGCTTTTAGCAATAACTAACACACAGTCGGTCCCCAGTGAGTGACAGCAAAGGTAAAAACTGTAACTGGGGCCTAAACTGAGACTGCACGAGATCTGCTAAACTTTGTGTCTACACTGCAGATGTAATAACACAACTACATGTGAATTCTTACGTACTGTACGCTGTTCACACACGCATTAGATCACAGGAGCTGTAGACTCCAGATTCTCCCATTAGCCAGCAAGTGCATATCATCCCTGTGGCTGAGGGCGTGCCACCTTAGAAAGCAAAAGCTCTGGCCTGAGACAGTCCAGTGCAGACTCCCAACACTACGCTCCCCACTTTGGCTCACCCCTTCAGCCTTGTGTTTCTGGCTCCCTCTGCCCCGTCCCCAGAGGAAATAGACAAGGGTCTGGAAATAGTGTCTGTGCCAATACCCACAGCAGTCACAGGCCCTGGGTACTGACTCTCAGGTCCTGGGGCCTTTAAAACTCCTCCAAGGGCTGGAGAGCCGCTCAGTGCTCGTCTCTCTTCCAGAGGACCTGAATTCGGTTCTCAGCACTCATATAGGACAACTCACAGAGGCCCAGAACTCCAGCTTCAGGGTATTTGATGCTCTCTTCTGGCCTTCATGGGCACTGCACTTACATGCACATACCAACATACAGACACACATGGGTACACATAATTTTTTTAAATAATAAAAAAAACAAAAACATAAAACCTCTTGTAAGCAGTGTGGATTTTCGGCTCAGGAGTATTTACTCAAATTTGCACTAAATTGTATGGAGACCCACGGGTGCATCCCTGTGACCTGGCTAAGGCCTGTATGTGTCCCTGGGACCCTGTAACTCATGACATTCCGACTCCACCCAAAAAGAACCAACAAAAATCTACTTGGTCAAAGTCTCGAGGTGATTCATTCACTCATTCAACAAACTGTGACAAGAACAATTCGCTTCAAAGAAGTCATGATCCCTGGAGAATTTCCCCCTTGGATGAGTGAATTAGAAAATAGACGGTCAGCAGAGCGCGTGGGGACGGTGACATGGCTAAGTGTGGGCTTCTGGCCAGTGCCACGTCCTCCAACTGGGGTAACGACTAATTTGAAAAGGAATTACAGTTTAGATAAAATTACGGGAAAACCTCAAAAACAAGACCTTTGCTGACACGGTAGAATGTGACTAGCCAACCCGTAACTCTGTGCACTATGGAAGCAGCCCCAGGTCATCTAAGAAGCGTTGCTCACCCTGAGACTCAACTCTACATTTTTTTTTAATTTCTTTAAAGCAAACATACTGGCAGGTAATTTTTTTTTAACTTGTTTTTTTTAAACTTCTGTTTTGCTTTCGGCTTTGAGCACAACACAAACTGACAAATCCACGAAACATTGAAAGCTTCCTGTACCCCGACAGGGCATTTGTCTGTGTGCCAAACATTGAGCCAGGGCCTTGAGTATGTTCTCTGAGAAATTTCAGCAATGTTCCTTTTCAGAATAGAAGCGTTTTCTCCCTGTTGGAACTGTTATCTGTGGAATTTTCTTAATCTCACTTTCCAATGTTCATAGCATGCAGAACTGTAACTCACTGCTTTGTACTTACGGTGGTTAGTGTGGTCAGCTTAACAGAACCTAAACTTGCCCTGAAAGCATGTGCCAGAACACACCTTAGAGGCGGATTACATTAATTGATGTGAGTAGACCTGTCTTAATTGTGGGTAGGACCACCCCCTGGGCTGGGGTCCTGGACAGTATTAAAAGGAGGAAGCAAGCTGAGCACCAGTACCCATCTCTCTCTGCTTCCTGACTGTGGATGTGACGTGACCAGCTGCCTCACGCTCCTGCCACCGTGTCCCCCACCCACCCCCATGACGGACCACACCCTCAGACTGAACCAGAATGAACCTTCCTCCCCTAAGTTGTTTTGGCTGAAGTCTTTCATCACACCAACAGGAAATGAAGACAGACCTTCTATCGTGAATGAACCCAGGATCCAAGGACACAGTGCCTGGATCCTGGAGAAAGCAGCGGCCTCCCTTGTGAAGTGTGGGTAACAAGAATCAACTCCTCACCATCCTGGGGGTTTGCCTGCACAGCACCTCACCATCCCTGTGGCCCTACTGCCCCAACCACCCTAACCCACCCCTCCTTCCCCTGCCCGGTTTCCTCGTTGGCTTCATCAGTTGTTACGTCTTGAAACCACAGCCTAGTATGAGGCGCCCGTCGCTCGACCACCACACTCACCACCTCTTGTCTGGCTCTCTCTTCACAGCTGGTCTAGGAGACAGGTCGTCTGTGCCTGGATGTCAGTCCTCCCCCAGAGGTAGAGGCTGCCAAGGTCACATCAACCTATGGCCTGATGGGACTGTAGGTGAGACACAGGGCAGGGTTAGTACGTGCTGACGGTATGCACGAGTTAGATGGTCTAGAACTCTGCATTTAGGCCAAGGTGGAAGACCATCAAGCCCCAGGGATCTGCCTGTCTCTGCCTCCCCAGCGCTGGGATTACAAACATGTGCCACTGTGCCTCGCTTTTTTTTTTTTTTTTAATGTGAGTTCTGGGGATTCAAACTCAGGTCCTCGTGCTTGCAAGGCCAACACTCTACCCACTGAACCATCTTTCCAGCCCAGGGGGCATACTAATTGATGTAGAGGCATAGACACACTTATGCCTGGGGTCTTCACAGATTCACTGGCTTCCCATCAAGAATACATCACCTGCAAACGCGTTTTCAAGGTCCTGCACAAGAACGGAATGTAGAACGCCAGGTGCTGCCTCTTCCTCCCCCTCTGTCTCCGGTGCCACATTCCCCTGGTTTATGGAAACATTTCCTTGCAACGAGATATGCCTGAAAGTTTGGACCTGGTTCAAGGAAAAGCGGGCTAATTTCAAGGCAAATTAATTAAAACGCAGTCCCAGCTCTCTGGAAATCATACAGAAATAGTCTTCAATGCCTGGTGGCCAGCCAGCCAGACACTTCCCACCATGCCTGGCCTCACCTGCCCTGTTTTCATCTGAGGCTCCTTTGGGGAGCTCTGGGTGTCATCAGAACTTCTGAACCCAGCATTCCATCCTTACAGTCGATACCCAAGGCAGAGGCCCATGAGCCAGACAGCATTTCAGTCCCCAGGAAGAAGTGGGAGGTTCACATTAAAAGAAGGTAGTTGAACCAGGTAGAGGCATAGCTGGGATCCTAGCACTTGGGAGGCTGAGGCAGGAAGGTCAAGAGTTTGAGATCCAGGCTGCTTCAGCAGTTAAGAGCACTGACTGCCCTTGCAGAGGCCCCAGGTTCAGTTTCCAACACCCACATGGCTGTTAACAACCGTCCATAGCACCACTTCCAAGGGTGCTCTTCTGGCCTCCACAGACATTGCACACATGTGGTGCACCTACATACATGTAGGCAAAACATATGCACATAAAATAAAATGAATATTTAAAAAAAAAAAAGAGTTCGAGGTCAGCCTGGGCTACACAGAATGGTAAGGCCAGCCAGGGCAATATAGCAAGAATCTGCCTTAAGAAGAAAGTAAGAAAAACAAAAAGGAGAGGAGAGGGGAGGGGAGGGGAGGG
>NW_008344211.1:2041398-2042625 GCF_000622305.1 Nannospalax galili | reverse complement strand
GGGGAGGAGGGAGGGGAAGGGAGAGATCTAAGGCCAAGTAAACAGTCAAAGGCTCAGAGGCAGGGAGGAGGAGCCCAGGTTGGGCTGCCTCCACGGGGAGGCGGGGCAGGTCCCAGAGCCCCCAGACTCCTCCCTCCTGACCTCCAGACCTCTCTGTGTCTTCCATGGGCCAAACCAAAACAGAAGTCGGCATCAGGAGGACACTGACACGGCCAGAGAAGCCCGGAAGCCCGGCTCCTGGCACAGACTGGTGGAGGGGGCAAAGGCTGGATCCCAGGCACGAGTCTCATCTAGTGCATTTCTGGATATCAGCCCTGGTCGCAGGGCTCAGCCTCCCTGTGCCTCAGTTTTCTCTTATGGAAAATGGGTGTAGCCCCCATCCTGGCTCTGGTAAATTTGCTTGTCCTCAGTCAGACACCGTAGCTGCTCTCTCTCTCCTGCCCACCCAGCTGTCGGAAGGGCTGAGGCAGCCGGGTTATAAATCCTGCTGGGGCTTCAGAATGAACTCAAGGCCCAGGCTGGGCAACTTAGTCATCCCTTGTCTCAAAATAATGACAGAAAAGGGGGCTTAGTAGGAATACAGTTGAGTGGTAGAGATCTTGCCTAGCACACACTAGGCACTTTACTGACTCTCCTGGTCATTCCCCAGTGTCCATGGGTAGGAAACACTGGGACTCAGCTACTGCAGCAGGGCACGTCTCTGCCCTTCCTCTTCAGGTCTACCGCCAACACTGTGAGACCTCGCGGCCCCTGCACCCGGGGATGGTAAAGGCCAGTACCCAGGGCCACGCCAAGGCCAAGATGGGCTGCTGCATGCTGGGCACTCAGAGAAGTGGGAAACTGACGAAATGTCCCCAAGGCCCTAGGGCCTTGGAGCTGAGAAGGTGCTGCTCCCAGACAGAGGCACTCTGAGTCCCCACTGCGGGTCTAAATTGCTTTGATCCATAGAAAGTACCAGAATCGACAGACCAACAGTTTTCAGCCCAATCCTGAACTGCACCCAGATGTGCTGAGCGTACTAGCCCGCTGGAGGTGAGGGACCAGTGAGCCTTGCACCATGGTCACAGCTCAGTCTGGAAGCCTCTACGTTAGAAGACTATACAGAAAGCCAGGCATGATAGGGCACACCTGTAATCCCAGCACTTAGAGGCTGAGGCAAGAGGATCAAGAGTTCAAGACCAGCCTGAGCTACATAGTGAGACATTCCCCCGACACACACCAAAAAGA
>NW_008344211.1:2039626-2041179 GCF_000622305.1 Nannospalax galili | reverse complement strand
GAGAGGGGAGGGGAGGGGGAGGGAGAGACAAAAAGATCTGGCTTCTAGATTTAAGTATGTCACAAATATTTTGGAACGTACACACACACACACACACACACACACACACACACACACACCCCATGTCCACAGATCCCTCAGGAAACCAGAGGCCCCCTCTGCTCAGTTCCTTCCTCCACAGCACCGGTTATTAACATTTGTGCTTGAGAGAGACGGGTGTGAATGTGCTGGATGTGTGCTTGTCAACTAGGTTGTGGTTGGTTTGTTGAAGTGATGCATGTCCAGGTTCTGTTGCTGTGATAAAATATCCTGACAGAAGGCAACTTAAGGGAGAAAGGGCTTGTTTCTGCTCCCAAATCCAGGCTACAGTCCGACATTGTGAGGGCATCAAGTCAGCAGGAACTCGGAAGTAGCTAGTCACATCACGTCCACGGTCAGGAGAGGCAAGAAATGACCCCGTGTGCACTAGCACCAACGCTGTCTCCCCTCTGACACAGTCCAGGGAACAGCCCCAAACCAGGGGAACAGTGCCACCCACTTTCAGGCTGGATCGTCCAACAACGGTTAACAACCAAGAAGATCCCCCACAGGCCAACGCCCCCTACAGTCCCTCACTGAGACTCTCCCCAGGAGAGTCTAGATTGAGTCAAGTTCACAATTGCAGCTAACTATCACTCTGGGGAATGGAACCCAGGGCCTCAGTGCATGAGCACCGAGCCACCTCCAAGCTTCTTCAAATGGCCTTTGGCAAACAAAAATGATGTAACGGTTTCCTCCGTTGCTCAAAGGAGTCCAGGGCAGTGATGCAGAGGGCTGCGGGTGCATCTCAACATCTTCCGGTCTTGGGAGGGTCTTTGGGCGGCTGGGGAGTCACAGCAGGGGGGTTGATCTATTTCCACAGATGGAAGTGGTTCTGGGATCAAACAGAAAAGTCACGCTCCTGATCAGCCCAGAACTCCAAGGCAGAAAACTTGTTAGCACGTAACTAAGCAGAGATACTCAGAATTGTAAAGAAAAGGGACAGTCGCCTGTCCAGAGTGGAGACAGACCAAGACGGCGACGGCCAACTCACTGAGACCTCACCTCAGTGGCAGCCCCTGATCCCATGCACGCAGCTCTACCCTGAGCAACCCTGGCCTGGGTGTGAAAGGCCCCATAGGACCCCGGGGAGCACTTCGTCAGCAGCTGGGTGCTGTGGAGATGTGAACTTCAGGACGTGGAGCCTCACTGGAGGAAACGGGTTGCTGACCCTGAGGTTTACAGTCCCCACACGCTTCCTGTCTCTCTCTGCCTCCTGTTCTATGGAGACGCAAGGGGTCCCAGCCACACACTCCTGCCACCATGAGCTCCATGCACCCCTTCCTTGAGGGACCGTGAGCCAAAATAAGCTCTTCCTCCTTTAAATGGGTTCCTCTAGGTGATTAGTCACAGTGAGGAACAATGTGCACATTCTAAAGACGAAGAAACTGAGACCCAGAGGCACAAAGAGGCGCCTGGAAGAGAATGAAACAGATATAACAAAAGAGATGGGGGGGAGAAATGGGGGAGGGAGG
>NW_008344211.1:2035224-2039440 GCF_000622305.1 Nannospalax galili | reverse complement strand
GGAGGGGGAGGGAGGAGGGGGAAGGAGAGGGGAGGAGGGGTAAGGGAGGATAGTTTGCGTCTAGGGTTTCTACAGGGTTTGATTTCTTCTCTCTTGAACATGGCACAGGCCCTGATGGCAGTTTCTGCAGTCCCTGGAGAACCATACCATAAATCTGCACTGTTGAAGAAATGGGGCTCTCCAGCCCTGGGACGGGGCATGGTGTCACGGCCGTCATCCCAGCACTCGAGGGTCTGAGGCAGGAGGATCACAGGCTGGAAGTCAGCTTGGGCTACAGAGCAAGATCCTGCTTCCAAAAGAAAGAGATTTCTTCCCCAAGGTGCCGTGGGATCACTGTCGGAGGGCGGCCACCTAGAAACCGGCCTGTTTTCATAAGATAGCGGCTTTAAGTTTCCTTTTCTAACACAGTAATGAAACACAAGAGCGCTGTTTGCCCGTCCAGCCAGCGGGCACATTAAAATTCACTCTCTCCTCCTCCGTCCTGCTGTTTATTTTATAAACAGAGACGGCGTCTGAGAAGTCCGTATCTCAAAGCCGCATTCTTCCAGTGAAATCGAACCACTTTCCACTTTTGCATAGGAAAGCGAAGCAAAGTCTTCAAAAGACATTTCCACCTGGACGGATCCATTTCCTGGAGGTGAAAACTTCACCCAGACATCCGAGGTCTCCGCAAAGCCCCATGATGCAGGTTTCCTCTGAGGAACTGGACGTGCTGAGACCCAGACACCAGGGGCTATGACACCAGCTTTCTCTAAGGGCCACGGAAACTCAGGCCCCTGGAGTAAAACACGGGACCATCCGGGGACCAGAAATCGACGGGCCGGGGGCGGGGTGGGGGGGTTGAGTTCAGTTCCCAGAACACACAGAGAAAGCTGGATGTGGTGGCACACACCTGCAATCCTGGGCCAGCACACGGGGGTAGAGATAGGGCACCTGGGCCCCGCTGGCCAGCCAGCCTAGCTGAATCAGCGAATCAGGCCGGTGAGAGACTGCCTCATGCATAAGGTGGACTACGTCCTGAGGAAGGACACCCAAGGTTGACCTCCAGCCTACACACACATGCACATACGTCCACACGCACTCATACACAGCACACACATACATGTGCACACATACATCACTGGACAGACAAAAACATCTTAGATAGGACACACATAACAAAACACTAACAAAAAGGAAAAGATTGGTAGATTGGACTTAATTAAAATTAGAGGCCTCTGTTCTTCAGAGACCACAATTATTTTTTAAAGCAGCAAGCTACAAATGAAAACAGATTTTGTCAATGTGGCATTCTTCCTGAGGAAGAACTCACACCCACAATATATAAAGAGCATCTACAAATCAACAAGAAAAGCATTCAATTAAATAAAAGCCTTGAAGAGGCAAGTCACACAAAAAGCTACAATCGGCCAGTGGTTGAGTGAAATCAGGCTGAACATCCTTTCTTCATCATCGAAATGCTGATAGTGAGGAGCTGTCCACCACCAAAGCAGCCAAAACCCAGAAATACTGACTGCATACACTGCCAGGAGAACGGGGAGACAGTCAGGGCTCCCCCAGACACCAGCTGTACCTAGTGATGTCACGTCAGGTGCCACCAGTGTCTATAGACTGCGCATCTGCTGCCTCGAGAGCCAGTGAGTCTCCCTGTAAGTTATGCGTGTGAGAAATGAGAGCAGAGAAGCGCTTGGGAAGACTTCAGTGTTTTCCTAACTGTTCCCGTGTGGAAACGACAAAAATCAACCTGAAAATAGACAAACATGTTGTCTTAGGTTCCGCAAAATAAGCCAGACCCGAGAGAGAACATGGGGTGGACTGGCTTGAACTGAATTCAGGAGCAGCCACAGAAGTCCGTGGCTGTGTCTCCTTGGGGACCATGGAGTAAGGGTATGCGTGATGGGAGTCAGTCCTACCGGGGAGGCTGGTCTACCCTGGCACGTTCACGCTGGAGAAGCTGAGCAGTGTCTAAGATCCCCAGTCTACCCTGGGCACGCTCAGTGGAGAAGATCCTGTCTAAGATCCCGGGAGCCTCTGTGGAGATGGAAGGAAGCAGCCATTCACAGCCCAAAGGGAGGAGTCATCCAGGCCCATGTGGTGAACCAACGCATTTACTGGGTTCCCTCACAGGACCGTGGGTGACTCAGGAGACACACCACAGAGTCGGAGCTACAGCGAGAAAAACTCACCAGCATGGAGAACTCGCCCCGAAAGGTCTCCCTGGATGCCTTGTGCCCCGGCGGTGACTGCTCATGTTTTATGTGGCCTGGAGGAGGGGTGCCGTGAGGATCTGAGTCTTGTGAACTTCGACCGTCTCAGGATGGTCACAGGTCAATTGTCACAAGTGTCATGAGTGATCTAAGCCACTCAGGATGGTGACAGTCACAGCCATCACAGACACAATCATGTGACACTCCCCAAAGACTCGTTACACTTTAAGAATCAGGAATTACAGGGCTGCAGAGGCTCAGCGGAGGACCTGGGTTCGATTCCCAGCACCCACATGGTGGCTAACAACTGTCTGTAACACCAGTTCCAGGGGATCCAATGCCTTCTTCTGACTTCCATGGGCATTGCACAACATGTGTGCACTTACATATATGCAGGCAATACACCCATACACATGAAATAAAAATAATATTTTTTAAATAGAATTAGGCAATACACTCATACGCATAAAATAAAAATAATAAAATATTTTTTAAAAAGAATTAGGAATTACAGTAGACGACTCTGTTCTGGTCTAGAACAGTCGCCTGGACTTGAGATGCATAGCCTTCCCACCTGTGAGGACCCTGAAGGACGCTGGGTATGATGGCAGCTCTGTCACACACAGGGAAGGAGCAGATGGGAAGACAAGAGCTATGTGATGTGCGGGTCCGGCACACTCCAGTGCTGTCCACGTGGCTAGGAGTCAGGAGCGGAGAAAGGGCTAGAAGACAGAGGTTGGGTGTGTCGCATATGAATCCCCCATCGTTGCGGTGACAGACCAGCCACAGACATGGTGTCTTGAGGACAGCAGGTGTTTCCCTGAGTCACGTCACTAGGCCAGAACAGGTGCAGTCCCAGCAGGAGGCCGAGGGAAAGGTCTGCCTTGCTTTTCCCAAGTTTGAGTAACTACAGGCCGTTGTTATCACTCGAACCTCAGCCTCTGGGACCATGTGGCCTCCCTTCGGTATATGCATGGGGCCCTCCTCCCTCCTACACAGCCATCCGCAGTGGCACTCGGGAGCCACCCAGAGAACACAGAGAAACCCAATATCTCCATCTTCGACACACCCATGAGGTCACACTCCCAGGTCCCAGGGATTGGGGTGCAGTTGTCTTTGCAGGAGGCGGGGCAGGAGAGAGGGATGGGTGTCCCAGGCAGGGGTGGGCCCTACCTCCACCTTCCACACCCTGAGGAATACCTGTCTTTCTGTGGTTTTTGACCTGGAATGAATATTCATTTAGGCATGGACAAGGCCACACCAACCACCCACAGATTACCTTAACAGATTTACACACACAGCCGTCTCCACTTTCTCCTGCTGTAATAAATTGACATGGTTTTGAGCTGAAATCCCCACAGACAGGCATCAAATGTGACACTGGAGTCCACACAGCAGATGGTTCCTGGGTAACCATATTAGGAAGTGCCTGTGTCTGTCCAAGACTCCTTGTCTCCGTCCTTTGCACACTGACAAGGCTCAGGCACTGAGCACTCCCCAAACCTCTGCCTGGGTTCTAGCCAACAGAGGCCCACACAGAGTCAAACACAGGCGGTCTAGACAACCAGGCCACATGCAACTGTCAAATTGTCAGGGTCTAGAATCACCTCTGGGCATGTCTGTGACGGATTTTTCATGCTGGGCTAATTGATGTGGGAAGACCCACCCGAATGTGGGAGCACCACCCGTGGCTGGGTCCCGACTGAATAAAAGGAGACAGTGAGCAGAGCAGCAGCACCTATCTCCCCCTGCTTCCCGGGTGTGAATGCTGGATGCCAGGTGACCAGCTGTGTGACCACCTCAGGCTCCTGCCACCACGCCTTCCTGCCATGACAGACCGCACCCTGGACCTGTGAGCCAGGGTCATCTCTCAAGTCACCTTTGTCAGGTGTTTGGCCACAGCAGTGAGAAAGAAATGAGCACAACCTCCCATGAAGAGCGCGGGGGGGCGGGGGCAACACCACGGCTGCCCGTGGGACTGTATTACGGTTCTCCGAAGAGACAGAACC
>NW_008344211.1:2028641-2035143 GCF_000622305.1 Nannospalax galili | reverse complement strand
GAGTAGTCCAACAATGGCTGCACCACACTGGAGAGGCTGAGAATCCGTAGTCACTCAGTCCATGAGGCTGGATGTCTCAGTGGTCCTGATCGGGCGCTGGAGGTCTGACAAATTCCAAAATATCAGCTGGTCTTCAGTCTGCAGCAGCGAGACAAACTCATCAGCGAGAGAGAAGGCACGAAGCCTGGCGTTCTCCTCTGCCGTGGCCTTTCATACCCGCTGCCATCAGCAGGTAACAACGCTGGTGTCTTCCAGCTTCAGACGATCCAATCAGGAAGATCTCTTTCATTTCAGTTAATCCCAGATCCAGTCAAGTTGACACCCAGGATTAGCCATCACAGGGACCCATAGGAAGTCACCTGCACAGACCACAGGAAGTCACCCTGCACAGACCACAGGAAGTCACCCTGGACATAGCCACAGGAAGTCACCTGAACAGACCACAGGAAATCACCCTGGACAGACCACAGGAAGTTACCTGCACACACCACAGGAAGTTACCTGCACACACCACAGGAAGTCACCCGCACAGACCACAGGAAGTCACCCTGCACACACCACAGGAAGTCACCCGCACAGATCACAGGAAGTCACCCTGCACACACCACAGGAAGTCACCCACACAGACCACAGGAAGTCACCTGCATACACCACAGGAAGTTACCCTGCACAGACCACAGGAAGTCACCTACACAGATCACAGGAAGTCACCCTGCACAGTCACAGGAAGTCACCCTGCACAGACCACAGGAAATCACCCTGGACATAGCCACAGGAAGTCACCTGAACAGACCACAGGAAGTCATCTGAACAGACCACAGGAAGTTACCCAGCATACACCCACAGGAAGTCACCTTTCAGGACCCACAGGAAACCATCCTGCACAGAGTAGTTCACAACTAGAGCAAACACATGGAAATGTTGGCCACGTGACCTCCACCAAGGCCCTTAAACTTTGATTTACTTATAAAGTAGAAGGAACGTTGGAACCAACCTACAACCCTGTAAGGATGAACTGAGTCAATGCCCACTTGGCACCTTCCAGGATTTACTGCCATGGAAAACTCTTATTCTGTATCATAAAATTCTGTTTTCCAGGCCTGACAGTCTTATGGCCATCTTGGAACCACAGCACTGTGGCCAACTTCAGGAGACCCTCAAAAAAACAGACCTGATACCCTCCTGGGAGGGCCACTGGAGCCGGTCGTCAGACCCTACCATGGGCAGCTTTAATTGCCAATGCCATACAACCTAGAATCATCTGGAAAGAGGGTCCCAGTGAGGGATTATCTGCTTTGGGTTGGCCTGTGGGCATGTCTGTGGATGATTGTCTTAATTAAGTTAACTAATGTGTGAAGACCAGCCCACTGTGGGTGCCCCTTCCCTAGGCAAGAGGTCCTGACCCGTATGAGAGTGGAGAAACCAACCTGACCACTCACAAGTGAGCATGTGCAATTACTTTCATTCCCCTCTGCTCCTGTCTGTGCAGTCACATGACGTGACCAACTGCTTCAAGCCCCTGCTGTGGACCAATTCCTGACACCCCCACAGTGATGGTCTGTAACCTGGAATTCTGAGCTAAAACAAACTTTTTCTCTGCTAAGTTGCTTTTTGCCAGTGTATTTTATCACAGCAACAGAAATAAAAGTAGGATAGACACTCACCTGCGATTCCAGGCCTACCCCCAACCCCTGACAGCTGCAAGTGGCCTCGGAGCTGTTAAAGCACCAGGACGGTGGAAGGCCACCTGAGGGGACCACCCACGTGTGCGGCTTTTAGGAACTGTCACCCACACACCTGTAAATAACCCCAACTAAGGCCACTAGTTCACCAAACCAGACGTGGGCGGATTCTTCCCTTCAGCCTGTCACTGTGCTTACTGCCTGGAGTAAACAGGAATAGACGCTCCAGGAAGAGCCACACATCACATGTGATCACCACTGTCAGGAATGGAGTTACACTCACTCAGACAAACCTGACCAACTCTCGTGTCCTGGGTAGGGCTTTCTTTGGTTCTTTGAAAGTGTTTTGAAAATTCACCAATAGCCAGGCGTGGTGGTACATGCCTTTAATCCCAGCACTCAGGAGGCAGAAGCAGGCAGATCCCTGTGAGTTCACGGTCAGCCTGGTCTACATAGTGAGTTACAGGCCAGCTGGAGGGAGCTACAGGGAGACCCTGTCTCAAAAAGACCAAAAAAAATTTGTAAATCATCAATGGGGACTGGAGAGCTGGCTCAGCAGTTAAGAACACTTAATGCTCTTACAGAGGACCCAGGTTTGAGTCCCAGCACCCACATGGTGGCTAACAACCGTGTGTAACTGAAGTTCCAGGGGATCCAACACCCTCTTCTGACCACAGGCATTGCACAACATGGGTACACTTACACACATGCAGACAATACACTCATACACATAAAATTAAAAAAAATACAGAGGACCCAGGTTTGAGTCCCAGCACCCACATGGTGGCTAACAACCGTGTGTAACTGAAGTTCCAGGGGATCCAACACCCTCTTCTGACCACAGGCATTGCACAACATGGGTACACTTACACACATGCAGACAATACACTCATACACATAAAATAAAAAAAAATCTAATTCACCAGTGTTCCCACTTGAAAATGAAAATTTGAGGGTGTCACCTGTGGGGTGCTCTTGCTGAAACCAATATTGAGACAGAGACTTCAATGTTTATAGTTTCCAACTATTTTAGGAACAGTCTATTACCACTCACTGAATCATAATTCTGTAATTATTATAAATACATGTTTTATATACAAACATATAAACACATGGGGCTGCAGAGGAGGTACAGTGGGTAAGAATACTTGTTGCCTAACCATGAGGATTTAAATTCCAAGCCCAGGAGCCACGTAAAAAAGCTATGCATGGCTGCTCTGTGGGGGCAGAGGCAGAAGGATCACTAAGACTTGCTATCCACCAGCCTAGCTCCAGGTTCAGTGAGAGACCTTGTGTCCAGAGAATAAGGCAGAGAGAGATGGAGCGGGACCCCTGGTGTCCTCCTCTGGCCCCCACGTACCCACACGCGTACAACTTAAAATTTAATTCAAAATTTTTTAAAAAAAGCATTTTAAAGATTTATTTGGGGGCTGGAGAGATGCTCAGCCCTAAAGAGCACGGGCTACTCTTACAGAGGACCAGGGTTCAATTCCCAGCACCCACATGGTGGCTAACAACCATCCATAACTCCAGTTCCCTCTTCTGATCCCTGTAGGCATTGCATGACACGGGTGCACCTACCTATATGCAGGCAAAACACTCATACACATAAAATGAAAGTAATAAATAAAATATTTTAAAAGAGTTATTTTGTTTTTATTTATGTGCATGTGTGTGTATGCACACCTGTGTACAGGTACCTATCAAGGCCAATGGCGTCAGATGCCCTGGAGTTGGAGTTGCAGATGACTGGGTGCTGGGAGCTGAGCTCCGGTCCTCTGCAGTGCTTCTGCGCAGTGCTCCCTCTTAACTGCTGAGCCTTTTCTCCAGCCCTTTCCCCTCCCCCACCTTTGCTTAAGAGATAAACTGAGTTTTGGGGACAGGATCTAACTCTGTCTGAGGTCTAAGCTGGACTTAAACTCACAGTGATCAACTTCCTGAGTGCTGAGATTACAGACATGTGCCACCACATTCAACAACACACCATATTAATACATACAATTATGTTAACTCGCCATATAGAATATGTTTACGTATATAAACATTACAAAAATATATGAAATATATGTTTGGCACAATACATAAAATTATATAAATAGCTTAGATATTATTGATAAGGAAATCTAAGTAGACAATAAAGTTCTTTAAAATATACTAGTGCATATGCATCATAAGTTATATTTAGACTTTCTGCAGCAGAGGCTGTGGCTCTTTCTTGTCTGCCCAAGGCCCCAGGGCGCTGTTAATATTATACAATGTAAGCACTGGCTTAACATCCTCAGATCTGACAGATTCAGGATTGTGAAAGAGATCCGGCCCCAGGTCCCGATGCCAGCCTCAGATAAAGGACCTCAGCTCTGGACAATAGAAAACACTGAGGAAAGCTAACGCCCTGGGGCTCAGCAAGGGCTCTTGCAAGGATTGTCTCATCCATCCCCACTGCCACCCAAGGGCCCCCAAGGCACTGAGTGGGTGGAGACGCTGTCTGGCCTTGGTCCATGCTCAACTGGCAGCCAGCTCGGGGTCAGGAGGCCAGCTACCCCAAGGCCCATGCACCTCCCCGGTTTGGCATTGCTGTTCCCAAAGCCAGCACACCCTCACTCACTACAGCAGTGAGCTCCAAGTTAAACATGATTAGAGCCGTTGGTCACAGGGCTTACAGAGGATTTCTCTGAAACCACCGAAGACAGCCTGCGTATCCCCAGGACACTGGCCACACAGCTGTAGGAACTCCCAGTGACTATGAGCCCACAGCTGGGGCAGGAGTCAGAGGGAGTGCAGCTGTGGGGGTCCCTTATGAGCAATGTGGGTATCGTCAGCTGAGGAGGAAGCGGAGGAAGAAGAGGAGGAAGAGGAGGAGGAGGAGGAAGAGGAGGGAGACCCTCCAGACAAATCTCTCATACCCTATCCCCTGCCATACTGGGCCACTTTTAGCACTGTTAGGATCCCAGAGCTTGGGCCCAAATCAGCAGCTCTGGTTTGCGTTTTGACCCCACTCCAAGCTCTGGGCACAGAGGCCGAGGTGTGTTCACAGAGTGGAATTCACACAGCATCACACAGCAAGACAGCCTGGCAGATACTTCACAGGCTGTGACAAACCAAAGAGCCAAGCGGAAAATGGTGGGTTACCCCGTAACTGTCATGCCACTATTGTGCCAATGGACACATCTTGCTTGGCAGGTTGGTATTGTGACATATAATCTACAGCTGGGGGAGCCTTTGGTGGCTTCTCTCTCCCAGAACCCTGCATAGCACTTTCTGATCCTCTCAAAGCCAGTAGGGAAGAAACATAGTTCAGCTCAGCCTGATTTCTGCATGTCCTTCAACCAAAATGTGCAGTGTCCTCAGCAATAGAATCTTACCATCTAGTTGTGATGGAAATAACCTTCATTGTTCAGGGACCTCTGGGACTTCCCTGACCAACAGCTTGTAGGGAAGAATCCCACACCTGGCACTGACATTTTTAATGACCCGTTTTCTAGGAGGAGCGGCATCCACCCAAATGGGGTGCTCTCCTTCAAATGGGGTGCTCTCTCCTTCAAATGGGGTGCTCTCCTTCAAATGGGGTGCTCTCCTTCAAATGGGGTGCTCTCCTTCAAAACCTTTTTTACTATTTTTATTATTGTTATTATTTTCTATGTGTATAAGTGTATTACCTACATGTATATAAGTACACTCGTGTCCTGGAATGTCCAGAGAGGTCAGAAGAGGGTGTCGGATCCCCTGGAACCGGAGTTACACTCAGTTGTTAGCTGCCATATGGGTGCTGGGAATTGAACCCAGGTCCTCTGCAAGAGCAGCCAGTGCTCTTAACCACTGAGCCCTCTCTCCAGCCCCAGCTTTTTCATTTTTAATTTTCTTACATTTTTATTTGTGTGTGCACATGCTACCCGCTGCCCTGAGGACCGCAACCACCATCTCTCCAGCCCCTCAATATTTACTTCTACCAATAGTTCCTTCTCCACGGAGAAGCAGCTTCTCTCTGCAGCGGGCACCTGTTAATGCGGACTCAAGTTGGTCAAGTCGCCGGGAATAAGCAGCAGCCGAGTGCCCACCAAGGGGACATCTCTGTCAACCCCCGAGGCTCAGGGAACATCATGAAGAGCGGGGTGGAGATGCTCTGAGAGCGGGAGGATGCGGAGGGGAGCTGTGCAATGCTGTCCTCTGGACAGGACATGGCCACAGCACTCATGAGCTCACAGCAAACTGTGGCAAGATCAGTGATGTCGACATTCCAGCATGGGTGAGGAGGGGCTCACGAGGCCCCGCCCCGCCTGGAGGAGCTCTGGGCAGCTACTGCCTGCTGGGGTAGGGGCTTCATAGCCTCCAGTGGTGTAGCCATCGCTAGGTTTCTCTTGCCCAGGTAAATACGCCCCACACTTTCATGCAGGCGCCTAAGCAATGGGCCACCAAAGGGAAGAGCAGAGGGGAGCTCCTTGGGAGAAAAGGATTCAGTGGGAGGGAGAAGGGACTAAGAGGATATTGGGAGGAGGGGGGCTGGAGAGACGGCTCAGTGGTTAAGGACACCGGTTGCTCTTGCAGAGGACCCAGGTTTGATTCCCAGCACCCACATGGCAGCTAACAACCATTCATAACTCCAGTTCCAGGGAATCCGACACCCTCTTCTGACCTCCATGGGCATTGTGCGACATGGGTGCATTTACATACATGCAGGCAACACACTCATAGACATAAAATATAAATCATAAATAAAATACTTTTTTATTTTTTTAATTTTTTAGAAGAAGCATTTCATTACAGCTTTAACATACTCAATAGCAATTCCCAGAGCAAAGATACATCTCCCTTATTAAGGTCTG
>NW_008344211.1:2017344-2028597 GCF_000622305.1 Nannospalax galili | reverse complement strand
GTTTTTAACCTTTAAAAAAGATCTCCATTTCATTTTAGAATATATTGTTCCTTGCAGAAAGACTCGTTTTTGCTACTAACACGGAGACGTTGGCACATGCATCTCTAATCTATATGTATCTGATTATTACTAGTCATAGTTGGTTGCACTCCGATCCTTGGCACCCGTGTATAGATATAAAGTCATCAGGTATATTTCAATGGTAATGTTTATCACCTCTACTTATTAATAAGATGTAAATTTTTATGCTTCCTCCTCAAATATTATTTTTTTAATTTGATTTTTTGTGTATATCACACAGAACATCTGAAACCATCTTATTCAAATAAAATACCTTTTTTTTTTTAGTATTTTTGAGACAGGGTCTCCCTTTAGCCCCAACTGTCCTGGAACTCACTATGTAGACCAGGCTGGCCTTGAACTCACAGAGATCCGCCTGCCTCTGCCTCCCGAGTGCTGGGATTAAAGGCATGCGCCACCACACCCGGTTCAAATAAAAAACCTTTTAAAAAGAGGATATTGGCTGGGTGTGGTGGCACATGCCTTTAATTCCAGCACTCAAGAGGCAGAAGCAGGAGGATCTCTGTGAGTTCAAGGCCAGCCTGGTCTACAAAGTGAGTTCCAGGACAGCTGGGGCTACAGAGAGACCCTGTCTCAAAAAGACCAAAAAAAAAAAAAGAGGATATAGGGAAAATATAATCAGAGCACATTATATATGAAATTGTGAATGAATAATTTTTTTATTGGAAAATTAAAAGAAAGAAGATGACCATAGGGGCAGGTGGAGGATTCCACAGGTAACAGGCACACAGCATCTGAGCTGCTCAAGGCTGCGGGAGCAGTCCACACCATGACCCGAGGCACGTAGCCTGCTGGCATTGCTCAGGCAGGTGAATATACCTGGGAGCCACATTGACCATACCATGTTGACCTGGGTGGTCACACGGGATCCACAGATAGAATAATAAGCATAGCTTCACCTTGAGTTAACCCCAAGGAAGAAGACCAAAGGGGTTCTGGTACCAGCTGTGTGGAGAGTACTAGCTAGGCCTCTGCATGGGGCCTGCTTTGCCGAGTGAACAGAGAGCATCTGCGGGCTCCTCTCTGATTAGGATATTTTTTCTTTTGAGAGAAAGAGGAAAGTTGAGGTGGAGGGTAACAGAGAAGAGTGAGATCTGGGTGGGGGCCAAAGTAACCAGCTGCCTTCTAGGGTCAGGCTGATAGGGCTGTGTGCCGGATCTCCCTCTGTGAGCCCAGGGCCTCGGCTTCTCCAGCAGGGAGAAAAGCAGTCCCCACCAGAGTGCAGCTCCCGGTCAAGGGTGGGCCATATGACCCCCTCCTTGTGTAAGAGCCCTGGAAAGACCACAATGCAAGGGAACATGGCTCTGACATCCTGGGAAGGGAGGGACCAGAACACCTTACTGCCCTTCTCTAGGCAGGCCCGTGTTTGTCTAGAAGTCTAGGGGGAGCAGCTCCGCTGGGGCCAGATTTTCAGTCACCTCCTTTCTGGCCTCCCAGCAAGGGTCCCTGGCCCTCTCTTGGAGGTGGGCTGGCAAGCAGGACAGGCAGGAGCCCGGGGCCCTGGGTTGGCCACCTGGGTGGCTCTCCCAAGCCCCTCAGCTGTCCAGAGAAGACATCACCATGGAAACAGGATGGTGCTGGCTTTACCCCCTCGCTAGCACACACCAGCCTCCCCAGCCTCTCCGACTGCAGCTGCCGGCTTTTCACGTGGTCCACCTGTGCACAATCATCTCACACAGGGTCCACCTATGCACAATCATCTCACACAGGGTCCACCTATGCACAATCAATCATCTCACACAGGGTCCACCTGTGCACAATCATCTCACACAGGGTCCACCTGTGCACAATCATCTCACACAGGGTCCCAGCTCTTCCCTGGCCCTGTTAGTATCAAGGAACTGGCAAACACTTCCCGACACCAGAGCTATAGTCGGACTCCGTTCTCCTCTGTGCCTACCCCACTGGGTGGCCACCAGCTGCCACCTGGCCCTCTCAGCATTCACAGCAAGTCCAACTCTTCCCCAGAGGAGGACGGGTCTTGCCAGTAAATCAGCTCCATGGGCTCCTTGCATTCCTGGACCTCCACTGCAGCATCACTAACCGCTCCTGACCCAGATCCCTGTGTGTATCATCTCTGGATCATTCAAGGTCCTTCTTCTCTTGTGGATTCAGTAACATTCCTCCCTACCCCAGGCAGCCTCCCACCCACTCCAGTGTCTTTGCAGACTGGGGCGGGGGCGGGGGGTCCACATGCTGTTTTGTGCCTACACAGTGTATTCCAATGTTATGGAAGGATGCTATCCATCCAGAAAAGTGTAGTGTTTACTGCACCCTAAGAGCCTGAACAGAGCCAGTGGTGGGGGTGGGGTGGAAGAGGGGACTAGGCCCTGGCCTGTGGGAGACAGGCTTGAGCCTAGGGTGAAAGTCTTAATAACAGCCATACAGCAGGCCCGAGGCAATGGCCTGACTGCTGGAGCCACAAGGAAGGCCTTGTGAAATTTGCTCCCATTGGCAGATCATGAGACTGATGCCTAGAGCTCGCCACTCCCTAATCACCACCCTTGAGATCCCAAATTGCAACACTTACACAGCCTGGGTCACGTGGTTCCCAGGAAACCAGGCCCTATAAGGAAACCAGACCTAAGTAACCTGAAACCCATTATGCTAATGAGGAGTCTGACTCACGATGTCATGATAGGACACAGCCCTGCCAAAGATCTGAGTTGTAACTTCTTGATTGGACCCCCACCCCTGTATAAGCTTGTGCCCTTCTACAATGCACCAGATTTGCCAATGAACCTGGTCTCCTGTGTCTGAATGCGGCTCTGCTGACACAGTCTCCTCACCAGCCCTGGGGTCCGGACTGGGCAGAAGTAGCAACAGATGATCAGAAGCTGCACCAGGTGAGCAGAAGAGCGGCCTCAGCGCCGCAACGAGTGGAAGAGCAACCACAGCTGCGGCCACAGCGAGGAGCAAAGGGCAGCGCCCACACAATCAGGGGCAGCACTCAGGAGGCGGCACCCGTGCCATCAGCACCTGGCCTGCTGCTGGGCACCTTGTGGACTGCACCCCAGGGATCTGTGCACCTCTGGTCAGCTGCTTCTGAACTCAGGGTCCTGCTCCATCATGTGCTGGGCCCTTCCCACTGTTCCCCCATGGCTCCTTGTGCAGACAACCACTGTGCTGTGGGGAGGATGTCCCAGCAGGAGCACGCAGGACACCCCTGAACCTGAGCTTCTCAAGGCCTCCCCATGAATGATTACAAACTCAGTGGCTTAAAACATCAATGTTCACCCAAAAATTTGTCCTAGAGACTCAAAGTCCTAAAGCGGGCCTTGACAGGCAGACGTGGAGGTGCCCAAACTGTGTCGTCTATGGATTCCAGGGGAGGGTCTCCCAGCCTGACGAATGCCAGCCATTCCTGGCTGTGTCTCCGTGACTCCACCCTCCACTTCTGCTTGGAAAAACCCTCCATCGATTCCTCTGCCCACCCCCTTATGAGTGATGACACTGGGCCCCCAGACAACCAGTCATCTCCTATGCCAAGGTCCTTAAAGGGATCTGCAAATCCCCTTGCCATGCAGAGTAACAGTCAAAGCTCTGGACTGTGGAGGTCTTGGAATCACCCTGTCCTTCTGTGAGGTTCCCAGGTCTCATTCATCTGAGAGGAGCCAGCTGAGCCCCCAAGGCCTGTGCCCGCTCACCTTGCAGTCCCTCAACTGTAGCAGCAGTGCAGAGGCCCCATCTGACACATCTCACCTTCCTTCCCCCAATATCCAGGTGGATCTCACGTGTGTCCAAGCCCTAGGAGGGTCCCAGCTCTCCCTCCTGGCTCTCCTCAGAGGAGTGGGAGCACTTTCAAGATGAGTATCTCTGTTAAAATATAACTCCCCATGTTGGTGAGAATGTGGGGAGAGGAGTATGAGGGCTGTGCTCCCAGAGCCTTGACAAGACTAGACCTTTGTATTCTGTCATTTGTTCTGGCCAAGTCCCCTAAGTCATCCTAAGCACATTATAGCCAGAAAATTACTCATTCCTCTGAAAAGTGTAAGCCAGCCAGGGGCAAGACGAGGAGCACGGTGAGAAGAGGGGCAGAGCCTGCTGCAATACGGAGAGTTAGCGTGGCCATTCTGGGAACTCAGGGAGTGAGACGTGGGCCCGAACAGCAGGGACAAGAACAGCCGGGTGGATGCCCTGCCTATCTTACAGGCTCTACAGGGTGAGATGAGGCAGACCATGGGGTGAGATGGCATGTGGACGTGGCACACGAAATTCGATGAGACTACAGATGGGTTTGAGTGGCCCATGGGTTACAGGAAGCCATTTTGTGTAAGTCACCTCCATCCCCAAATGTCATAGAATGGTACAAAACCCAAACTAAAAATGTCTTATGTTAGTCTGTGAGCCCTGGGGCCTCAGAGGGCATGCACACGAGCCTCCCAAGAAGGGAGAAGGGAAGAAAATTTAGTGCAATAAATTGGCGTGGTCGGCAGGACGGCGCTGGAAATGACAAACCGTGGGAGTTTGGGGGAAGCAAGGGAGCGAGTGGCAGCACTGACATGGACCTCACAGTGGGTCATAGAATGTGTGATTAGAACGACATGGGCCACAGACACTGGTGGACTCCAAGGGAGCAAGTGGCGGTGCTGACGTGGACCTCACAGTGGATCATAAAATGTGTGATTAGAACGACATGGGTCACAGACACTGGTGGACTCCACGAGGAAAAATCCCTGGCCTACAGCTGTGCTGTAAATGTGGAGAAATAGCTCAGTTGCTAAAAAAAAAAAAAAAAAAAAAAAAAAATGGAGTCCACCCACACATGGATCTGAAAACTCTTTAACGGCCATAGAAAACCTAGAAAAATTTCCCCAAGCTTCAGATGCTGGCGGAGAACTCAGGAGGGTATGTGGCCACTTTGCATAATAAAAGATTTTCCCAAGGCAGGGGAAGCTGAAAAGGCTCCAGACTGACCGGGTGATTCAGTTTCCACCTCAGACCTTGAGAGAGGAAAAACGGGGGAGGAGGGGTGGCATTTAACTTGTGTAAGGTTAGGAGACCAGGGGTCCGAGGACTTGGGAAAAAGACACTAGTGAAAAAAACTACCTAAAAATAAAATTAGCCAAGGCTGCCCCTCAGATTCAACCTTTGATACTAAAAGAGGAAGAAGCTAACATTTCTGTAACTAGGAAATACTCCACACTGGAGCTGCTGAAACTAGGAAAGACTTACAAACAAGTGATCAGAGAGCCCCTCATCACATGGCTTGTGAGGGTACAGGACGTGGGAGCAAATAACATCAATCTAAGTCCTTCAGAAGCTTCACAGCTGAGTTATATAACCACCTATCCATCCTTGCAACATAGGCTGTTCAACCTAGGCCAATTGAGGGGGGAGCAGTCCTTAATGGGATGGCTGGTGCAAGGCATTAAAGATACATGGTTGTCACCAAGGGAGATTACCATGATCAGCAGGGCCTGGAGGACTATAAAGGAGAGGCAGGCATTACTGAGATAAATAGGTATCAGAAAATCAATATACAGTGCCCAGTTCACTGGGCCAGATAAGACTATGTTCAGCAGAGATATAAAGGAAAATTTAATTCAACTGGGACCTCAAGAATGGTATAGATCTTTAATGGTTTTGCTAAGTCCTTCAATGGGACAGGATCTTTATAAAGTGAGAAAGGCTTTAGCAGATCTAAGTGACTCTGACCAGCATGTAAAACATGTCTGTAGAATAACAGAACACCCTACAAGAGATATAAAAAGACTAGACAGAAGGAATGGTCCGTTTGGGTTACTCGAAGACAAACGTGGCAAGACTTATGTCAAGCCCAAATTCCCAAAGAAAAAATTGATAGAAAACCAAATTCAGTATAAGGAGTGTCTGGAAGGCTTTAAAACCAGAAGAACAGTTTACAAAAGGCATTCAAAGGATAAAAACTGTCCCAGGGGTGGTTAAGTATCCCCAAAGATTAAATAAGCTGTATTTTTCTCCTAAAAAAGGCTATGCTAGGGGTGAAGGCAGTTTTTCCCACCAAGGCCTCCCCCAGTAGCCAGGTATGGTCAATGGAGAGATGACAGATATGGCTACAGTCAGGAGGCAGACCCAGGGCCTGCCTGACTCAGGGAGCCAACAGGTGCAGTGGGGACAAGAGAAACCATCTGCCTCCTTAGCCTGGTGCAGGGTCAGGCAACTGGAGCCAATGCCTGTAAGTATATCAAGAAACTCCATGTAAGACCCCCAGAATGTAGAATGACCCCAAAGGGATAACTAAAGATAGCAAAGAACTAACCAGATTAACACCTCTTACCCATGCTATGGTACCTAACAGAGATCTATGGAGAAAACAATTAATATGAATGGATAAAATCTTTCCACACTGTGTGAGACCTTGTCTATGATGGATTTAATATGTGATGTTAACCTCTGAGTGCTTTACAGATGTGAAACTCGTTTGAAAGATCCCTGAAGAAACAAAGGTCAGCTACAGCTGTAAGAATCTTGGGAGTTTTATGGTTGGGTTAGATAAAAACAGAGGCTTCAAAAACTATATGTGTTAAGAAAAATTACAGTACCAGGGGTGGGTTGCCCCTCTATGAGCTATCGGTCAGAGAGCAAACTTAGATGTCCCCAAACTCTCCAAGGCTACTGCCACTAATGTAGGTTGTACACTAGAAAGGCGGGTAAGGCCATGTTGCTGAAGGGGCTGCATGATGTGAGCATGGGAGGAGAAGAGATAGAGCTGAGACTAAGCCAAAAACTCCATGTCACTGGATGGATGACGTTCATAGTGCCAGAAGGTGCTACACAGATGGTTGGGGAAGAAAGGACCCCCTATGGTTCTACTCAACAATGGACCCCGCGTGCCGCACACTATGGACACGCCAAGCAATGCCTGCTGGTGCAATAATGGCTCAACTAACATACGTACAGCTGACAAATTTCTAATTGGATAAGGCCTGCTCCTAGAGGTGGAACACACACCTGGTGCTGTACACCAGGCCAACCCCCTGTGTCAGCGAAGGCTATAGGCCCCAGTGGGAAACAGTTGCAAGTATAATGTTTGATGAATACGGTACACCTACTGGGATCTCTTCTAAGCATTTGTATTTACATTCATGTTTGTTTAGATGTGTCTACTTCCTTCCATTTATCTTCATAGTAGGGGAGATACCACTGAGATAGATCAACGTCCACGTCTTGAAGACGAATGATGGGGAGGCCCAAGAGAGCACTGTCTCACCATGATACAAGAGAGATTGCCCTGCATCTGCCACCCCCTCCAAGGCTCAGGGAAATTTACAGAAGAAATGGTGGAATGTTTGTAAGAGCCAGAGGAAAGGGGTGGGGTGTAGCCCGAAAATTACTCATTCCTCTGAAAAGAGTAAGCCAGCCAGGGGCAAGACAAGGAGCACCTGGGAAGAAGGGCAGAGCCCGCTGCTATACGGAGAGTTAGTGCGCCATTTTGGGAACTCGGGGAGCGAAACTTGCAGCCTGACAGCAGGGGCGAGAATGGCCAGGCGGATGCTCTGCCTGTCTTTCAGACTCCGCAGGGTGAGATGAGGCAAACAATGGGATGAGACAGCACATGGGTGCGGCACACGAAAGCTGACGGAGACTACCAGTGGGCTTGAATGGCACATGGGTTATGGGAAACCGTTTTGTGTAAGTCACCCCCAACCCCCAAATGTCATAAAACTGTACAAAACCCAGACTAAAAATGTCTTATGTTAGTCTGTGAACCCTGGGGCCTTGGAGGACACATGCAAGCCTCCCAAGAAGGGAAATGGTAAGAAAATTTAGTGCAACACAGATCCTGGGGCAGGTGCGGATCACAGGGGCATCTCCAGGTTGAACTGGCCCTGGAAGAGCACAGTGGAGAGGAAGAGGAGGCCTGGAGGCCAGGCCTGCATGAATTCCAGGCCTGGGAGAAATGACAGCTAGGGAGGGGCAGGAGGGAGGGTTCTGAGGACATTCCTCCCCACTGTGCGGCCACTCTCTGCGCACTCACCCTGCCTAGAGCCCAGTGGCCTGGCTCTCTCCTCCTGCCCTGCAGAAGGGTCACTGTCACTGGGTTCCAACATAGCAAACCACAAACACAGGCAGGGATGGTGAAGGTGAGGTGGGAAAGAGAGAGAGACAGAGACAGAGACAGAGAGAGGCAGAGGGAGACAAGCAGAGGCAGAAATTGAGAGACAGAGACAGAGAGACACAAGAGAGGGAGGATTAGATTTAAAGACAGAGACACAGAGAGATGCGGAGCTAACACTCAGACACAGAGGGAGAAGGGAGAGGGAGGCAGAGAAAGACAGAGGCACAGAGGGCTGACCAGAGGCAGAGAGCTTGGGAAGGGGACGGAGGGGAGGGAGAAACAGGGAAGAGGTTGAGGCTCAGATGTAGAGGGAGAGAGACAGAGAAAGACACAGAGAAAAAGGCAAAGCAGGGCTCAGAGAGAAACCTGGAAGGAGACGGAGGAGCCCAAAGCCTCAGAGGAAACTCAAACCCTGCTCACCTCACCTCCCTAAAATCAGCCCGGTCAGCTGGGGCCGTCAGAGTCCTCATCCCCTCCAGCCTTGCCCTGGCCACCCACACCCCTGAGGCCTGGCAAGATCCCACCCCTCCCTTCCTCGCTGTCACGGGCTGCTCACTGCCCACAGAGCCCCAGCCCCTCCCTGCAGCCTAGTTCTGGATGCTCTGCAGCTGAGGGTGGCCACTCCTATCCCACACCCTGCCACTGTCCACCAGCCACACAAGAGGACCCGCCACCTTCACCATGTCCTTCTCCTGCAGGCTCTGCCCCCCAGCACTCCCCCAAGCCTCCCTGACTATTCCAGGTGAGAAGAGTCATGTGACAAGAGAGAACTGGTCAACTCCAACCTGAGCTTCTGGAAACCCAGGAAGACCAGGCACCCCTCTGCCAGGCTCCTGCAGGATGGACCAGGCTGGCTACGTCTGTCCTTTCTGAAGACACAGCACTCAGTGCAGACCTGCGGGTGCCAGACGGATCTTCGGGACCCTCGTCTTCCTCCATGGAAGGTTTCTCCGTGGCCTGCAACTGATCTCACTCAGACTCCATGGGCTCGACTTTCCTGTCCCTTCAAACGCCACGAGCCTTCATCCAGGCCAACAGTTTGCACACAGAGGTGACTACCCCCCCACTCCTTCCCTCCTCCATTCCTTCACCCTGCTGACTGGTCAGGAGATAGGACAGTTGCCGCTGGCCCCAGAGCCCATCCTCCTAATCTCTGAGGACCCCAAGGATGGAGGATATTGTAAAGCAGGGCCACCTACTGGATCAGGCGGCCCCTGTGTTCTGAAATCAACCTCTGCTACTGTTTTGTTTTGTTTTGTTTTGTTTTGTTTTGTTTTGTTTTGTTTTGTTTAGGGGTGAAGTTTTTTTTGTTTTGGTTTGGAGACAAGGTCTCACTCTGTACCCCAGGCTGACCTCAAAATCATAGCGATCCTCCTGCCTCAGCACCACTGAGCATACCACCCCTGGCAATAACAGTTGTTTTAAAAGAACCCATCTGGTGTTCATGACCAAGACCCATCTTAACTGACACAACAGTCAGGAAACAACACACATTACCTGTGACCTCACGTCAGAACGCTTCTCATTTCGGACAGCTTTAATGTTATTCAGTTTTACTGCCCATAACACCCAAGACAAGTAGGTCCCCACAAGCGTCTTCCACCAGTGTTTCCAAAACTGCTCCAGAGCCCAGGCCTGGCCAGTGTTAGTACCACTCAAGGGGAACTCTCCCCCACCTCCATCCGTCCCTCTTTCTCTCCCATCTCCAACCACCATCTCTGTTTAAAACAGCTACCTAGAGTTTCTGGGCCCATCAAACACCAAAGAAAGTCCATGGTGACAAGTTAAGATGAGCCAGACATGGGGGACTCCCACACCTACACCCTGTAAGCTAGAAACAGTGTGCCCAGTTCATAGATGAAGAAACCAGGGCCCAGAGGGCCCCCAGTAAGGCAGTCCAGACTCTGTGGAGGGCTGTGCAGGAAACCTGAATCTCAGAGATCTCACTGAGAAGGGCACAGAGACACTGACCCACAGGGGTGTGGAGAAAAGGAAACACACAGAAACCCCTAGATGTATGGACTCTGAGGAGACAGCTGAGAGTCCCACACCCCCAATTCCCTCTGCACTTGAATCACCAAGGAGGCTAGGAGGGGTTCCCCTGTAAGGAAGCCAGGAGATTCATCTGGCCAGGGCCAGTCAGAGGAATAGGTCCAGTATGTAGGAGGTTGAGGGGGGAGCATTCCAAGTTCAAGGCTAGCCTGGACTACACACCAAGACCTTGTCTCACACAAAACAAAACAAAAAGCTAGAAATAGAGGTTCATGCCTGTAATCGCATCTCTCAGGAAGCTGAGGCAGGAGGATTGTCACAAGTTCAAAACCAGTCTGGTTTATGTGGCAAGACCTGTCTCAAACACATAAAATGCAGTGACAGGTCTGTGGATAAAGTACTCTCCACGCAAGTATGAGGATCAGCCTTTGGACCCCCAGAACCTATGCAAAAGCCAGACAGACAGATGTGGCAGCAACCTATAATCCCCATCCTCAGAAGCAGAGAGAGAGCCTCCTGGGGACAAGCTGCCAGACTAATCCACCTTAGTGAGAGACCCTGCCTCAGTAAAGTGGAGGATGGTTGAGGAAGAAACAGTCAATTTCAGACCTCCACACTAGCTGGAGAGCTACTGCACACCCTTAATCCCAGCACTCAGGAGGTGGAAGCAGACAGATCTCTGTGAGGCCGAGGCCAGCCTCGACTACATAATGACTTTCAAGCCAGCTGGAGCTATACAGGGATATGCTGTCTTTTTAAAATATATTTTTTATTATTTTTATTTTATGTGTATGAGTGTATTGCCTACATGTATGTGAGTGCGCCTGTGTCATGCAATGCTGCAGTGGTCAGAGGAGGGGACTGGATTCCCCTGGAACTGGAGTTAAGGACCGTTTGTAGTTGCCATGGGGTGCTGTGAATCGTATCCGGGTCCTCTGCAAGAGCAGTCAGTGCTCTTAACCATGAGCCGTCTCTCCAGTCCCATGTGTTGTCTTTAAAAAAAACAAGGAGCCAGGCGTGGTGGCGCACGCCTTTAATCCCAGGACTTGATCTTTGTGAGTTCGAGGCCAGCCTGGTCTACATAGTGAGTTCCAGGACAGCTGGGGCTACAGGGAGACCCTGTCTCAAAAAGACCAAAA
>NW_008344211.1:1984849-2016835 GCF_000622305.1 Nannospalax galili | reverse complement strand
ACACACACACACACACACTCACACACACAAATACATGTACCCAAACACAGTGGAACATGCATACACATACACGCACAAAAAAATAATATAGATGTCTAAACACTCCCCGTGCCAGCATTCAGCCCTCCCACCCCTCTTCAGGAGGGGGCTCCTTTCCTGCCTCCCTCTGTCCTCTGGACTCATTGGGGTCTGACCACTCAGGGCTCCGCACCAGCAGTCCCAGAAGACGCCACCATGCTGGTAGGCACCTTACCCCCACTTGTTAATCCAGCCTGACAAATCATCTCACCCTTATGCCTCTCCCCTCTGTCCACACCCACCAGGGCAGCCAGATGCCTTCTGGGACCCCAGGGAAAAACAGCCTGGTGTGGGGTGCAGACCAGACAGGGCCCACCCTGGATGTGCTGCCCCTTCCAGCAATCTGTTTCTAATTCCCTGACCTGGGGAGTGACTAACCCATCACCCTGGCTGCCGCAGGCTTCACATGCCTTGAACATTACACGCTGAGCGAGCTCTGTCCACCCAGCAAGGCAGCGGGGAGCAAGGACAACATGTTCCATTGTTCCACTGTCTTCCCAACATCCCGATTGGCAAGAACGTGTCTCAGAGAGATGGATGGAGGAGAGACATTCGCAGAGAGTCTCCCGTGGGCTGGACTCCACACCCCTTCCTCATAGCTCCCCGTGCCTGCGGCCAGCAGCTCCTCTCTTACCAAACAAAATGGCCTTCCCTCTCCTGGGTCTCTGTTCCCAAGAAAATCAACCTCAAAAATGGGGTGAGCCCCAGGGAGCTGTTTACCCAGACCTCCAAGACAGACCTTGCTACAGATACCCCACTAATCATTAATATCATGTCTAATAATGTAAATGGCACCTGGACGCACCATAAAATGTCTGGAATTACGCTAAACAGTCACACGACAACCTCAACAATGGCGTGCACTATGCAGCGGGCGCCCACCGCTCTTTTCACACAAGGCAATGCTGAGACTGACCAGCAAAAAACTCATCTCCTTTAGTAAGAAGCAGAGGCAGGATTTGGACCCAGGTCTGTCCGAGCCCAGAGCCTACCTGCCACATACACTCAGTGTCTCTTTGAGAACCCACCTCCCGTTCGCCGTCTCAGAAGCCCCCGCCCTGCCACAGTCTCTGCCCTCCTCCGGCTCCTGCAGCCTCATTTCAGAACAAGGCTGGCAGGAGATGGCTGCTGATGGCTTGGCCTGGCTGAGGAGGAAGAGATGAGAGCGTTCAGTCATGGCACCAAGCCCACCCACCCATCGTGAGCAGCAACTGCTGGGGCTGCCGTGGGCTGGGGGTCGGGGTGCTAAAAGTTACTCTTTGACAATCAGAGCCATGAGCAGGAAACCAGGAGCCCAAGAACCGAGAGGCTCCTATCTGAATCTACCAGCCCCAAGGTAGCCGGGCCCCAGGCTCTAGCTGTGCAGTCCCCTCATCTCTGAACGTGCCCTGCAGAGCAATTCCAGTCCCATAGGGACCTGACCAATGTCTGCCATGAGCTCACTTTAGCCACATGTGCAAAGACCCTATTTCCAAATAAGGCCACATCCCCAGGTTCCTGGTAGACGCCGTTCACATCTGCACACGTCCACCCATCCCCCTCCACTCAGTCACCATGCAGGCCAAATCCCTGATCTGATGCCAGGCCACAACCACGTGGGAAGGGTTCCCAAAAAAGGAGAGCCCTGTTCTGGGGCAGTCAGGGACAGCTGCAAAGTGACAGTGACCCTCAAATAGAATCTGGGAAGGAACGGAGCTGGGCGGGTTTGTCAGACGAGTAGGTAGGCAGGGTGGGCTCCTCAGCAGGGTCAGCCTGAGGAATCTGTCTGCTTTGTGAGTCCTGTCTGATGGTTTGAAAAAGACTTACTTCCCAGATGGGAGTGCTGGCCCATGTCTGTGATCCCAGAACTCAGGAGGATTGCTGTAAGTCTGAGGCCAGCCTGGGCTACATTGAGAGTAGCAGGCCACCCTAGGTTAGAGTAAGAATCTGTTTGAAAAAAGGGCTTGTCTCCTGTCCTCAGCCAGTGCTGACCTGGGCCACCACCTCTGGACCCACCCCCAGTGACCCAGCCCACTGCACATGCCTGCAGATCGTGAGAAATCGTTCCATCCAGGCCTTGAGTGACAGCAGCCTCAAAGTGGGCTGTGTCCATCCCAAGTCCTTCTCTTTAAGCCACCAGCCAGTTCAGACCGGCCCCTTCCATACACTGTGCAGACGGACTTTCCAACCCCCACCATCATATCCCAGCCCGCGGTATCATCCAGCCACCTGGTTCCGGATGAGCAAACCTTCCTGACACCCTAGCCGGCCCCCTTGATCACATGTGACCAGAGCCACCACGTGTGAACCTCCCAGCTGCTGGAGGCTCCTGAAACACTCACGGAGGCAGAACAGAAAAAGGACATCAGATAAACACAGCTTCCCTGCACCCAGCTCCCCACCTACCCAGGGCCCTAGAACTGGGGAAATGGGGGAAAGTCCACAAAGGGGGGCTCAGACCTGCCCAGCCAAAGTGTCTCAGCTGCACACAGCAACAATACCCCTTAGATGTGGAGTCATCCGAGAACAATACAGCCAAATAAAATAATAGCTTTGCCTCAGGAGGTCACTTAGAGCCCACTCCCACATGCTCTACCCAGTAGGTGAGGAATTTGGGCCAATCCAACTCCCACCTGCTGATGAAAGGCACACACATCCCTGGTCTGTCCTGTGGGCTGAGAAGACCATCAGGTGAGAAATTTCTGGGTCCTGTCTGTTCTCATTCACAGATGTCATGTTTTCTTTGGTTCTTGCTGCTATAATAAAATACCTGGGGCTGAATAGTTTGCAAAGAACAGAACATTCTTTCTCACAGTTCTGGATTCTGGGAAATTCAAGATGAGAGTTCGGTGTCTGCCTCTAAGATGGTGCTTTGAACACTGCATGCCCTAGAGGTGCAGGGCTCTCTGTTCTCAAGGGTCAGAGGGAAGGAAGGGTAAAGAGGTCAGCTGGAGCCTTCTGACAAGACCCTAGTGCCTCCTGAAGGTCCCACACAGGGACTTGGGTTCCAACACATGGGCTTTGAGGGGCACCATTCAAACCATGAGGCCAGGGCAGCGGCAATTGTAGGTGCAGCAAGCGACGGGAGGTAGAGGGCTCCGCCCAGAGTGATTCCAATTGATCACTGTGCTCAGCTGCAGCTGCCCAGATCTCGCAGGGTCCAGTACCTCAGGGTCCTCCACCCAGCCTATAAACCTGTGAACACCAAGAAGACAGCACCCCACCCCAGCTCAACATCAAGAGTGACATACACTCACCTTTACAGCCAAAGACAAGGTGATGGTCTGACCCATGACCCCCAGCCCCTGAGCTTGCCCATATCCCTCACTGACTGAGCTGCAGCCTGACTGGTTTCTTACCCTAACCTTTGGGACCTTCTAGAAGCCTTGCTATGTGCCAGTGATGTTCATTCCTACCCCTCCCTTCATGACTGGATCTTGTCTTCCGCTGAGGTACAGCTAGAGTGCCACCTGCTCACAGAATTCCTCCCGGACCGTGATGACTTCCAAACCTTGCGTTAAGGCTCTAAGTTGGTGCCTTGCATTGTTATGGTAACCTTAGAAAGCAAACTACAAATGCCTCCTCTGAGCTTATCATAGCTCATCTGCTCTTTTCCACGGCACTGCACAATATACCATCCCCACTTTACAGATGGGGAAACTGAGGCAAGGAGGGATTGACATAGATGCCCAGGTTCCACGGCCAGTCAGTGGCAAAGCATGGACTAGGGCCTAGGCAGGAGACTCTGGAGACCAGGCTGTACCCACGGAGCAGCTGCGGGGATGAAGTCACAGGTTGGCATGCTCAGCTCAGCACATCACAGCCAAGGTTGGTTTGATCCTGCCTGAAGGCCAGCGGTTCTTCTCTTCTGGAAGAGTCCTTCACTGTGTTTGGCCCCAGGCTGGGCATCTGTAAGCAGGCTCGGTGGATTTGCTGCGTGTGGAAAGTTCTGCTGGTATAAAGAAGCCATGGGCTGTTGACCAGAGGCCAAAGCCCCGGTTAGAATCTCCTGGGAGCTCACCAGGGCATGACCTGAGCACCCTGAAGACCACTGGGATACTCCACGCCAAGGCCCCTTCTGCTCCTCCACAGCAGGGGACTTTTTGCACAGTCCCCCACCCCCAGGTGGTGGAGCTCTCCTGATTCCTTTCCCGTCCCCCATTCAAGGGCCATGCAGCATGTGGATGTGAGATGGATTTTCTCCTGAGTCGATCACCGCAGGAGGGCAGGCACAGTGCCTCAAAACCCAGCTGTGGAGTCTGCTAAGGGGGAGGCAGGCGGCCATGGAAAACAGCCACACCCAGCTTTCCCTGAGCCTCATGGCCCAGTGTCCTCCACCCACTGGCTTGCACCCCAGGACCCTGGCACTGGGGAAGGGCTTGGGAAGAAGGAGGTAAGGGAGCTATGCTAAGGGCTCCAGAGTTCTAAAAAGTAGAAAACACTGGTGACTTGCAGAAGTCTCCCTCTCTCTCTCTCTCCCTCCCTCCCTCCCTCCCTCTGTCTGTACCCCCCATCCCCCCCTACCTCATGGTTCTTAACCCCCTGGAAGTCTTGTCCCCTTTGGACACAGACATGTATAAAATTCTTGTCATTGCAGAAGAAGACTGTGATCAAAACACATTAAATACATGTGTGAAATCGTCAAAGAATAACTTAAGGTATTTATTTAAAAAGAAATGATTGCATAGAAATAGCCGTTAACATGGATGAAAGTGGGCCAATAGGCACGCACTGCTACGGAAATGTAGATCTCACAGTGGAGCAGCTTTCTGACCACAGAGACGCACGAGCAGACTGTCTATCCTTAAAAAGCAGACACTGCCGTGCTGGGAGGACAAACCTGTCACAAGGTGACAGGTTTTGTCAATGGCTCTGGCTCAGGGCCTGGGTCCATAATGGGAGGAAATGTGAGGTTCCAGCTCCCGCTTAGAGAAGACGAAGACTCGGGGGCTCTCCCGCCCAACCTCACCATCCCCTGAGCATCTGTGGAAGATGCCCCGGTTAGGACCAGAAGAGTGAGTCCTAAGACCCCTCCTTGCCATTGGGCCTTGCCGGAGCAGCTCGCCCTGGGCACACTTCAGGCCAGGAAACGAAGTAAAGATTTTCTAAAACTCCTGATTCAGGGATGGGGAGACGGCTCAGCGAATAAGCATACCTGTTGCACAAGGCTGAGGACTTGAATTCAGATGCAGCATCCATGTTAAGAGCAGGGCTGTTGCACATGCCTGTAACCCCAGCACTGGAGCCTGCTGGGCACCAGCCTAGCTCCAGGTTCAGTGAGAGAGTGGCACAGACACACACCACACCCACACTCACACAAGGAGACACACACACAATTTTTTGTTGTTTTAGAAAGAAAATACCTTGGGGATGAAGGAAGATGGAGATAAACTTGATGACTATTTTAAATATGTTTTAAAAAATATTTTATTTACTATTTTTATTTTCCGTGTATGAGAGTATTGCCTGAATGTATGTGAGTGCACCCGTGTCGTGCAATGCTGTGGCAGTCAGAAGAGGGCTTTGGGTTCTCCTGGAACTATAGTTAAGGATGGTTTGTAGCCGCCTATGGGTGCTGGGAACTGAACCCAGGTCCTCTGCAAGAGCAGTCAGTGCTCTTAACCACTGAGCCATCTCTCCAGCCCCTAAATATGGGCTTTAATAATTTTTCCTGCTTTGCTAATCTGGTGCACACAGGAATTCTATGGATCTTTATCAAAGTTTCTGTTGGACCCGCCTAGCTGGGTGGTGGTGACAGACACGGAACTCACTAAGCAGTTAGTGCTGTCACCTCCCCAGTGGAAGCCAGATACCCAGTCTTCAAGTAGCTTGCTACCCAGAGATGAGTGGTACTGGAACTCAGTCTCAAGGCTGTGAGTGTGCTTTGTGTTTCTGACTTAGTTTGGACAACTTCTTAATCCAAAGCTAATCAATCAGACAAACAGTAGAAAGAAAGCTCATGAGCCATTTGAGAATTGTGGGTGATCTTGGGTGTGGTGATCATATTGCGACGGCAAGTGTAACAGGCAATCTTGAGTGTACATAGCATCTCGGTGTCCCTGGTTACGACCTTGTGTAACCAGGCTGGAGAGATGGCTCAGGGGTTAAGAGCACTGGCTACTCTTACAGAGGACCCGGGTTCAGTTATCAGCACCCACATGGCGGCTAACAACCCTCCCTAACTCTGGTTACAGGAGAGCTGATGCCCTCTTCTGGTCTCTGTGGGCATTTCATGCATGTGACACATTCACAAACAGGAGAAACACTTGTACACATAAAATAAAAATAAATAAATAAGCCGAGTGTGGTGGCGCATGCCTGTAGTCCCAGCACTTGGGAGGCAGAGGCAGGTGGATCTCTGTGAGTTCAAGGCCAGCCTGGTCTCCATAGTGAGTTCCAGGACAGCTTGGGCTACAGAGAGACCCTGTCTCAAAAACACTAAAAAAAAAAAAACAAAAATAAATAAATAAAAATACAATTTTAAATGGAGACATCTCACACACACACACACACAAACACACACACACACACACACATACACACACAAAATCCCCGTCTTCCACAGATACGTCCTGCGACACAGTTGGGGAACAGCTCTCAGCGGGGTCGGAGGGAGGGTAACACACTCAAGGACAGACTAGGCCACACAGTGAGGCCCTATATCAAAATAAAAACAAGACCCAAGACTGGTCTGCTGACAGTTAATACTGGGTGATGTGCCTTTGAAATGCTCCATGTTAGAACAGTATAAGATGCTGCTTTTAACTGACTGAACGAGCAATAATCAGCTTGCACGGGTAAACAGGTTTTAGAAAATTTAACTTTCATGTTTTGAAAATTCAGAACTTGTGTTTGTGGCTGGTCTCTTCTTGCTCGTAGGTTGAAGGGTTTAAGGAGCAAACTCTGGTTCCCGTTTTTCTGCCTGACAAGCCTTCTCCACTCCCCCAGCCCCGGAGAGGGAGGCCTGGTTTCATCCCCTGAAGGTAGCCATGTGTCAAGTCACCATTCAAAGGCTGCCAGGCCTGCTTTGGCTGAAGGTGACCCCTCGCTAGGGAGTGGTATTTACTTAGGCCGTGAGGAAGAGCAGGGCCCACAGAGCCATCCATCACACAGGCTCTGCCATGTCCCAAGGAGGCCAGAGCCCAGCCGCTTCCCAAAACAGGGCTGTTCCTCACCCGCTGTGGCCCAGCACGGAGGCTGAGCTGATTTTCCATGCATGTGTTCTCCTAGGGCCAGGCCTGGGGTGTGCGCAGGAGCCCACAGAGGACAGCAGGGCGTGTACGCCCAGTGGACACCCACCCCTGTCTTTGGGCCTCACCCTGCCCCCCCCCACCAGCGGGTACTCATTCTGCCAACAATTCTTGGGGCGTGACCTGGAAAACTGCACAGTCATGAGCCCTTGTGGGGCTGGAATGGACAAGGCTTTGGTGGGTGACCACTAGTGGGAGCAAAGGGAGAGACAGGTGGGGGTGGCTCAGGTGTGGCCCCTTCAGAGTGCCCTAGATCCTCCCCTCCATGAAGTCCAGATTGACCTCCACACCTCAGCCCCCTGCCACCTCTGACTCTGGGCATCTAGACCTTGCAGAGCTCAGAACCAGGCCCTGCCATCTGCTGAGGCAGGCCCTGGACCCCCATGCTGGAGCAGACTCGGCTCTGACCCAAGGAAGCCGACCCCCGGGGATCGTTGACTCCCATCTGAGCCTTGGTTCACCTTTCCATATATGGCAGGGGCCAGCCCCACCCCATCCACTGCTTCTCAAGAGAGGCCCCCAGGACCATGTCCAAGCTCTGCAGACACCAGCAGCCAGACCAACCACACTGGAAGAGTGTGTTCCTGAGAAAGAACATGGCACCTCACAGGCAAGGTGCTGAGCCCCCTGGAGCAACCACCCCAGGGGTAAGGAAGGGGTGCAGGTCACACACGAGCGTCGCTGTGAGTGGAGGGATGAGTGGGGCTGAAAGACAGAAGAGCTGGGAGTGTGTCTCAGGTGCAGAGGCTGTGTGAGATGTGGGGATGTGAGCACCACGGTCATTATGTCACCATCACCACCACCATCATTACCGTCATCACCAACAGAACCTCACAGTGGCAGGACCTGCTCCCAAAATCAGTGTGGCTCACAACCCACTCCCACCCCGGCCAGCTATGTGACCTCAAGGAGCTTCTGAACCTCTCTGGTCTCAGTCCATCCTGTATAAAGAGGATAAAACCACACACCGGGTTGCACCGCTATGCCCCCAGTCCCAGCGTGGTTACTAGGTAACACTTCTGCTTTTCCCAACTCCCACCCCCAGGTCTGTCCACACATAGGAACAGGAGCCCTGGACACGCATCTCTGCTCTTCCTGATACACACACAGCCTCAGAAATAAGTGTGTGATTTAAGCAGGGTGAGCATGGCAAAGCCCGTGGCCAGTAGACTGGCAGGAGGCTGAGGTGCCTGCTGGGTTGGCCCATTGACATCACACACAGCCCAAGTCACTTTGCTCTAGATAAACACCTTCCCCAAGGTGGCTGTCCTCCTGCTCGCGGCTGTCCCTGAGGCACATGGGCTTCTTCCCGACTCCATTGTCTGAAGCAGTTGGAAGTCACGCGTCCCTCCTCTCTCAAGGCTGGCAACACACCAGCCCGACCCTCGAAAGACTTCCCACACATCTTCTGCTGGTGGGTGGATCTTTCTGGAGCCACAGCCTTGGCTTGGCCTTCTTAGATTTTGTCTTAGAGACAGGCCCCAGTGACAGCCACTGGTCCAACCTGCAATTTAGGTTCAGCCCAGAGGAAGGGCCAGACACCACGGCGGCCTCAGTTATGGGAGTTGTCCACTCCACAAGGGGGGACAGGAAGGGAAACCAGTGTATCACCGCGGAGAGCCCTTCTCCTCCTCCTCCAATGCCCCCTGTGGCATCCAGCATGGTGGCTCTGTGGGACAAATTGAGGTACCAGTGCTTTGTGACAGGTTCAGAGACAGGAACTGTTTCCTGTGAACTGTGAGCACACAGTGGGTGACCCTGGACAAGCTGGACGGAGGAGACAAAGGGGGTGACACCCAGGCAGCTGTTGAGCTGTGTGCAACTCAGCAGAGAGGGAGGGGCCCTGGCTGCCTCACCAAGTCCCCTGAGAACTGAGGTTCCTAGCATTTGGCAGCCAGTGTCCCTGGGTAGCCTCAGGTCCCACCAGGGATCCAAGTATTCCTGGGGTCTGTGGTGAGCAGGAATCAGTGACCCATGTCACCCCAGTGGCCCATGTCGCCTCAGTGGCCCCATGTCACCAGGAGGATTTGCTGTGCTCAGCAGCAAAGCAGCCAAGTAGGGCTGTTTCTAGAAGACTCTATCAAGCTCAGGGAAGTGTTCTGAGAAGGGTTTCTTTACCCTCACCAAGAAGCTCTGCGTCCAGCAACTGGGGAGAGGCAGGTCGCAATGGGATGTCACCCACCCTTAAAGATGAAGGGTGTCCTGCCACATGGAGGACCCTCGAACACAGTGCACAGTGCCAGAAGCCAGGCACAAAAGGCCGCCCTGCAGTACCATTTCTACAGAATGCCCAGGATGGGATGTCAGACTAGTGTGGAAAGGAAAGGGCGACGGGTGACAAGCTCGTCTCACCGTTGGTAAAACGTTCTGGAGTTGTGTGTTGGCTACACATCTAACCTATCGAATCCTACACTTACGTGTGAATTCGGGGTGTGTGAGTTGTATTTCAAAAGAGTCAGAAAAAACTGCCGGGTGTGGTGGTGCATGCCTTTAGTCCCAGCACTCGGGAGGCAGAGGCAGGCAGATCTCTGTGAGTTCGAGGCCAGCCTGGTCTACACAGTGAGGTCCAGGACAGCTGGGGCTATTGGGAGACCTTGTGTCAAAAAGACTAAAAAAAGGAAAAAAGAGGCCGGGAAATTCCGCATTTCCTAGCTGTGTGGCCCAGGACAGGTGACTAACTCTCTGTGCTTTAGTTTTTCACAGTAAAGGAATGGTCGCACCCACACCAGCCTCTTCATCATACAGATCTATCACATGGGATGTGGACTGTAACACGGCGTCCACAACTTCCTACACAGCCTCGTTTCCTCCCGGCAGAGCAGCAATCAGTGTGAAGCCCAGTGAGACTGTTTGCTGCCTGCTGGCTCCGGACTGGCCAGCTCTGCTCTGAAGCCACACACTTCCCAGCGACAGGCCAACAGGACCAGGATGGGAACTGCCCTGTGCAGCTCGTGGCTTCAGGGCCAGAGAGGCCCACAGCCGGACGAGGCTGGGTTCACACTGGTAAAGAGGCCAGGAGCACCGGCAGGGTGGGGGTGGGGGTGACCCCAACAATCAACCCTACTGTTCATGATTAGGACAGACAAGGAGGGATGTGGTGTGTCTCCAGCAGGCGTGAGGTACCTGGTGAGTTTTGTGACTGTGTTAACATGTCAAACAACCATGTGTTTATATGTGTGTATTGGGGGGAAGGTTGCAACCACCAAAAAAGACTTACTATGTAGCTCTGAATGGTGGGGTCAGAGCAGGGCCAGGGCAGGGAGGCCAGGGCGGGCAGGGCCGGGGCGGGCAGGGCCAGGACGGGCTTGCATTTTCTTCAAGTTTCTGTATTATCTTACTCTCTTTTTTCTAATGAGCATACATTTTTGTGCTCTTTTTTAAAATTTTTATTTATTATTTTTATGTGTATGCGTGTATTGCATACCCGTGTCATGCAATGCCAGCAGAGGTCAGAAGAGGCTGTTGGATCCCCTGGGACTGGAGTTATGGACAGTTGTTAGCTGCCATATGGGGGCTGGGATTTGAACCTGGGTCTTCTGTAAGAACAACCAGTGTTCTTAACCGCTGAGCCACCTCTAATGAGCATATATTTTTGTGCTCTTTTTAAAGGGTGTTTCTTTTGGATTATTTATTTATTCATTCATTCATTCATATTTTATGTATATGAATGTTATGCCTGCATATGTGTAAGTGCACCCGTGTCATGCAATGCCCAGTGAGGCCAGAAGAGGGCGTCAGATTCCCTGGAACTGGAATTATAGACGATTGTTAGCCACCACGTGGGTGCTGGGGTTTGAACAAGGATCTTCTCCAAAAGCAGTTAGTGCTCTTAACCCCTGAGCCATCTCTCAAGGTCCTCTTTCTGGATTTTAAAACTCAAGTAGGTAAAGAATCTAGTCAAGTAAAAGACTCTTTAAGGGAGAAGGGAACAGGTTAGAGCCCAGAGGGGCTCGCAGGGAGAGCGGTGGGTGGGGGGAAAGGGAGGTGAACGAGAACTAAGTGTCATGACCCACGTGTGAAGACCCACAACAGACCTGCTACAAAAAAAAGGCGGTTTAACCAGCTTGCCAGATGGTAAAGTTTCTCTTTCAGGAGGACGGACGATCCTGGTGTCGCCCCCTCTCTCCTTGTGATTTGGGTAGGGTAACCAGAAGGCCTGTGTGTTAAAGGCCTGGTCCCCAGGGTGGCGGTGGAACCCTTCGGAGGTGGCCCAGTTTGGAGAACCTCAGGTCAGTGCAACCTGCCCTCACGGGAGGATTGTGGCTCCCAACCTGTCCCCGCTCTTTTGCTTCCTGTCAGTGAGGTGAGCTCCCACCCTGGCCATCAGTCACCTGTCCGACACCCAAGCAGGTGAGTCCACCTGCTCCTGGACAGAACCTCCCTGAGTCAAACTAAACCCTCCCCTCACACTCAGCCCAGCCACCCCTGTGACTGGAGCTGATGGGCATACGCCCTCTAGGTCATATGACAACTCTAGGGCCAGATTTCTGAAGTCTTTGACAACAGTGACATTGCCTAGTGTAAATGAAAGTAACAACCTCTCACAACTATTAACCTTTAACTTGATGTCTGAGCGTGGGAAGAGGTCTCCAGACATCTTGGTCTTCGTTTTAACCCTGTTTGTGTAGGTATAAGATTTATTTTAACTTTTCTTTAATTTTTTATTTTATTTATCATTATTCTCTGTATGTATGATGTGTGTGTATGAGTGTGCACACACATGTACCACAGCTCACATGTGGAGGTCAGAGGACAGTTTGAGGGAGTATTTCTCTTCCTTCCAGTGTGGGATGCACAGACTCAGGAGGGTCTGGTTTGCATGGCAAGTGCTTTTACCTGCTGACCATCCCACTGGCCCAAGGATTCATTTTAAACCATCAGCAACAGAGCTTGTACTCAGTTACATGGAGACACAGTACAAGTCCTTTTATGGTAGGGACTGGAGACCTGGAAACCACGTTTCCCATAATCCTTTGCAACCTAGAATGTTCTAGATTAAACTCTGTCAGTGACAGCCAGTTCACACAAGATCTGGGAAGAGGGTACTTGCTTACCCTGGCCCCAGTGAGCAGACCTGTGAACTCCAGCCACAGCTGCCTGGTGTCACAATCTGAGACTGGCCAACCACCATCTGAGCGGGTGATGGTCCTCCATCCTGGTCCTCCAGCTTGTCAGCAGTTTGAAGCACTTGCGCCCCTGTGTTAAATCTCTTCCTTCTCTGAGCAGTGCAGGAACACCTCCCTCAGAGTCACCACACCAGAGTTAACGTGGCTGAAACACCTGCTGCTTCCAGAACGACGCTAAGCCTGTCCACAGAGCAGGTGCCTGCGAGTCTCCCCTGCCCAGCTATTAGACCAAGTTCATGAAGAACACAGTGGGCACAGCTGGGCCTGGGCCAAGTCTGCCCCCGCCAGGAACTTCCCTGACACCTGCCGCACTTCCTCAGGGTCAACGCTGTCAGTCTCAGCATCCTGCATCAGCCATGAGTTCAGGGAACCTGGACAAAGACTGCTCACTCTGAGCTGGTATCATGGGCACCTCCTTCCCTGGAGTCCTAGAGAAAGGTCTTTTGGGTACGTGCAGAGTCCAGCCTCCCCTGGCTTGAGATGAGGACAGAGACTAACGCTGCTGCGCAGGGACAGACACATTACACAGGAAGCTGTGGAGGGCCAGGGCTGGCCAGGTGCTTGGTCCACTGTTAAGACTGTGATCTCCAATGGGAACCTCTGCCCTCACTACAGGCTTGAAGAGTCCACGTCAGGGGCTCATGCATCTGCTGTGGGGTGCCTGCTCACCCACCTCGGCCCACTCCACAGTCTCTGCTTCAGGAAGGAAGCCACGGACTCAAGAAACAAGACCAAAGTCGTTTGTGGTTTAGGGATATTATTTTTTAAATTGGTGGAAAATATGTATATATTTATTTTGGGTCCATCCAGGCTTTGAAACCTTAATGTCTAAATTGCTGGGATTATATGAATCTCCTTTCAAAATCGCTGTCATGGCTTGGATCCGTCTCTCTGCTGTGTAAGTAGACACCACTGCCTGGTCCCCAAAGTCTTTCTTCTCCAGCCATGCAGATGGATGCCCCATCCAGTTCCTCTGGTTTGGAGAGGTCCGGGGAAGACGTGCTCCCTCCCGGGGCTGGGCACCTCTGCAGACTGTGAGTCACAGCCTGACGGCCAGCTCTGGACGCCCTGGGCACGGAAATGGCTCAGGGATTGCTGCAACCACATGATTTATTATGCTACACATTTCCCCTTGGTAAAAAATAAATTGTGGTGGAGGAAGCTGGGAGAGCCAAGCAGGTTGTTGGGAGCAGGGAGCACTGCCCTCCTTGCCCTGGCCGGGGAGGTGCCAAGTGGCCCAGGTTTTCCAACACAAGAATACGGAAAGGTTTGGAAAGTTCCCTGAAGAGTCTGAAGGTGGCTGGGTGAGTAAACGCTGCAAGTCACAGGGCCAACAGAGGCATGCACACGGGGTCCCCAGAGCTGTAGAAGGTTCAAGTCAGGGTTACAGGCAAGGGATAGAGCAAGTCTGTCCCCACCTGAACCCCAATTCAGAGTAGCCACTTATTCCTTTTTTATATTTTATTTATTATTTTTATGTGTAGAAGTGTATTTCCTGCATGTGTGTTAAGTGCACCCATGTCATGCAATGCCCAGAGAGGTCAGAAGAAGGCCTCAGATTCCAGACCCTCGGAACTGGAATTACAGGCGGTTGTTAGCCAACATGTGAGTGCTGGGAATCGATCCCGGGTCCTCTGTAAGAGCAGCCAGTGCTCCTAACCACTGAGCCACCTCTCCAGCCTTACCTGTTACATTTTTATATTCACCTGTGGTTTCAGTTGGGGTGTTGGGACAAAGACTTTGAAATCCCGTGTCTTCAACCTTCAGTATACGTATGTATACACATGTACACACACGTGTAACTCATGCAAATGTGGAAGGCCGGAGGTCAGCCCTGGGTGTCATTCCTCAGGTACCATCCATCTTGTTTTGTTTTTTAAATAGTTTCTTTTTAATTATATGTATGTGTGTGTCTGCGTGTGGATATTATGCATGTGAGTGCAGTGCCTTCAGAGGCCAGAAGGTGGCGCTGGATTCCCTGGAGCTGGAGTTACAGGTGTAATGCCAAATTCTCCCCTGAGAAACCCACTTGCATTCTCTCGGCTCCCAGGTCCACCCGGTCCTAACGCACCCACCCATAAAGCCGACACCATGCAGTCCATTCCAGTTTTTGTATAAAGTTTATGGATTCTGAAAGAAAGTTACTTACAAAGGCATACACCTCTGCCTATGGAGTCTCTTGGGGTTCATGTTAGTTCTCTCAGAGGACACAACTACCCAACATAGGTGGTAGTGTGTGCAAAGCCAAGGTGTACTTTAACAGCTGAGCCGCCTCTCCAGTCCTAGTTTGTTTTTGAGGCAGAGTCTCTCACTGGCCTGGACTTGCCGCTTCAGCTAGGCTGTCTGGTCAGCAAGCCCCCAAGGATTCTCCTGGTTCCTCCTTCCCACCTCTGGGATTATGAGCACATGCCACCACCTCTAGCTTCTATCTACATGTGATCTGGGGTTGAGCCCTGGGGATCTACCCTGGGGCACCTCACAAGAGAGCTGGCCTGCCTGTCTTGATGGCTTCAGAGCCGCTGTCTTACTGTGCATCTGTTAGGAGAGTGGGCCTGATCCCTCCCACCTGAGCAAGGAGGGCCATGTGGTGTGGGCTGGCATACAGATACTGTGGCCAAATGCTATCTGATCGATCAGCCTGCAAACACCCTGTCCCAGGCTCTATGCCCTGTGTTGAACAGCCACTCTCCCTCCACCCTTCAGTCCCTTCCGGTGCCCATACCCAGCCCGAACTGAGAACGTCTGGAACTCAACCCTCCATTTCTCCTCCCCTCTGGGGAGGCCTCAGCAGGCCTGCCTGGGCTGCCTGGGCTGCAGGGAGGCCACTGGCCTGACCTGTGGGTCCGGTGCAGCCTGCCCAGACTAAACATCCTTGATTAAGCCCTGCAAAGGCTAAATGGGCAATTAGGCAGGCTGCACAAAGCAGAACTGGCCCTTTGCCCCGTAGGGCCACGCCTGGACGCCAACCCCAGAGAAGGGACCCCTCCCCGAGGAGAGTGCCGACCTTCCCCCAGGCACGCGCTCTGGCTTGTCACTGAAGGCCTGGCCCACAACTCCTAAACCAGCAGTGGACAGCAGTAACAGCACCAGAGCAAACTGCCCTGGGTGGCCGCAGACGAGCTTCTGCAGCTGACCCCAGGCAACAGCACAGAGCCTCCCCTTCCCCTCACCCCTCAGTCCTCTGAGTCCTGCTGCCTTCTCCTTAAGCATGCATCACCCAGGACTGGAGAGATGGCTCAGTGGTTAAGAGCACTGGCTGCTGTTGCAGAGGACCTGGGTTCCATTCCCAGCACCTACATGGTGGTTGACAACCATCCTTAGCTCCAGTTCCAGAGCATCCGACGCCACCTTATGGCCTCTCCATGGGTATTGCATCCATGTGGTACTTATATACATGCAGGCAATACACTCATACACATAAAAAAATAAAAATAATAAAATATAAAATATATTTTTTTAAAGACCAAAAAACAAACAAACAAACAAAAACAACACATCCCCACCCGGCCTGCCCTGTCATCCGGCCACAGCCTGAACACATCCCCACGCGGCCTGCCCTGTCATCCAGCCACAGCCTGAACCAACCCTCCACCATCAACCAAGGTGACCCGGTCACTGTGGAAAAGGTTCCTGTTTCACCACCAGAGGGTTGTCTTCACAATGCAGGGCCGACCCAGGGACAGAAGCCCATGGGAGGGAGGTCAAGAAGGTCCTGGAGCTCCAGTAGCTCCTCACCTCCGCCTGCCTGTGTCTCCAGGTACCACACAGCCATGTTTTCCAGCCCTCCCGCCCCTGCCTGCCCCCCTCCCCGGCCTTCACAACCCTAAAATGCCTTCTCTGATCCCAGTAGGGGTCACAGGCTGTCACATCAGGGCAACAGCAGTACCCACCCAGCCCTGGTGGATGTCCACCACAGCCAGAAGGCTCCTGAGGTGGCCCGAGACGCTGGCCCATCTCTACCTCTCTAGGAGGGGCTGTCCTGGCTCCCGTGTCCACAGGTGTGTCCTGAACCCAGCACCAAGACTCAGAGCAGGCACCGGGTGCTGTGTGGGTACCAGTAGTCCCCACATGTAACTGACCCCATTATGCTCATTGGGGAAACTGAGGCTTGGACTGTTAAACGTCCATCAATTCTTACTCAAACCAGTGGTGTCCCATTACAGGAAAGGGCCGGACCCCACATTATTGGTGGGCAGGAGATGAGCCGTTGTTGATTTCTTTGTGGGGCATCCAGACAGGGCGCTGAATCCAATCCAAGGGCAGATGTCTTGTCCAAGGAGGTGGCCCCCAATGCCCACTGTTGCTTTGCCCTTATGACATACACGGGTGGCCACAGCTATGCAGTCACAGGGGGAGGGATTTGAAGGTGTCTGGAGGTATCTGTTTCAGATCTGGCCAAAAAAAAAAAAAAAAAAAAATGCGTACTGAGGATTGAGCCCAGGGCCTCAGACATGCTAGGCAAGTACTCTACCAATTCAGGACAGGAACCTTGTTCCCTGAGCCCGGTCTGGATGAGCCCACAGTGGAATCAATAACCGACCTGTCCCTGCCCTCCTCCTTCTCCAGCCCTCTTTTTATTGTTTTATTTTGAGACAGGGTCCCATTAAGTTACCCAGGCTAACCTTGAACTCACTCTGTAGCCCAGGCTGGCCTTGAGTTTATAATCCTCCTGCCTCAGCCTCCTGAGAGCTGGAATTATACACCTGCACCACTGCATCTGCCTGTATTATATTTTCTTTATATTTTTATTTGGTGTAAGTATAAGGGGAAATTCAAAGCCAGAAGATGGTGTTTAAATAAAAAGAGCCTAAAATTTCCAAATAGTACATTTTAGTACATTTAAAAAATAATGCGTTCTTAAGCTGGGCATGGTGGCACACATAATCAGTCCCAACCTGATCTACACAGTGAGTTCCAGGCTAGAGGGGCTACAGGGAGATCGTCTCAAAATGATCACTAATAGCTACAATAATTAATAAGGTATTGGTCTTGATTTTGTGAATATAATTTTTGGAGTCCTATTTACTGGGCAGTGGCCAGTGCCAGCCTGGACTCTCTTGACTCAGGCTCTTCTCCAAGAAGGCAGGTGGTTCCAGGAATTCCCCGTGAAGAAATGAGGCAGGGAGGGGACAAGTCGGCAAAGTAAGAATGTGCTGAGGACGGCGGCTTGCGGTGGGCATGGAGCCAGACTTGCTGGGGGCCACGGAGGAACGGGAGGAACGTGGGAGCTACTCCACAGCACTCCCTGACACCTCGAGAGACTGACAGCCAACGACCCTGAGGAACACACAGATGTCTTCAAGGAAACGGCAATCGCACCTCAATAGCAGACCAGGAGGACTAGATACCACAATGGAGGTTCACCCCAGGATGGCTCAACATGTAAAACCCAACCAGCGTCATACCCTGCATTAGTGGAATAGGGCAGGGAGACTGTGTGGCCATTTGGATTGTCACGGAAAAAGTGTTGACAAAATCCAAGTCTTCACAAAGAAAGCACTCAGGAATCGAAGGGAATTTCATCGGGAGAGGGGAGAACATCAACGAAAAGCCCACAGCAGCTGGGGCTGAGGATGTGGTTCTGTGTTTGCTTCCATGGCATACAAAAAGTCCTGGGTTCAGTCCCCAGCATAAACTGGGTGTGGTGGCACATGCCTGTCATCCCAGCTCTTGGGAGGTAGAGGCAGAAGAATCAGAGATTCAAAGTCCCTAGCTATATTGTAAGTTTGAGGTCGGCCTGGGCTACATCAGACCCTGTATTTAAAATAAAAATGATGCTGGGCACAGTAGCACACACCTTAAATCGCAGCACTGAGGAGATAGAGGCAGGCAGATCTCTGTGAGTTCAAGACCAGCCTGATCTACATAGTGAGTTCCAGGCCAGCTGGGGCTACAGGGAGACCCTGTCTCAAAAGAATCAAAAGAATAGTAACAGCTGACATGATTCTCTGCACAGAACTGTCCCCCTGGTGGGCAGAGAGATGGGCTGTTCATCCACCAACCCTCATGCCCTTCGCTCGACCCCCACAAAGAAGGAGGCACCTGCCCTCGCTCCTAGACTGTCCCTGCTGCAGGTGGTGGAGCTCCAGGTGGCCTGGGAAAAACAGGGGAGGCAACAGGTGCGGCAGGGGCCAGGGGGCTGCAGAGCACGGCATCCGCACCGGCCACTTCTGGCCGAGACCGTCCAGTGGGGATCTCCTGCAGCTCTTAGTAATCACTGGTAGAGAGAAAAGACGAGTGTAAAATAAAACCATTTCCCCCACCGTCAAAAATTTATAAAAGCAGAAACTTTGAAAGAGTCTCAGGTGACTGGCGAATGTAACATCAAAAGGTGTTAAGCAATGGGGGGTGGAGAGGACTGCACAGATGGCTCAGCAGTTAAGAGCACTGGTCGTTCTTGCAGAAGACCTAGGTTCAATTCCCAGCATCCACATGGCGGCTAACAAACCATCTGTAACTCCAGTTCCAGGGGATCCAACTCCTTCTGACCTCCGCAGGCACTGCAGGACCCGGGTACACGTACACATATGCAGGCAATTCACTTATACACAAAAAATAAAAATTTTAATAATAATAATAATGTGTTGGGCTGGGGGCCGAGGAGACGGGTCAGTGGGTAAAGGAGCTTGCTGCACAAGCCTGGTGATCTGAGTTTGATCCCCAGGACCCACACAAAGGTGGAAAGAGGGAATTGGGTCACTAAGTTGTTCTCTGACCCTCACATGTACGCTGTGCCACATGCTAACCCCCCACACACACACCATGCACACATACACAAAACAACTAACATAAAAATTTAAAAATAAGGTCTCAGCCTTCAAACTCAAAAGATTTACTCCATGTTAGACGTTTGAAAATGAAGACGTGGCCTTTTGCAGAAATTTCATGCGGGGTCTCTGTGTATGACCCTTCCATGTTTGACGTCTTACACATAGCCGACTTCTAAAGATTTATTTTTATTTATTATTTGTGTGTGCATGTATGTGCACATACTGTGTGTGTGTGTGTGTGTGTGTGGCACACGCACATGTAGAGATCAGAGGGCAGCTTTGTGGAGTCGGTTCTCTCCGTCATCCTTTACATGGGTCAAACTCAGACAGCCAGACTTGGACGGCAAATGCCTTCACCCGCTGAGCCATCCCACGGCCTCTAACACCGGGCTTTCGATCTGTGTGTGACCTTCCTCCCTCTTCATGGCTGAGCTGAAATGGTGCGCGTCATGGTGTGTGAATCACCTCAGCAGACTGGGACGTGGGAACCAAGGAAGCTCTGATTTGCGGTGTGAACACACTACACCCAAGCAGTTCCCACAAGCTGGAGCCCCCAACATTCGGGACCCAAGAGGACAGAAGGACCTGGGTGACAGGCTTGAGGCTGTCCCACCCCCCCAGCTCGCATGCACTATCAGACACCAGACTGCTGGCATCTGGGGCGGTCCCTGAACTCGGGCCTGCCTGCGTGGGTGACCCCTGGAGGCTCTGTCACCTGTCCTGGCACAAAGTTTGATCACTCAGGCTCCTCCTGTGGCCTTCAAGTGCCTCAGGGTCTGCCTCTCCTGTCCAAGTCTCGCTGTGCTCAGCACTGATGGTCTGACTCCCACAATCACACCAAGCACCACCGAACCGCAGGGTCTTTGCACACGCGTCTCCTCCCTGGCCCTTTTTTCTCCTCTTTATCATGAAGACATCAAGCTCAGGAAGTCCAGCCCAGGCAGATGGGTTCACAGCACTGTCATGTCCTCTGAATCATCTCTGCCTCCTGCAGCCTGCTCTCTTCAAGGGCGGAGAGCAGACCCACTCCTCACTGTGGTGCCCTCCGGCTCCAGCGCAGTGCTGGCTCCTCACACCTTCTGGGAGCCAGTAAGGCAGCGCTAAGCCAAGACACCAGCCCCAAGCCTGCCTCTTATTCCAAGGGATGGGGGGGGGGGCACGGTGAACCAGCCACGTGAGAGCTGCCATCTCATGCCCTGAGCTAACAGCAAGCCCATGCTTGGCACAAGGTCCCGTGCCTGTCCATTGAGCCCATTCCACTCTATGGGCCCCAGAGCCCGTGATGCACAGCCTTGTGGGAAATCAACACTACCTTCTATGGAGGAAGAAACTGAGACTTAGACAAGGCCTGACCGTGCAGAGCTCAGTCACAGAGTCAGAGAGGGGCAGCCATGCCCAGCTGCCGTCGCCCTGCAGTGGGCATCGGCCACCTCGAGGGTAGGATGGTGAGCCACCACCCGTGGATGCAGTGGGCATCGGTCACCTGCTCCATCGCTTCCCCTCCCCTCTGTCTCCCATGGAGAACACGCATGTGGGTCCAAATGCAGATGAAGAGGAGGATTGCTCCGACTTCTAAGGACCCCATGTGGAGAACATCCAATAAGATGCCTCAGAGCCCCCAGGCCCTCCTCCCTCAGCTGGTGACCTTTCACCCCGCTGACCAGAGGGAAGACCACCAGGGAAGCAGGGTCAGTGGTGAGGGGTCAGCAAGGGATGGGCAGGGGCATTTCCAGGGAGGCTCTTCGGGGGGGGGGTCCTGGGGGGGCAGGAAGGACCGAGAGGCTGGAGGCAGCAAAGGTGAGGGGCAACGGCTCGGGGTCTTGGGAGGTCACAGGAAGGGGACACGGAAGTCCAAAAGGCTGTCTGTGAAATCAAGTCACTTGTTCCTGTGAATTTTCAGTAACGGTGACGGCATGCACAGAACCCATGTAAACTTAAACCAGACAAAAATCCAGTATAGAAGTGGGGAAATGGATAAGAAGCCTCAGCCTTAGCTGAGGAACTATCAGCAGCTTATCACTGCTGCTTGAAAGGCAATTTATCTTCTTTAAGGGAGTGATGTTAAATGCAATGACCAGGCTTCAGTGGATGGACTCCCACCAAGGGACATTTTGGGACACAAACTAGTCTTTAACATATATGAGAGAATTCATGAAAACCTGTGGAATAGTTATGGGAGGGTGCAAACAGAGGAGGGGGTCTGAATAGGAACAAAATATATTGCATGAAATACACAAAAATTCAATAATTTATTGAGTGTACTTGTGAGTGTTCCAGTTGTCCTTGGCCCTCCACACATACATTGTAGCATGTGTGTACCCACCTACGGCCACTAACACACCCCGCAAGGCTGCCTGCCATTTAGTGTACCTACCTGCTTCCTGCCACTGCTGTTGCCCTCCTTCACTCACATTGGAGCCCAGTGTCGTCTGCTTTCAACTGTGGACTGAAGATTTATGGCTCTCCAGGAATCATGCAGGTCTTCATCACTAGATTGGAACTGCTAAGGCATTCAGGCTTGTAGACTCAGCCCCTCCAGTGTGCAGACAGAAATTGCTGGAACTACTCAATCCGAACTCTACAAGCCAATCTAATAAATCCCCTTGGTAATATACATTCCTTCTATGGTTTTGTTTGGTTGCCAGCACCCAAATGGCAGCTAACAATTATCTCTAACTCTAGTTCCAGGAGATTTGACGCCCTTTTCTGTCCTCCATTGGCATTGCATGCACATGGTACACTTACATACATGAAGGCAAAACACACATAATAAATAAATAAATAAATAAATAAATAGATTAATTAATTAAAACTGAAAAAATATGCTGGAAGTGGTGAAAGTACACCTTGAATCCTATCACTCAGGTGTCTGAGGCAGAAAGATTACTGAGTTTGAAGCTAGCCTGGGTACATAGAAAGATCCTGTCTCAAAAAACCAAACCAAATCAAACACAAGGGAAACACATGCTGGCACTATGTTGTGATTCAACCAGGAAGCCCCTTGACAGAGCCTGCACCAGGTTGTTTGGACTTTCAGCATCCGAAACTGTGAGAGAAATAAACCTCTTTCCTTTTTGTTTTCTTTTTCTTAAATGATTGTTTGTTGTTTGTGAGTTTTTGAGATAGAGTATCCCTCTGTAGCCTAGACTGACCTCAAACTCATGGCAGTCCTTTTGCCTCAGCTTTCTTCCTGAGAGTTGAGTGCTGAGATTAAAGATTATAGGCATGAGACACCATTCACACTTAAGCCTCTTTTCTTTATAAAGGAAAAAAAAGGAGGTAGTTTACTGAGAGGCTAAGACAGGAGAATCATTGTGAGTTGAAGACAACCTGTGATGCATAGTGAATTCCAGAGCAACCTGAGCTACAATGTGAGACCTTGTCTCAAAAACCAAAAATTAAACAAAGAGAAAGACGTAGAGGAGGAGGAGGAAGAGGAGGGGGGGGAGAGAGAGAGGGGGGAGAGAGAGAGAGGGAGAGAGAGAGCCTGGCAGAGCCAGGTACAGAAAAACAACAGAGACACCAAGGTGGAGAGAGACAGACAGAAGGACAGAGCAGAGGCCAGCTCAGAACTCAACCAAACGAGAGTAGAGGTGGAGCAGGGGTGGGGAGCTGGCCGGACCCTGAGAAAGGACTGGGGAGGACGACACCCAGCTTCCCCCCAACACATGTCCTAGGAAACCTCAGGTAACTCTGAGCAGGGTTCTGGAAAAGACCGGAGCAGGAAACCCAAGCAGCACAGCGTGGTCAAAATGCACCAGAGGTGTCTTTGGAAAATATAATTCATAGATCTAACACTACAGTTTAAGTAGAATAGTTCTAAAGGTTCCTCCTCCTCCTCCTCCTCCTCCCCCTCCTCCTCCTTCTCCTCCTCCTCTTCCCTCTCCCTGCCCCTTCTGTAGCTCCTCTCTGTTTCTCTCTCTCCCTCCCCCCTCCTCTTTCTGTCTCCCCCCACACCTGTCGGCCCATGCTGGTCTTCTCTTTTCCTTGCTGACCCACCACAATGTTTGTGTATCTCTGTCTCCGTCTCTGCCTCTCTCTCCCCCTCTTCCCCTCTTCCTCTCTCCCTCACTCTCCCTCTCTCTCTTCTGTCTTGGTCCCTTCAGCTGAGATACAGGACACACAGAGAGCGCTCAGGAGAGAGACCCACCCAACGTGGATGAAGGTCCTCGCCCAGCTCCCAGGCCGGGACTAATTACAGCGCAGTGTGTCTTGCTATTTTGATTCATATTTCCTGTCTGGAAAACAGGCTGGAGTCCTGGGCGCTGGGCCAGGACACAGGCCGGGAGGGCAGGGCAGGAGCCTGCCCCATCGCTGACCAGAGCTGGCTACAGGAAACAGGAACTTTCCAGGGAGGCAGCTTGTTACTCCTCCCTCAAATGCCCCTGCTGCGGGGAGAGGGGTTGGCTGACTCTGGGCCTTGCTGGAACCCAGACTTGGAGTGCGAGGAAGGTTAGTTCAGAGCCTCCCTCCATCTCTTCCTGGTGTTGGCCTCAGCAAGCCCCTCACCCCAGCCTTGTCTGGAGTGTGGTGACACATGCAAAGCCCTCTACCCACACAGGATTTTCTCTGGTTCACCCTCATGACATCAGAGCAGGGAGGGCCACCAGGCCTCTCGGAAGGAAAGAGAGTTGCTGCGTAGGATAGGAAGCTTTCCAGGCGCAAGGCCTTAGCTCTGGGGTCCTCCAGGTCTCTGCTTTCTCATCTGTAGAGTGGGTTTGCATTGATGCAGCCTAGGGAGTCCCCGGGCAGACTGAGTGAGCCATGTGTGCCCTGCCCAGCCCAGTGCCCGGCACAGGGGACATGGGCATCAGTGTGGGCTCTAGCAGCGTCCTCATCACCCAGAGGTCCATTTGCCCCAGCCTCACCCTCTGCCCTCACCCCCACGGCCCTCGCTGAGCTTAGAGGCCCTGCTCAGACTAGACCTCAGACCTCCAGGACCATGCTGTCTTTGTGTGTCCCCAGCAGTCTGGGGCCCTCGGCACTGACTGGGAGGGGATTAACTCATTCTCCAGGGTCCCCCAAGAAGCAACACAGCACAGCAGGGAAACCGGGAGCCTGGAGAGGGCGCCCATGGGAGGAGGCCCCACCTTCTCTTGCCTAAGAGCACTCAGGGTTGGGGAGGTGGAAGGTGCTGGGGCTGGGGCCTCTCTCCTCTGGTCAGTCACAGGCATCTGAACTCCAGCCATCAAGGCAGAGAAGGATCAAGTGAAGGCTGTCACTTGATCAGGCAAGGTACATCGTATGGATCTAGATCAGTGAGTACTTGCACACGCTCTGTAAAGCGTTTGCACATCAACACATGAACACGTGTGTGGGTGTCTCTAGTTAGCTTCAACTATCGACTTGACACAGCCCAGAGTTATCAGAGGAAATGTCAGTTGAGGAATTTCCTCTATGGACTGGCCTACGGCCACGTCTGTTGGGCATTTTCTCAATTGGCCACTGAGGCCTCAGGCCACGCTGGCTGGCTCCATCCCTGGGCAGGTGGGCCTGGGCTGTACAGGGAAGACAGCAGAGCGAGTCCAGGAGGAAGCCAGTAGGCAGCCTCCCATGGTCTCTGCTCTGAGTTTCTTCCTTGAGCTCCTGCCCTGACATCCATTTCCAGGTCACAGCCTGTCACTGAGAGAGGATTAAATAAACCCCTTCCTCCCCAAGTCGCCTTTGTTCCTAGTGTTTACCACAGCAGCAGAAACCAGAATCATACAAGTAAGTGTCTGTGATCATGTGCATGGACGCACATGCATGCTTTCCAGTATTGCTGTATGTGGATGAAGAAGAAGGGGCTGGAGAGGTGGCTCAGTGCTTGAGAGCACTGGCTGCTCTTGCAGAGGACCTGGGTTTGATTCCCAGCACCCACATGGCAGCTAACAACCGTCTGTAACTCCAGTTCGAGGGCATCGGACGGCGGCTCTCTTCTGACCTCTGCAGCACTGCGCAACATGGGTGCCCTCACATACATGCAGGCAATACACTCATACACATAAAGTAAAAACAGTAAATTAAGGGGCTGGAGAGACGGCTCAGCAGTTGAGAACACTGGCTGCTCTTGCAGAGATCCAATCCCAGCACCCACATGGCAACTAACAACTGTCCATAACTCCAGTTCCAGGGGATCCGACAGCCTCTTCTGACCTCCACCGGCATTGCATGACACGGGTGCACTTACCTACATGCGGGTAATACACGCATACACATAAAAATAACAAAAACTTTTAAAAATAGTAAATTAAAAAATATTTTTTAGAATGTATTAAAAAAGAAAGGAAAAAGCAAAATGAATCTGCTTTTGTGAAACACCAGTTTCCATCAACAGGTGTCTGGATCAGCAGACATGGCCCTTCCATGAGACACAATGCTTTTCACTCAGAAAGAGGTGTGAAGACTGAGTTGTGCTGAACTCTGAAACTGGATGAAGAGAGAAGCTACTGGTGGGATCCTACCCACAAGGAATGTCCATCACGGGCAGGTGTGGGAAGAGAGCTCAGTGTGGCCATGGCCAGGGTCTGGACGCGATGGCCAGGAAGGGGTTAAAACATCCTGAAATTGATCTGGGTGGCCTTGTACCACTTGGTAAAGTTACTGATGGACAGTTGTCCTGAGCAAAATGGCCATGATCAGGAGGTTTTAAGGAGCCTGGTTTCCCTGAGCACGTGTGTGTGTGTGTGTGTGTGTGTGTGTGTGTGTGTGTGTGTGTTTGCAAGGAGGGCATCCAGATGGCTGCGCCCTGGGGTGCGGGGATGGGGTGGATGGGCAGACATCTCGGCCTGGCTTTGGACCCCCAGGTGCGGTTGCCTGTTCCCACGGACTAGCCTAATGTAAAATGAGGTGGACACCCACACTCTGAGCCTGACGTCTCCAGGCTCCAGGGCCTCCTGACACCAGCTCTGAGCCTTCTAATCCTGCCTCTGTGGACAGAGTTGATAGCCACCAGCACGTTCCTTTCCTCTGCTCTGAAAATGAAGTGCCCACTGCCTTCTGCGGCAGTTCTGATGCCCTGACAGCGTCTCCCACAGAGCCCACGTGGAAGGCCTTATGTGTCTAAGCCCTACATAGTCCCCATCTCCATCCACATATAAAGAAGGAAAACTAAGACCCAGGGCAGCAGAGGGCTGCTCTACCCCACACAGCTTCTGACTGGGGAAGCAGAGACCAGAACCAAAGCCTGGTGACTGGCGGCTCAGACCATCCCCCTGCCCACTGCTCTGAAGGGAGCCTGGGACTTCCTGGGCCTGCAGACATCCATGGTCCTAGGGAACTCCTCAGACCCCACCTCAGGCCCCACCCCAACATAGCAGCCCCAAACCCTTTGTTTATGTTGCCCTAGGGAAACCAGAGAGCTAGGGACATCGCAGGAGGAGCCTTCCATGCCAGCTACCCTGAGGGTCCCAGCCCAAGCAGGTCAGGCACACCATCACGCCACACCCCTGCTTGCGCCTGCCCAGCGGACAGCGGCTGTCTGAAGACACTGATGACTATAGACAGTCCCTCACCCCGTCCTATAGCACCCCATCCCCTCCACCATTTCTGCCCTCCTCTGCCCTGGAGGACCTCAGGCTTAATAGCATCACAGTTTCACCTCCTGAGTGAGGGCTGAGAAAACAGTTTCACTAGGAAAGGCAAAGGATTGACTGGAATGGGGGAAGGGAGAAGGGGCCCAATCCTAGGAAAATAAGAAGTGGGGTGGAGATGGTACCCCAGTTGGGGGAGTGCTCACCCAGCATTCAGGTAGCCCTGGGTTCCATCCCCAGCACTGCGCAAACTGGGAGTGGTGCTAACACCTGTGATCCCTGCCATCTGGAAGGGAGGCAGGAGGATCAGAAGTTCAAAGCCAGCATGGGCTGCTTGAGACCCTGCTGAAAGAGAAGGGGGCGGGTTGTGGAAATCAAATTCACACCATAAAATTCACCTCTTTAAGTATTTGGGGATGAGGGAATGACTCATTGGTTAAGAGCAGTGGCTGCTCTTGCAGAGGATCCAGGTTCAGTTCCCAGCACCCACATGGCTGCTAACAGGTGCCCATAAGTCCAGTTCCAGGGGATCCAAGGCCCCCTCTTCTGACCTCCTCGGGGTTGCAGGACATGGGGGCACTTACACACATGCAGTAAATACACTCACACACATAAAATAAAAATAAATTCTTTAAATAAGCATTCAGTAACTTTTGGTGTGTTTACAGAATTATGTCCCCATCACCCCCATCTGATTCCAGAACATTCCATCACCTTAAAAAGAAACTGTACCCCTGAGTGCTCACTCCTGCCACCCCCATTTCCGGGTGCCTACTCACCCTCCGTCTCTGCAGTCCACCCGTTCTGAACACAGAAGTCGGTGGCATGTGCAGCGTGACCCTTCAGGCCTGGCTTTGCCCACTCAGCATTGTGACTGTTCCTGACATAAGCAATACACTTCCTGCACTCAAGAGCCCGGTGCAGTGGATTCTGGGTTCCCGAGGCTCTCTGGCTCCACTCTCTTGGAGATGTCTGGTTTGTCCTGCATTTGTATGTCAAAAGGAAACCCGTGCTTCTGTAGAATTAATATACACTAATTAAAACTAAGCTGAGGGCTGGAGAGGTGCTCAGAGGTCAAGAGCACTGGTTGCTCTTGCAGAGGGCCCGGGTTCAGTTCCCAGCACTCACATGGCGGCTAACAACCATCCATAACTCCAGTTCCAGGGGATCTGACGCCCTCTTCTGACCTCCTCAGGCACTGCAAAACACGGGTGCACTTACACACATGCAGGCAGTGCACTCATACACATAAAATGAAAATAAATAAAAAGAAAACCTAGGACAGAGCTACAAATAAACCTAGCAATGAGAGAACTCAGCACGTACCCGACCACTGGAGGCATCAGCCGAGGGCAATAGCTTGGTAAATTCTGGACCCCAGAAGGCCTTGTAGACCCCAGGTTGATCATACAAATCCCGTGCAACCTAGAACCAGCTGCCTGCCACGCCTGGCTTCCCCAGCAGGTCTGCAGAAACGCTCCCACAACATAGTCCCTTCATGGAAGCAGTCTGGGTGCCGCACTGCTGTCCCCATGGTCTCTGGTGCACAGAGCAGGCAACCACGGCAGCTGCCACTGCAGTGAAATCAGGAGCTCTGTGCTGGAGCACACAGTCCCAGAACATGGCCTGACCACAGCACATGGAGTTGGCTTCTTAGAGACAAGGTTCTGAGCTATCCATGTTTTCTATCATCATTTTGACTCAAAACAGTTCTTTGTATATGATGGCTCCTACCTCTGCTACCCGGGACTGAAGGTGGATGGCTAAGGGACATGGGCCTCTCCCATGAGGCCTACAGGGACACTGAAGGAAGGACATATGCACCATAACTTCTCTCCTTACCCCTGGCACTCTGCCCTCACGAGCCAGGTAAGTCTGCTGGGAAAGCCTGAGGTCAAGGCCAGAACCCATCAAAGCAGAAAGCCAGCTTTGCCTGGTACCTGGTGGGACCACCCAGGATGGTCCCCTCACTTTGAGGCCACCAGGCCAAGGCCAAGCCCATGCCACGAAAGTGGAGGGGATTGCCTGTCAGTGAAGTCAGGCATCATGGCCCAACTAGAGCCTTACCAGCACCTCAGTGACAGACTCAGGGGCGGGGACACCCCAGTCTCTCACACAGCTCCTCACTACCAATATCCTGGGGTGTTCTGTAGATGCCTAGGGGAGCCTCCCAGGCCTGGCCTGGGGTCAAGGCTGCGCCACGGTTAGGAAGTCAGCACAGGCTGAGCACTCGGTCTCCAAGTGTTTTATGAGCCTGCATTCCCTCCTCCCTCAAAGTGGTGCAAAGATCCTTATTTAAACTATAAATTGAATTAAAAACTCACATTTAATATTTAGTTACGGTGTGGTTAAGGGTTTTATGGGCGGCTGCTGCCTTCCTGTTTGCTTACGATGTTGCCTGCCTATTGCCAAAACCCGACTGCTCGATGGTGAGGAGGACGCCACGTTGTTAACAATTATTACCTTTTACAGTCATTTTTGGCCTCAGCCTGCTTTTTTTGGTGGTCTCATAATTTCAAAACAGGGACCTTTGAAATCTTACCCTGAGACCAAACGGGCCTGCAGATGGCACTTCCTCCCTCATGGCTCCCTCCGTGAAGTTTTTCCACCTTTGGCTCCCAGCAGGCACTTCAGGCCTGCCCTGAAAGCTGGGTTCCAGGACCCCCGAGGCTGGGGGGCACAAGCCACCGCACTCCCCGGGATGGGTGATGTTGGGCTGTAGGGACGTGTGCCAGGAACGATGGAGGACCTAAACTGCATCACCCAGGCCAGGAGCTGGGAGCATCAGTGGCCACAATCCTCCACCCCATTATACCACCACCAGGGACACTCACAGAGCATGCCTTAACACCCCCCTGCAGGGTTGTTAGCCATGTTATTAGACCTACTGTGTGTAGAGACAGAGGACATAGGGTAGGGTGTGCACATGTGTCTGTAGAGAGAACAGAGCTCCATGTAGGTCATAACCTCCCAGTCCCAAAACAGCTCGTGTGCATGTGTGTATATATATATGTGTGTATGTGTACATGTGTGTGCATGTGTGTGAGAGACCAGAAGGCGATGTTAGGTGTCTTCCTCCTTCTCTCTCTACCTCATTTTCTCAGACGGGGTCTCTCACTGAACCTAGAGCTCATTGATTCAGTTACAGTGGCTGATCAGCTAGCCCCATGTACCCGCACCTCCCCCATTCTAGGAACAGACACACCACCATGACAGCTTTTCACAGGGGTGCTGGGGATTGAACTCGGGTCCTTATGATTGCCCAGCAAGTACTTTATCCACTGAGCCGGCTCTAAGGCCCCAAAACAGCTCTGCTCAAAGCTTCTCCCTCAGTGAATCCCACTTGCTTCAAACAGACATAGAGATATACTTATGAATTTATATCTGTGTAATTCGAATGCTATATAATGTATAACTATTAATGATTTTAGCACCCACAAGGCAGCTAACAACTGTCTGTAACTCTAGTTCCAGGGGATCTGATATCCTCTTCTGACCTCCTTGGGCATTGCATGACATAGGTGCACTTATACAGATTCAGACAATATACTCGTAACCAAAAAATAAAATAAAAATTTTTTTAAAAAGAAATATAAATTTGGGTACTGGAGAGATGACTCAGCAGTTAAAGTTCTTGATTCTCTTGCAGAGGACCTGGGTTCAGACCCTTGTATCTATAAGGAGGCTAACAACCATCTTTAACTCCAGCTCCAGGGATTCAACACCCTTTTCTGGCCTCTGCAGGCACTACGGGCTCATGGCACACTTACATACATGCAGGCAAAATACTCATACATATAAATTTTAAAAATAAAATGCCAGGCGTGGTGGTGCACACCTTTAATCCCAACACTTGGGAGGAAGAAGCAGGCGGACCTCTGTGAGATCAAGGCCAGCCTGACATATGCAGTGAGTTCCAGGCCAGCTAGGTTACGGGAGACCATGTCTAAAAAGAAAGTAAATGAATAGGGGCTGGGGAGATGCTCAGCAGTTAAAAACACTGGCTGCTCTTGCAGAGGACCTGGATTTGAATCCCAGCACCCACATAGTGGCTAACAACCATCCGTAAGTCCAATTCCAGAGGATCTGACACCCTCCTCTGACCACTACGGGCATTGCATGACACAGCTGCACTTAGATGCAGGCAGACAACCGCTCATACACATAAAAAATAATAACGGATTTTTAAAACTAAGATTATATAATTTATTTTATAGATTATCAAAATAATTATATATTAGTTGTCTAATTATGTATATTTATAGTATGTTATATAGATAATATAGTATATTATATAAATAGTATGTAAATGGTAGTATATTTATAAATAAAGTATATTACATGTTTACAGATTATATAGTCTATAATAGTTATAGGCCATTGCATAGTACTATAGCATATTACATAGAATACTCCATAGACGACAGTACATACATGAATAACTTAGAGTACACTATACAAATGTTTGCAGCACGTTACAGTTTGTAGTACGTTTGTAATATAGTACACAGCGTAGACAGAATGCTATATGACAGTGTGTTGTATAAATGATACATCGAGATTTCACAGCCATGTGGAAGCCCAGGCCATGTACTTCCTCCCTCAGGCCCACTTCCCTGTGGGGTTTGCTGATTCCAAACAGAGGAAGCAGCCAACAAAAATGAACTTTCTTAAAACATGTGTGCATTTGTATGTGCATGTCTGTGTGTGACTGTGTGTGAGTGCATGTGTATAAGTCTGTGTATACATGTGTGCACATGTGTCTGTGTATGCACATGCCTTGTGTGTGCATATATCTGCATGTGTGTCTCTGTGTGTGCATATCTCTGTGTGCATGTCTCTGTGTGTGCGCATATGTGTCTGTGTGCATGCCTGCATATATGCATGTCTGTATGTGCATGTCTGTGTATGCATATCGCTGTGTACATGCTGCTCTGTGTGTGCATGTCTGCATGTGTATGTCTGCATGTTCATGCCTGTGTGTGTGCATGTGCAAGTTGTCCTCTGACCTCCACATGTGTGTGCACACAAACATATACAGGTAGATGATAGACAGATGATAGATAGATGATAGATGGATGATAGATTGATAGATTATAGATGATTGATAGATGATAGATGATTGATAGATTATAGATGTTTGATACATGATTGATAATTGATAGATGATTGATAGATAATTGATAGAAGATAGATGATAGATAGATAGGTAGATAGATGATAGATGGATAGATAGATGATAGATGGATAGATAGATAGATAGATAGATGGA
>NW_008344211.1:1970623-1984662 GCF_000622305.1 Nannospalax galili | reverse complement strand
ATAGATAGATGATAGATAGATAGATAGATGATAGATAGATAGATAGATAGGGAGATGGGGAAATAGGGAGATGATAGACAGATGGATGATTGGTAGACAGATGATAGACTGATAGATGATTGATAGAGAAATAGATAGTGTTGACTATTGCTCCTCTGGTGTAGATGACTCTAAGCCCTGTGATTTGTCCTTGTGGGAGAACACAGGGGCTGCTTTCAAAGGTGTGTTTGTTGTGGGTTTGTTTCATAAATTCCATTTCACAGTGAGAAGGGGGCTTATAAAGTCACCCTGTAGGAAGGATCCTGTGGTGCGATGGTTGACAGTCACTGTTCAGTGTGAGCTTGGGTCCCTGGCACTGATAGAATGGAATAAATGACAATCTGTCCGAGGAGCTGGATAGATGGTTCAGCAGTTAGAGCACTGGCTGCTCTTGCAGAGGCCAGGTTTGGTTCCCAGCACCCACATGGTGGCTGGCAATGGTCCTTAAGTTCGGTTCCAGGAGATCCATGTCCTCCTCTGACCTCCACAGGGATTGCACACACAGGTGCCCTCACATATATGCAGGCAAAACATTCATACACACAAAATAAAAAAAAATATTTATTTTAAAAAGTTAGGCTGGGTGTGGTGGCGCATGCCTTTAATCCCAGCACTCACAAGGCAGGGGCAGGAGGATCTCTGTGAGTTCAAGGCCAGCCTGATCTACATAGCAAGTTCCAGGCCAGGGTCATGAGCCCCCATCCCTACCTGTGTTCCCCCTTCCTCTCCCCCAACAAAGGACTGTGACCATGGCAAAGGCAGGTACTGAACAGAGGTGCAACATGAGAGGTGGAGGCAGGAGAGTCAGAAGTTCAGGGTCATCCTCCTGTGCGTAAATCTGAGGCCTGGGTATAGTGGTTAATACTGTCAACCAGGAGGCAGAGGCAGACGGATCTCTGTGAGTTCAAAGCCAGCCTGGTCTACATAGCAAGTCCCAGGCCAGCTGGGGCTACAGGGAGACCCTGTCTCAAAAAGACAGAAATAACAACAACAGCAGCAACAACAACAATAACAATAATAATAGTGACTGTTAACATGGCAGGATCCAGAATTGCCTCAAAGAAAAGCCATGGGGCGCTCTCTGAGGGAGTTTCTAGATTGCTGCCTGAGGAGAGACCCACCTGAAAGTGAGCAGCTCCATCTCGTGAGCTGAGCACCAGCGTCCATCTCTCTCGGCTTCTTGACCACAGGTGCAATGTGACCGGCTGCCTCCTGCTCCTGCCGCCTTGCCTGCCCCATCATGACAGGCTGCACCCTCAGACTGTGAGCTAAACAAACCCTCCTTTAAAGTTGCTTTTGTAAATTAATACACTGGGATTCATGAGACTCTATCTCAAAAAACATAAAACTTAAAAAAAAAAAAAAAAAAAAAAGGCCCTGGAGCCTGAGCAGGGCTCTGCTAAGCACAGGGGCGGAGGACAGGACGAAGCTTTTCCAGCCCAGGGCAAATCTCCGTATCTGTGTCTGTCCTGTAGCCACCCTGGGCTGGACCTCACAGCCTCACTGCTGTGTGACCCTGGGGAAGCGAGCCCCCTCTCTGAGCCCTGGCTGGCTCTCTTATCTGCTCAAAGCATCTTGGCCCTTTCTGGGGGGCCCTGGAAGACAGCATGGCCTCCCAAGCGCACAGCGGGTCCTTCCTCCAGGATCCACGGGGAGAGAAAAGACATCCTTCCCAACCCTGAGAACAAATCAAAAGGCTCTGTTTTGCACTCGCCCACATTAAAGGCAGAAAAGCAAAGCCCAGGCCAGCATCTTGACTCTTGGGGCATCGAGGCCACACTGGGGAGAACGCAATGGAGCTTTTCAGCCGGTGAATCAAAAACACCCTTTAGCAGGAGATAATTACATACAGGAAAGCAATTAAAGTTTTAATAATTTAATTACCTTCCTGCAAACCCATCAAGAGAAAGTACAGAGCAAAAACATTTAGGAGGGTGGCAGCCACGAGGAAACTGATCAAAGGTCCGAGATAGTACGGCTCCCATGGAGCAGACACTTTAACTTTTATGGGCCAACCCGTTATTAATAGGAAAAGCTAGATGGGAGCATTTTTCCATGTGGGGTACCACATCATCATTTGAACCCTGGTGCTACGGCAAACACTCTTGGTTTCTCGCTGGAGATAAACCTTGTCTTTGACCTGCCTTCGCTTGACGCTGGTCCAGCTTTTAGAGATTGAGCTTCACAGAGCCCCCTCACATTCAGGACCGCCCTAGAGGTCAAAACCCAGAGAGAAGATCAAAGCCGGTTGGTTAGAAATGGCCAGGCAAGGCTGGCATAGCGTGGTGGGCAGGAGCTTCCCGCAGCTGGCCCTCCCGCCAGAACAGGCATAGGCCTCCAGTCTCAGTGCTGCCCTGTGGGTCTCACCTATCGTGGCGACCTGAGCTGATATTTAGTTCAGAACCTTATAGCAAAATACACACGAGGTGGCATTTACCCTCCGGACCGCTGTAACAAGTGCAGCTGGTGGAGGTGAGTGCATTCACCATGGGGCGCAGCCCAGCTCCTGGTGGATCCTCCCCAGCCCACCACCCCCACACCCCAGTCCGCCCTGGGCGGCTGCCTTCCAGTGCATTTCAGGCAGATAGACTCTGTGAACCCCCCACACCAGAGGAAACTCTGTCAGTTTCAATCCTAGGACACCTGCATAAGAACTACAAGGTCGTCACAAGAATCAATGGGGAAGGCAGGCTCACAGAATCCTGGCACTCCCCAGGCCGAGGCAGGAAGACAGCCATAGTTCAAGGCCAAATTGTGAGTTTCAGGTACTGTGTGAGACTGTCTCAGCAAGATCAAATCAACACACTAGAAACAAGTTGGGCACCTAAACTTGGGGAGGACGCGTCTGCTGACCTCTCCTGAGCATCACTGAGTTGGTTAGAGCTGTGCGGAGCTGGGCACCATCCACCCACCTTCCAGTAGTGTGTCCCTAGCCACCCTCTGCAGGACAGGAGGCAGGGATGGCTGCCACCCCAAAAGGTCCTTCCCACTCTCCTGGCTGCAGCTCTGGGGAGCTTCCTAGGCAGAGAAGGGAGAGGCTTAAGGGTTCTTGAGAAGGGGTGCATGTAGGGAGGGGGTTATACCCAGGAAGTATCCACCCACATCAGAAATTGGGGTAGCACAAATCACCCTCCGGGTCCGGGTGATAGTCGTTCACATCAGGGGTCAGTTTCTGCCCTCTCCTACTTCACAGCCACATAATATTCCACTGTGTGACCAAACCAGCACTCTTCCATGATGGGCCTTTGTTTTTCCCTTTTTTGTTTGCTATTGCAAACAAGGCCCATTTCCACAAGGGGGTGTTGGTGGCCGATGTGAGGGTCTCCTACAGGTAACCACAACTACTCTAATTTCAATAGAGCAGTGGTCATTGACACTGGAGGACGCAATTCAACAACAGTCACATGAATGGAATCTACTCACTTCTAGAGCAGAATGGCTGGGTCAAAGGGTCCGCTTTGCAGTTCAGGAAGAATTTCCAAAGTGCCTTCTTTATGCAAGGCCTCAGTTTGCCATCTCATCAGCAGGGTGCGAAATCACGCGTTTCTGGGTCTAATGGACAGGTGGGACCCTGCTTTCTGGATCGTGGACATCTGACAGGTTTCAGGAATGCCAGACCCAGCAAACGTTCACTCCCCTCGGCATGACTCCCGACAATTGCACAGATGGAATCTGCCGCCGTAACCTTCTGAAACGGCAGAGCTGACTCCATCCTGCGCTGGCTGACTTTCGCTTCGTCCTGTGTTTTTGCCCAGCCGTTCCCACCCAGCCAGCCAGGCAGGACGCCTCACACAGGCAGTTTCAGGGAGTGCCTTGTTTCTCAATACTGGGAAACTTACAAGTAGCCGGGTGGCACGTCCAGGTAGCATGTCCTCCCTCCCAGCCCAACCAAAACTTATTGTTAACTTAAAACCTCTGTTAACTGACCTGCCCCTGGTCTGGTCATAGCTATATGGTCGTTTACTTTGTCCCTGGCGTGATGTAATCTCGCTCGGTATTATACTTCCACCCTCTACAAACTCTAGCACCTCCCAAGACCATGAGGCTGTGTGCAGTTAGGGCAGAATGGCATGCAGGTGGCTGGGAGATGCAGGAGGGAGGGACCAGAACTCAGGTGAGTGTGTGGTGACCTTCCCCACCCCCACCTTCTATGCAAATACATCAACAGTCACAAGTCCCATCCTGAGGGTCTCTCAAAGCTGGTCACGACAGCTGCTCTGATGAAGAGGACGGCCGCTATGCTAGGAGAACCGTGCTCTGTGACACTAGATGTTCTAGTCTCCATTTTACAGATGAGGAAACTGACTCAGAGAGGTTAAGCAACTTACCTCAGCTAAGTGAGAAGTCTAGATTTGAACTCAGGTCTAACTGACTTTGATCTTAGCTGCTTTCCATGGTGTAAGACGCATCCCAACTCTTCCGAGTGGGGCTCACCCCACAGGTAGGGCAGGAGCACCTTGCTCTCAGAGCTTGGGCCTCTGTACCTGACTCCACATGCAGAAATGAATAGCACACAGACTGGAATCTCCGGATGCACCGTGCCCATGCGCTCACCACACGGGCAGAATCACAAGGTCACAGAAGGTTAAGACAAGGGGTCACGGGGTCCTGCTGGATGCCATCCCCCCCAGACCCCCGGTTCATGTAGAAGCTTTGCCCTGATTATGTGGATGTCAGGAGGGAGACCTTTAAGAGGTGGAGCTCAAGGAATGCTGAGTCAAGGAAGGATTACTGGAGCTCCCCAGGGACCATGCTTGGTTCTCAGGAGAATGTTCTAAAGAGCAAAGCCAGCCCCTCCCTGTCCAACACCAGGCCACCCGCCCTGTGGCACTTACCAAGGGGACCCTCAACCAAAGCCAGCACCCTGCTGTTTAGACTTTTCCCCCAACTGCAAGTTACATCACCATCAGTCCATCAACCCTTGTTTCTTTTTTAAATTTTTTTGTTTGTGTGTATGAGGGCTATGCCTGCATGTATGTAAGTGCACCCGTGTCATACAATGCCCATGGAGCCCAGAGAGGGCATCAGACTCCCTGAAACTGGAGTTACAATGGTTGTTAGCCACCATGTGGGTGCTGGGATTCGAACCCAGGTCTTCTACAGGCAGTCAGTGCTCCTAACCACTGAGCCATCTCTCCAGCTCTCCCCCCCCCCCATTACTTTCTTTTCTTTTTCTTTCTGGTTTTTTGAGAGAGGGTTTCATGCAGCCTGGCTCCACCCACAATCCAGGAGCCCGTGCATGCCAGGCAAGTCTATCACCTGAACTATACTCCCACCCCCTTCTTTTTATAAGTACCCAGCCACAGGTATTTTGTGACAGCAACAGCAAGCAAACTAAGACAAACATCCAGCGACATCATCATGTTCTGGACCTCATAGTCCACCGGCCTCCCTAAGCGTTTCCACCAGGACAATCAGCTAAGCTGACCTGATTCACACAGGACCTCAGAGGCACCTCTGCAGAGGGATGGCTGGAGGCAGTCTAGATTGCAGACAGCATGAGGCAGTCACCACGGCTGCCCCCATCTACTTCCCAGCACTCTCTCTGAGGGCCAGGGGTCAGTGAGGCCTGCTGTTCTCAGGGACAGGCTGGGTCCTGAGCCTCAACCCCACCAGGGCCTCCATTGGTCATTTGGATGCTGGAGCGAACACTCCCATGTTCTGGAATGCAATTGGGCTTCACATTCCTTGCAGGGGGCCCTCAGGCTGCCAGGACCTCCCTCGGCATAATGGAGGGCCCCACTGTTCTGTGACCCACACAGCCAGGGGCGAGCGCTGGGCTTGGCGGCCTCCTGGGCCCAACAGGTGCAGGGCAGGGGCAACAGCATGGGGTGTCCCTGCCCCAGGGTCAGACCTGACAGGCCCCCTAAGGCTGAATTCTGGATAAGACCCAAGTGGGTCTCAGCTCCTGACAGAGTGAGGTCATGTAGACCATCACAGGCTGTACGCTGACCCTCCGTCTGTGAGGCATGGAGAGGGGAAGGCAGTGGACATGGTTCTCCCACCCAGCCCCTCCAACAAGAGCTTCCAAGAAAACCACCTGGGGGCTGGAAGGCAGCTCCAAAGCTGAGTGCCTCTCTCTCTCTCTCTCTCTGTCTCTCTCTCTGTGTCTCTGTCTCTCTGTCTGTCTCTCTGTCTGTCTCTCTGTCTCTGTCTCTGTCTCTCTGTCTCTCTCTGTCTCTCTCTGCCTCTCTCTCTCTCTCTCTCTCTCTCTCTTGCTCTCGCTCTTGCTCTCTTGCTGTCTCTTTCTCTCTCTCTCTCTCTCTCTCTCTCTCTCTCTCTCCCCCCCTCTCTCCCTCGCTCTCTTTTTTTGACTGTACAAGCAGGGTACAATGACACACACACACACACACACACACACACACACACACACACACACACACACACACACACCTGTAATCCCAGCTCTAAGCCAGGTGGAGACAGGAAGATCTTTGGGGCTGACTTCCAGCCCAGGTTCAGGGAGAGACCCTGACTCAAAAGAACAGGCAGAGGAGGAAGCCCTCACCCTCTTCTGGCCTCCAAGGGGGCACAACGGTGCACACTCCCACCCACAGCCACATACATTCACACATATTCACACATAGAATAAATCTTCTAAAACTTCATGTAAAAACTACCTATGGATCAAGGGCCATTAGCAAATGATTCTCCCAGCCCCATGTTCTCCATCATCCAGTCCACCACCTTCCCCTGGGTAATGCTCATACACGGGGGCAGAGGGTGGGGACTACCTATCACATCCCTGCCCCACCCACTGCAACTGGCCAAGGGTCCTGCTTGTAACTCAAGTCAGACCCATCAGCTTCTACCCAAGGGTCTGCCTCTGTGGGTCTCAAACAGAAATGGCTCCTGTGTGGTGGGAAGGGCTGCTAAACTAGGAAGCCAACCATCCCGGAACCCAGAACAAAAATGGACCGGGTCCATTTGTGAAGGAGGGCCAGCAGGGATGGGGCTGCACGCTCCAGCTCCCTGCTCCCTGCCAGCGAGCCGTGCTTCCCCTTGCTGTTTGAAAGGCCACAGTAAGAGCTGGAGAGTTGGCTCAGCAGTTAAGAACACTGCCTGCTCTTGCAGAGGACCCGGGTTCAGTTCCCAGCACCCACATGGTGGCTACGAACCATCCTTAACCTCAGTTCCAGGGGAATCTGACACTCTCTTCTGATTTCCATGGGCACTGCATGAGATGGGTGTACTCACATACATGCAGGCAATACACTCACACACATAAAACAAAAATAATAAAATGAAAAAGAGTCTTTGCCACTCACAGGGTCTCAGCAGAGTTTCCAGTCTGTTCTGGGTGCTAGGGGTTAACCCATGAGTCCCCCAGGAGCCCTCCTAGGACAGAGCATTGTTTGTTCATTGTGACAGAGTCTCACATAGTCCAGGCTGGCCTCAAACTCTCTATGTAGCTGAGGAAGACCCTAAACTCCTGATCATTGTGCCTCTGCTGCCTCAGTACTGAGCTTACGGATCAGCATCACACCCAGTTTACGTGGGGCTGGGATTGAACCCAAGGCTCAGTCCGTGTGAGGTGAGCATTCTACCCACTGAGCCACATCTCCAGCCCAGGCAGCGCAATTTGAATTCCAGCCGATGGGATGAGGAGGGCAGGGTCTGTCCTTGTCACGTCATCCAGTGAAAGTACCCACTGAGCCACATCTCCAGCCCAGGCAGCGCAATTTGAATTCCAGCCAATGGGATGAGGAGGGCAGGGTCTGTCCTTGTCACATCATCCAGTGAAACAGGACCAGCATGGGTTCACCAGGACCGGAGAGTGTGCTGAGCTGCCGTCCACAAGCTGGGGGCCCTGGAGAGCCGAAACTGTGCCCAAGATGCCCAAAGGAGAGGCCGTCCCTGGCCAGATCTGAAGGCCCAAGACCCAGCAGGGCCAAGGGTGGGCAGCAAGCCCCACTTCCTCCGCTGTCCACCCTGCTAAGGCCTTTGACAGATGAGGTGAGGCCTACCATGCTACAGAGAATCCCTGCCCGTGGGTTCACTAACCCCTCTTCTCTGACACACCCAGAGATGGTGTTTCACAGCCATCTGGGCATCCCATAGCCCAGTCAAAACAAGCCATCACAGACGGATGCAGCACACACCAGAACTCCGAGCTAACAAGTGGGCCAGAGGATCGGAACGTGAGCTTCGGCTACCCCGACACCCTGCACTCCAGCTGAGCTCTATAGGGGTGAGGCACCACCGTGCCCCGCCAGGTTGATGTCACACGGGGTCATCAAATGGAATCAGAAGTGACCGCGGCCTCCACACTCACTGATGTGGAGGGGCGCTGCAGCTGGGATGCTGAGTGGATTCGTACAGGGGACTCTGGACCCCAACCGGTGGCCTCAAGAGAAAGGAGCCTTGCAGCCATCCGCTACCAGTGCTGGGGGGGTGTCACCATGGCAGAGCCCAGCCAGCCCTGAACTTGACTCCCAAGTGATGACCTGCCACCAAGGAGATGGATGAGGAGACTCACAGCCGATGAAGCCTCGCAGGGTCACGTGGCTGCTGGGGCTCACAGACACCAGGGACACAGGGTTTGGACCAGGGGAACCCTAGACTAGACATGTACCCTGGACCTGGATTTATCACGGCAGTCAGCTGAATCCGGGTATCAGCAACCACCCAGCCTACACAACACCAAATGTTTCCTCCCCCCATGTTGTCAGTCAGCGAGCACCCACTATGCGCCAGCACTGTGCCAAGTACTAGGGACCCTCAGCACACAGAATGCTAGCCCCTGAGACCCAGTCTGATGAGGGAATGGTGTAGGCTTGGCTCCTGCACCTGAGTGTGGTGCAGTACCCCAGGAAGCACCCCTGGTGGCCCTCACACCATAGGTCGTTGTGAGGGCTTCCTGGAAGAGGTGACAACTGTACTAAAACCTCAGAGGAGGTGAGCCAGTTAACACACCCAGCACCAAAAGAGCCCAGGTGGAGAGGAAGACAGAGAGGGAGGGAGCCATCGGGTGAGGGGTCTGCTTCCCTCTGCCCGGATCTCGGCTGGGTCTTGGCGGGAGGTGGGGGGCTTCTGAAGCCAGGTTAGACAGGTCAGGCACCACTCAGCCTCGCCGCTGTCCATACAGGGCTCAGGGCCATCTCTTACTGCCTCCGTGCCCATGCGACAGGAGGGCGATGGTGTCCCACACGTCAGAGCACACCGGGGCCTTCATCCCAGGGAGATGCAGGCTCACAAGGATCCTAAATGCATCATCTGTGGTGGCAAAACCACAGAACGAGCTCTGGTGTCCTCCACCAGGTGAGCTCATGAACAAGCCTGGGCCGAGACATCCTGGAAGAGTCTACAAGAAGACCCCAGCATACCTGGGTGGGCCGCCAGGAAATGAGCTCAGCAAAAAATAAAAACCCCGTTCATGGGACCATTTTTGAAACAATAAAATCTTGGAAATGGGATAAGTTAAGGTTTCCAGGGGTCAGGGACAGAGATGGGTGTAAGGCAAGCACGGTTATCCAACAACACGAACGATGTTTGGGGGGAAGTGGGAGAGAAATCCACATTCGATGAGCAGGCTCTGCCCCAAATCCCGCACTGGAGAAGTGCCAAACATCACATCCCCCGATTTTCCTCACAGCCCTACGAGGCTGCCATTGGCCCCGTCTTACCATCGCACCGTGTTAACACAGCAGAAATGGAGGCTGCATGGCCAGCAAGCAGCCTGAGCCCCCCACCGCTGAAACCTGTTAGCTTTCATTTCAGGAGGATGAGCCGTGCCTGAAGCCCTCACTCCAGAGGCAGTTGAAGCCACCAGAGAGGCCAGGGGAGTTATACTGCCTTCAAAGACTCCTGGTCCCGGATGTCATCACCACAGCCCCACCCTGCCACCTCCCACTCCCTCTCCAGCCCCAGCACACCCACCCTCTTTCCCCAGAAACACCAAATTCCAAGTAAAAGTACCAGCAAGGTAGTTGAATTGGTCAAGTGCTTGCCACATAGGCATGAGGATCTGAGTTCGATCCCCAAAACCTATGTTAAAAATGTGAGCTGCACTCGTGATCCCAGTGCTGGAGAGGCAGAGGCAGGCAGGTCCCTGGGGCTCACGAGCCAGCCAACCTAGCCGAATTGGAGAGCCCTAGGCCAGTGAGAGAAACTGTTTAAAAGAAAAGGTGGACAGTGCCTGAAGAACGACATCTAAGGGGTAGGTAGCCTCTGGCCTCCACATGCACACTTACACATATACACTCAGAAAGAGAGAGAGGGAGAGAGAGAGAGATCAGAAATTCCCAAGTAGAAGGTGGAATCCAGTGGGAACCAGTGACTTGTCCCAGCACCCCCCTTCAAGAGCTACCCTTGTCCAACCCCAGCCCCACAGTCCTCTGAGGACGGAGCTGGGTCACGAGATCTGGACATCTGCCATGAGAAGATCCAGATGAAGAGAGCACAGAGTGGTGTGGTGACCCAGAGAGACAGAGGCAGATGGAGAGGAGCTGTCAGCACCAGTTCCGGAGCCCACGTGTGCTTCCTTCTGCTCGGTGCAGGTGGGTCTAAACCTTGTGTTTGCCAGGCTGCTAGCTGCAGCCAGGCCTGAGAAAACGTTAAAAGAAAACACAGGGGCTGGAGAGATGGCTCAGCGGTTAAGAGCACGGCTGTTCTTGCAGAGGATGCGGGCTCGAATCCCAGCACCCATGTGGCAGCTAACAACTGTCTGTAACTCCAGTTCCAGGGAATCCAACACCCTCTCTGACCTCCATGGGTATTACACAATACAGGTACACTTACACACGTGCAGGAATCCAACACCCTCTCTGACCTCCATGGGTATTACACAATACAGGTACACTTATACACGTGCAGGAATCCAACACCCTCTCTGACCTCCATGGGTATTACACAATACAGGTACACTTACACACGTGCAGGCAATACACTCATACATTTAAAAATAAAAATAAATCCAAAAAAAATTTTTTAAAGAAAGTACAGAAGGACCAGGGCAGGGGCGGGGGCAGGGGCTTGAGTTGGAGCCGAAGCTCAGTGATGGAGACACGTGCTTAGCATGTACAAGGCCCTGGGCGTGTGACCCCTCAAGGCCCTCATGGTATCTGAGTGCAGTGGCAACAGAGGGGCCTCAGAGAAGCAGATGGGAGAGACAGGTCAGAAAACTGTCACCAGGTTGAGGTGGGCCTCTGTCACTTCCTCTGTTCCTAGCCTTCCACATGGCCTGAAACTGGACGTAGCTGCGGTGTCAGGCCGAGGATGGGGAGACGGGGAGGCCCCCTTGGTGCTGTCTCTGGTTTTTCTGCTCCCCAGCTCTCAGCTTTGGTGATGGCAGACTTCTCTTGGGTCAGGAGACTGCGGTGAACCCAGGGATACCCCTCTCTTCATCCTGTGGCCTCCTGGCCCCACACATAGGCGCATGTGTGAGACGTACAGCTAGCCGAGTGCGGCTTCTGAACAGAGGACCCAAAGGGAGGCCCCGGGAAGGCAAACAAAATGACAAGATACTGCATAAAGCTGGGTGGGCACCCGGTGACTCCACGCCTCACCACAGGCGTATGACCCTGACCCAGGGTTCGGGGTTGAGAGCCAAAAAACAGAAGGAAACATGGAAAGACCCAAGCCTGGCTACTCGGCTGCAGTCACGAAGGATGTTCTGAACAGCACCACCCAGTGTGGACAGCAGAGCCACATGAATCCCAGCTCAGGGAGGAAGCCAGGCGGAGCACGCCTGGGCATAGTCAGGACACCAACCTAATCAAACAGCATGGACAAGCTGGGTGTGGTGGTGACCATCTGTAATTCCAGCCCTCAGGAGACAGGCAGGAGAGTCATGAAATTCAGCCTGCCTGTTCTAGATGGTCAGACCCCGTATCAACAGAAAAAAAAAACAAAAACTGATGCTAGGTACTGGCACAGACCTAGACTCTACAATGGAGCACTCAACATTCAGATATAAATCAAAATTATATTCCAACAACATCTCAGAAAGAATCCGTGATTCCCACAATAACCAGATGGATCCCAGTTGTTGCCCAATAATAAGCATTATTTAGAGGGGGAAACAAGCCAGGCAGGACCGCCCGCTCTCCGATCCCACTATAGGGCTGTCCTCGTGTGCTTCATGGCTGTGATAAAAACACCATGACCAAAAGCAACTTGGGGAGAAAAGGGACATTTCATCTTACACTTCCAGGGCACAGTCAGTCTTTGAAGGCTGCAAGGGCAGGAACCTAGAGGTGGGAGCCACAGCAGAGTCGGCGGAGGAACACTGCTCACTGGCTCGCTCCTCTGACCTGTGCTCAGCCTGCTTTCTTTTTTTTGGTCTTTTTGAGACAGGCTCTCCCTGTAGCCCCAGCTGTCCTGGAACTCACTATGTAGACCAGGCTGGCCTCAAACTCACAAAGATCGGGCTGCCTCTGCCTCGAGTGCTGGGATCAAAGGCGTGCGCCACCACGCCCAGCCTAAACCTGCTTTCTTGTACAACCCAGAATCACCTCCCCAGGCATGGCTCCATCCACCATGGGCTGGGCTCTCACACATCAAATTGCAATTAAGAAACTGCTCCACAGATATGACCACAGACCAATCTGATGGAGGAAATTTGAGATTTCCTCATCCAGGTGTGTCAGATTGACAACTGAGGCTCTCCAGCACAACAGCCCACAGAAGGACAGAATGCTTATTCACCACAGCTCTTGAAGTCTTAGCCAGAGCAATAAGATGAGAAAAAGCAGGACTACAGAGGTGGCACAGCAGTTAAGAGCACTGGCTGCTCTTACAGAGGACCTGGGTTCAGTTTCCAGCACCTACATGGTAACTAACAACTGTCTATAATTCCAGTTCCAGGGAATCCAACACCCTCTCTGTCCTCTGCGGGCATTGCACGACACAGGTGCACTTACACACGTGCAGGCAATACACGCATATACATAAAATAAAAATAATAAATAAAAAAGACAAAAGAGGCCAGGCGTGGTGGTGCACGCCTTTAATCCCAGCACTCGGGAGGCAGAGGCAGGCTTAGGCCTCTGTGAGTTCAAGGCCAGCCTGGTCTACATAGTGAGTTCCAGGACAGCTGGGGCCACAGGGAGACCCTGTCTCAGAAAGACCAAGAAAAGAAAAAAAAAAGATAAGAAATAAAAAGGACAAACAGTAATATGATCTTGTACTTGGGAGATCCAAAGGCTCCATCAGAAGCATTTGTTTATTTTCTATTTTTATGTGTATGAGTATTTTACCTGCATGTATGTAAGTGCACCACATGAGTGCAATGCCTGCAGATACCAGAAGGGGGAACTAGAGTTATAGATGGTTGCTAGCCACTACGTGGATATTGGGAGCCAAGACCAGATCCATGCAGCTACATCTGCCTACTGAGGAAAAGCAGCCAGTGCTCTTAACTGCTCAGTCAGGCTGGGTGTGGTGGCGCACACCTTTGATCCCAGTGCTTTAGAGGCAGAGGGAGGCGGATCTTTGTGAAACTGAGGACCTCCTGGTCTACATAGCAAGTTCAGGCTAGCTGGGGCTACAGGGAGGCCCTGTCTCAACAACAAAAAATTCATCCATCTTTCTAGCCCCCATGGGAAGTCTTAAATCTGATAAAGACTTTCAACAAAGTAGCAGGATATAAAATAAACATACAAAAAACAGTAGGTTTTCTATAGACCAATAACAAGCGTAAAGAAAGAGAGCAGGGGACTGGGAAGGGGTCACTGGTTATGAGTGCTTGTTGCTCTTGCAGAGGACCAGAGTTCAGTTCCCAGCACCCACACTGCACAGCTAACAGTTCTAAGGAAACTGACGCCCTCTTCTGACTTTCATGGACACTGCACTTGAGTGCACAAGCCCACACACAGACACACATGCATTCACATAATTTAAAAAATGATAAAAATTAATCTTTTTTAAAAATTAAGAAAATGTTCAGGACACGGGTACGCTCACATACATACGGGCAATACACTCATACACATAAAATAAAAATAATAGATAAAATACATTTTTAAAAAGAAGCTTCTATTCTGGGCAGAAACAGGTAC
>NW_008344211.1:1967255-1970585 GCF_000622305.1 Nannospalax galili | reverse complement strand
TAAATAAATTAATTAAAATAAAATATTTTTTTAAACTAAGAAAATGATCCCGTTCGTGACAGACTCCAGAATTATAACTAGGAAAGAAGGTAACCCAGCAATATCAGGAGGACCACAGGGAGAACAGGCTTCTACAGTGGGAACTGAGGAGTCACTTAAAGATGGACAGACATCCCAGGCTCATGGACTGGCAGCATTAAAATGTGAAAACGGCCATATTACCAAAAGTGGTCTACAAATTCAATGCAATTCTTATGGAAATTCCTATAACATTCTTCATAAAAATAGAAAATAATCTTGACTTTCATGTGGAAGCAAAAGAGATGCGGAATAGCCACAGCAATCCTGAGCAAAAAGAGCAGCACTGGAGGTTGGTAACACCCGATGCTAGGATATACCACAGAGCCATTGCAATACAACCAGCATGGCACTGGCACAAATGCAGACACACAGCCTGATGGACAGATAGAGGTCCCAGAAAAAAAGACCACACAGCTACATCTGCCTCGTCTGGGACAAAGGCATCAAAACTTGATAGCCAGAGGTATAAGAATGAAACTAGGTCTGTATCTCTCACTCTGCATGAGAGGACTTGAGGGAGCACTCAGTAGCCCAGGAAATAACTCCAAGAATTGACAAATGGAATTACAGGAATTTAAAGCTTTCGCACAGCAAAGGAAACAACCTCCAGAATGAAGACACAGCTACAGTGGGAGAAGATCTTTGTAAGCCGCTGACAGAGGATTGATACCTAGAATATATAAAGAACTTATAAAATTAAACTCAAAAAATCCAATCACGTAAGTGAGCAAATTAAATAAGCACACACAGTTCTCAAAAGATGAAGTAGAAACAGCCAGTAGATGCCTAAATGCTTAGTATCCTCAGTCATCAAGGAAATGCAAGTCAAAACTGCATGGAGAATCCATCTCACCTAGGCAGAACAGCCATCATCAAAACAAACAGCAGATGCTTTCAAGGATGCAGAGGAAACGGGACCCTTAAACGGCTGGTGGGGATGTAAACTTGTACAACCATCACGGAAATCAGCATGGCGGCATCTAAAAAACTAAAACCAGCAGTTAGTCCAGGTGCTCCACCCCTGGGGACTGAAACAAAGGAACCTAAACCAGCAGACCACAGACGCCTGCACACCTGTGTTTCCTGCAGCACTGTTCACTACAGGAAGACATGGAATGAACCTAGGTGTCCATCAATAGAGGAAAGGGTAAAGAGGAGGAGGAACAGACGCGCAACGGCATTTCATTCTGCCATAAAGAAGAACAAAATTAGGCCAGGTGTGGTGGCACATGCCTTTAATCCCAGCACTCGGGAGGCAGAGGCAGGCAGATCTCTGTGAGTTCTAGGCTGCCTGGTCTATATAATGAGTTCCAGGACAGCTGGGGCTACAGGGAGACCCTGTCTCAAAAAGAACAGAAAAGGGAAGAAAAACAAAATTAGGTCATTTTGAGGAAAATGGGTGATCGTCAGATGCAGAAAGACAAATATCACATTATCTCTAGTGTGTGAAACCAAGATAAATAGATGATAGCTATAGATAGATAGATGATAGATGATTGATAGATGATAGATAGATAGATAGATAGATAGATGATAGATAGATTGATAGATAGATAGATAGATAGATAGATAGATAGATAGATAGATAGATAGATAGATAGATAGATAGATAGATAGATAGATAGATAGATAGATAGATAGATAGATAGATAGATAGATAGATAGATAGATAGATAGATAGATAGATAGATAGATAGATAGATAGATAGATAGATAGATAGATAGATAGATAGATAGATAGATAGATAGATAGATAGATAGATAGATAGATAGATAGATAGATAGATAGATAGATAGATAGATAGATAGATAGATAGATAGATAGATAGATAGATAGATAGATAGATAGATAGATAGATAGATAGATAGATAGATAGATAGATAGATAGATAGATAGATAGATAGATAGATAGATAGATAGATAGATAGATAGATAGATAGATAGATAGATAGATAGATAGATAGATAGATAGATAGATAGATAGATAGATAGATAGATAGATAGATAGATAGATAGATAGATAGATAGATAGATAGATAGATAGATAGATAGATAGATAGATAGATAGATGATAGATAGATTGATAGATAGATGATAGATAGATAGATAGATATAGATAGACAGATGATAGATAATAGATGATAGAAAAATAGATAATGATAGACAGATCAATAGATAGATGATAGATTGATAGATGATAGGTGATAGATGGAGGATAGATACAATTTGAGGTAGAATGGATGCTGTTGAAGGGGAGAAGTGGGGGGAGGGGATAGGAGAGGTAACAGGATAATAAGGTCAAAGTACTCGGAGGACTAGACTGAAATATCATTCTGAAACCCACTGCTTTGGGCAATAAACAGAAAAGACTTACTGTGACGGAAAATCACATGTGACAAGGGCTGGCATCTTGTTAGAGGGAGAGGTTCTCTGCACTGACGTCGCCGCTCCATCTCCTGGCTGTGATGGTGGTTGCATGGATCCACACATGTGAGCATGTGTAGAACGACACAAGGAAAGGAAGGTCTCTGCATCCACTTGTACAACAATCCCAACAAGGTAAGTCAGGAGATCGTGGTTAGCTCAGAGCTCAGGGGCCCCGACCTAGGCTCCATGCTGACAGACAGGTGTCCCCCACACCAGGTCACGTCACCTCAAGCAGCCTGACCCTCACTCTCCATCAGGTGGTGTCTAGGGGAAGGAGAAACTCCCCCCTTGAAAAGTGGAGATGCCGCACAGGGTGCTGTAGACTGCACAACCGTAAGCCACCTGCTCAGAGCTCAGTGCTCAGCCTCAGAATGAAGCAATGATCACACAGCCAAGAAAGCCAAACAGCAGAGAAGAGAGAGCCAGGCCACGCCAGACAAGGGCTACCAGAACGGGGAAATGTAAGCAGGACCCAAGAGCTGATGATGGTGAGAGGATGATGGTGATGGTGATGATGGTGATGGTGGTGGTGGTGATGGTGGTGGTAGTGATGGTGATGATGGTGATGGTGGGGTGGGGATGGTGGTGGTGGTGAAGATTATGATGGTGGTGGTGGTGATGATGGTGATGATGATGGTGGTGGTGATGGTGATGGTGGTGGTGGTGATGGTGGTGGTGGTGGTGGTGATGGTGGTGATGATGTGGTGGTGGTGATGATGGTGTTGGTGATGATGGTGATGGTGATGGTGGTGGTGGTGATGGTGATGATGGTGATGGTGGTGGTGATGATAGTGGTGTTGGTGGTGGTGCTGGTGTTGATG
>NW_008344211.1:1962651-1967082 GCF_000622305.1 Nannospalax galili | reverse complement strand
GATGTGATGATGATGGTGATGGTGGTGATGATGGTGATGGTGGTGATGATGGTGATGGTGGTGGTGATGATGATGGTAATGGTAATGATGGTGATAGTCATCGTCACAGTGATGGTAGTGGTGGTGTTGGTGGTGATAATGGTCATAGAAATCACAATTTATGGCACCATAGTTTTTGGTCAGTTGATTGGTTGGGTTTTATTGAGACAAGGTCTTACTATATAACCCAGGCTAACCTGATACTTTCTATGTAGACCAGGCTGGTCCTGAACTCACAGAGATCTGCCTATGGCACTGTGTTTTTAAGGATTTATTCAGGAAAACTATTTGAAAACCTTAATGTAATTCCTGGCACAAACCGAGCCCTCCAGAAGGCCAGCCATGCTGACTGCTGGTCTCATGACGAGGTCCTGGTTTGAAATCTGACTCTGAGAAAACTTGAGTAGATTTGCTGCTGTCTCTCAGCTTACATGTTGTATGAATTATAGCTCCTTAAGGTTACAAGTACCAAAGATCCTTTGCAAGCTGCCACATTCCACCCAGGGATGTGAATGGCTTCTAGTTAGCGCCATGCTTCAGTTAGAATGGGTGTCACAGGAGCCTCCAACAGCATCTCCAGGCCTTGATCTCTCTGACCTGCCACTGTGCCCTCTGTGCTGGCTACATTACAGACAGGCTCTCCTCTGGGAGTGACAGGGATTTCCAGGATCCTCATGCCCAAACCTGGGGCTTAGCAACCCCAGGACACAGAGAGCCTCTCAGAGTTCCAGCAAAAGACCTTCCTCCAGGGCCCTGCACGTCATCAGGTCATCACTGTGGCCAGAAGCCAGTACCACAGTAGCCCTGACCAAGTGTGAGAAGCAGCTGGGCTGGGAAAGCTAGAATGTGAGGCCTTGAAGAAGAATTCAGGTACTGCTTCTAGAAGGAAGCTGGGTACTGAGTAGGCAAAAGCTATGGGTAACCACAGTGCACCCTCAGCCCCTCGTGGCCAAGCCTGACCAAACCTGCTTCTTAGGGGAGCATCTCTCCAGTTTGCACTTATTAAGGATCAGCAATTCACAGCCTGTCCACTTCCCACAGAGACCCAGGTAGAGCTGAAGGGACTGGGCTTCTGACCCAGGCCCCGTGGAGAGGCTGAGCCCCACAGCCCTGGATGAGAGACCTCCCCATAGTGGGTCTCCTTTCCAGGAACGGGTTAATGTTGAAGGGGAGGCCTGCAGCGTGGCGCCCAGTGGAAGGAAGCCCACCCACGACTCTGGATGCTGAATCAGGCTTCCTGTGGGGGGGGGCAGGAAAGACTGGGTGGCCCAGCAAGGTATGCTGGGGTGGGTCTGGTTACTCGGAAAGGCCCAGAGCCAGCGAGCCTTGGGGTCAGAGTGTGTCCCCTGAGCCCTGGGTTGAGTTCATTCTTCTCCGTTGATATCATGAGGCATCTTCCTCCAGAGGAGGGAGGAAACGATTGCCTGGAATGCTCCATCTAGGGTTGTCACGGGGATCAGTCATAGGAGCTGTAGAATGGAAAGGATATACAAGTATATGTGTGTGCATGTACACACATGTGTTCATACATGTGCACATGTATCTGTGTGGGGATGTGTTGGCCTGTGCATGTATGTGTGCATGGGTGCATACATGTGTGTGCGTGGGTGTATGTCTGTGTATGTATATATGTGTGTGCATGGGTTTGCATGGCTGCATGTTTGAGTACACATGGAACATGTTTGTGTGTGAACATGTTGTGTTAGTGCATGTGTAAATGTGAACATGTTTGTGTAAGTATATGGTTGTGTGTATACATGTGTCCATGTGCATGTTAGTATGTGTCTGCATGTTTGTATGCCCATGCAGGTGTATGAACATGTTTGTGTGAGTATGTTTGTCTGTATGTGTGTTTACATTTCTGTGTACCTATATCTGCATGTGTGTGCATTGGAGCATATATGTGTGTGAGCATGCTTTCTACTACTGCGCATATGAATGGGAACATGTTTCTGTGAGTATATGGTTGTATAAACACATGTCCATGTAAGCATGTTTGTGTGTGTGTGAACACTGTGTTCATGCATGTACATCTGAATATATGCCTTGTGCACAGTGTAAACATGTGCTTGTGCATGTATGTGTGTTCATGTTTGTGTGTGCATAAATAGGTGTGCTTGTGTGTACATATGCTTGTGTAGACATGAATGTGTATGAAGATAAGGTCATGTGTGAGCATGTGTGTTCATGCATGTATGTGTATAGGAATATGTTTGTGTGTGTCTGAATGTGTGTATGTATATGCTTATGTGGACACATGGTTGTGTCTGCCCATATTCATGTCCTCCAACTGAAAAGCTAGAAACATTGACTCTGAGACCCAGGACCACAGGCATCAGCCCCAACAGTAGCTGTTCACCTCTGGTAAGCAGCCCCCAGTCCTGTCCACAGCAACTTTTCCAAATTAGTTTCCATCTCTCAACCTGAGAATCCTGTCCCTACAAAGTGTCACCATGGAGACACTGTTCTGTGCAGACACCTTGCAGTGGACATGGAGTGGAGTCCTGTCCTCTGACTTTGGACATGAGTCCTGGACCTCTCGAGTCATGGTTGCTGTACATCAGCAGGGCCACCATGGTCCCAAGACCCTGGCCCTCTCCCTCTAGTTGTCTGCTCACTGACAGTCCAGTAGGAAAGGCCCTTTGACTCAATGCTGGCCCTAGCATCCAGAGCTCACAGGTGAAGGAGGAACCATCAGGTGTCCACCGCGGCACAGTCATTGTCACTCTGACATGAGGGGCCTGAGCCCCTGGGGACAAGGCAGGGAGGTGCATGTGGCCGGGGAACAGGCAGGGGCCACCTGAGAGGTGCGGTACACGTGTAAGCCCGGTGCCACCCAACTGGACTCCTCTCTGGAGAAGTGTCCCCACAGACCAGAGACTCACATCCCGTCTGCACACAGAGCTGTCGGCTGCCCAGTGCGGCCTTTCGGTTCAGAAAACTGACCACCTTGAACTGCGTGCAGAGCACACACCTGACTGCTCCAAGCTGGTGCAGAGCTCGTGCACACGCACATCGGGGCCCACCGCCTCCCTCCGCACAGCCGAGCAGGGCAGGAGGCCGCACTCGAGCCCGAGCCGGTGCCCTGAGCAGAACCCGGTGCCCTGAGCAGAACCCGGTGAGCGAAGGTGGGAAGCCGTGGAGAGCCAGGCTGATTGGAACCATTTGTGGGGCCGGCACGAAGCAGGCCTGTGAGCCGCGCGCGAGGACAATGTCGGGTCTGTTCTGCGCAGAGCAGATGCCAGCGGCTGCTTCTGACTTTACAGCTTTTCCTTGGCTGTGCGGGCTAAAGAGCTGATTAAAAACGGGCCGCTGGATGCTCGACAGCCTCCCGGAATGTGGTACAGGATGCACTGGGCCAGGGCCATAATCCCCACTGGCTCAGGCTCCCACGGAAAATGTGCAGCACACGCGTCCAGCCTGGAAGGTCAGAGGCTCAGGCGCTGTGCACCCTCTCACGGCCTCCTGCCAGCTCGGACCCAGAACTCAGGCCCAGCCAGCGCAGAGCAACGTGGACACCTCCAGGCTTCCTGGGATTGATGACCCCCTCAGCATGGCATGGCCAGTCCCCTCCAGGCCCTGGCTGCAGCAGCCTGGTGTAGGTAAAACCCAGCAAGGCCAGGCATCGGGTTTCAGGGACAAGTCACTGTGTGGTCTGTGCCTAGTGCCAAGACTTTCCAACCATACATTTGGACAGCGGTTACTCAAGTTTGGGTAAGAAAACACTTACCCAATTTCCGAGCAGACTGCGGAGCGAGGGGCCTGTAATAGACACGGGCACCGCAGTGTCCTTCCCAGCAGCACAGCCCAGCCACGCACACCCGAGGGGCTCAGGGGTAGTAGCCACACCTGGCCCTGAGCCCTGTCCACGGAATGGCAAGTTCCTCAGAGCCTCACCCAGACGTCCACACCACCCATTCCCTGCCAGAAGGTTGAGGCTCCCAGGAGGGAGCTGGAATGCTGATTGGAAAATGAAAACGCTCCGTTAATGAGGAGCTAGACGAGACTGGAAACGCCAGAGCTGGAGGGGGCTTTGGAGAGGGGCAGCTCGGGTCTCCAGGCCTCCATGGCCTTGTCCATAAAATGAGGGGGTAGGGGAGGAGAGGCAGGCCAGGCCACCCAAGGTGTTAGGGGCTCAGCCGGCCTCAGACCCCTGACCCCAGGCAGGGCGCCTTCCCATGGCAGGTCCTGTGGGAAGGAGAGCCTAGGGAGCCCGCGGGGATGTGCTTCTGGTGCTGCTCCAGTGCAGCTTCACGTGGTCCCAGCATGGGGCTGGACCCCGAGCTCTGCTGACTCAGGCTCCTGTGTCCACAACATGAAGATTCTGTTGTGTGCCATTATGTCTTATGCTGATGGGAAGAAGGGAGGGAGGAATGAGGGGGGGAGGGGGGA
>NW_008344211.1:1956013-1962442 GCF_000622305.1 Nannospalax galili | reverse complement strand
GAGGGAGGGAGGGAGGGAGGAAGGAAGGAAGGAAGGGAGGAAGGAAGGAAGGAAGGAAGGAAGGAAGGAAGGAAGGAAGGAAGGAAGGATTAGCACATGTGACAGTGGTGTGTATATGTGTGGATGATGTTTACTGACCTTTGATCCCACCCCCTCCTAGGCACCACCATGAAGCCCTGTGCCAGGCACTGGGGAAGTGAAGATACCCAGGTGTAACCTCCCCTATGGAAGTTACTGACCAAGTGAGGCTGATTCAGAGCAGGTACCAGAAAGTCTGAGGAGCAGGATGCTTCCCTCCCCTTCTCACACCGGAAATTCCCCAGAGCAAGGGCATGTCATCATGTCCCACCGTAGCTCAAGTTTCAGTAGAGGTTAGAAACCCACTGAGCAGGGTGGTTGGTGGGTGACTGGCTAGCTGGTTGGTTGGTTGGTTGGATGGGTGGTTGGTTGGGTCGGTGGTTGGCTAGTTCACTAGTCTCTAGTTACTTGCTATTGGTTAGGTGGGTTGGGGTTCATGGATTGGTTGACTATTTCTGGATAGTTAGTGGGTGGGCAGATAGATGCCTATGCACTGGTTGGCTGGTTGGTTAGTTATCGAAGTTAAAGCAGATCTATGCATCACAGCACCCTAAGTGGACCCTAGACTTTGAAAGTCAGGGAGACCATGCCCGTCTCTGCACTTCCACATTCTGTGGCCATAAGAAAGTTCCTTTGAGATTGACCTCAGCACTCAGGAAGCAGAGGCAGAAGAATCTCTGTGACTTTCAGGCCTGTGTAGTGAGACCTGTCTCAAAAGAAAAACAAAACAGAAGTCCCTCCACATGGCCCCACCAAATTCCAAGTCCCTTGCACACAGAAGTTTCATGGTACACGCTCTGCAAATAGCAAACGTCAGTGGCATTGAGTTCACCGTGTACGTGGCAGGTTCTGTAAACCATTGTACTCCATGTAGAATGAAGGTTCTGCCTGTAATGTGTGAGGCATCCTTCCCACAACCCACCATGGCACTACTTGGACATCCTGCACACCGTCTCCACGTGAACCCAGCTGTCCTGAGAGTGAAATGCTAACTATTTCATGACAAGAGCCGGCCCAGAACGCCTCACCACATGGAGAAAACTCTTGAAAGAGTTTCAAATTCCATGGAGTTCAGAGGTCCCCTACACTGGCTTCCTGGGATGAAGAACCAGCACCAAAAATTATTTGTTACACAGAGAAGACTCCCTGAGGCCACTGCTGCCTGACTTAGGAGCACCCCAAACATGTTATAGTCTGTAAAACACATCCGCACTCAGAGCTGGGCATGGTGCCTGTAATCCCAACACCCTTGGAGGTAGAGGCAGGAGGATCAGGAGTCCAAGGTCCTCTGTGTCTACACAGCAAGTTCAGGGACAGCTTGGGATACATGTGACCCCATCTCAAAACAACAGCAGAAAAAGGCACTTTCACATCTACTAGGCCATGTGGTCTTACTCTCCATTTCCAGAAGAGGAAACTGAGGCACAGGAATAGGGTTCCTCAGGGATAGGCGTCCTCTGCCTTCCCAGGACTGAGACATACTTGGAAAGTCCTAAAGCAGAAACATTTTGAGCAGGAACCTCAGGTCCCAGAAAACCTCTGAAGTTGATGGTCGACAGTCCCAACCCACCCAAGGCAGGTGCATCCGTCAACAGCCTTTCCTAAGAAAAAGACATCACTCAAACACAGAAGCTTCTCTAAATTTCTCATAAAATCTCAGAGTTATTAATTAATTAATTAATAATAAATAACCTCTGGGATATTCAATCAAGCATCGTACAACTCTGGGAAATATCAGGGAAGCTCGGCTAGCAGCTCTGACAAACTGGGTTCGGCTCCCACACCTCTGTGGCAGAGGATCTGCCCCAGCATGTTGCTGGGGTGCTACTCCCTAGTCACTGAAATTGTTCCACTCACTCATCACATCACTATCCCACATGTCCCTCCCTGTTCTGTCGGTAGACTGGACCACAAAGGGGAAGATCAGTGAATGAGAACATTGTGCTAAAGGATCCCATAGAGTGGAGCACAGAAACCTCAGCAGGAAACACACAGAGAACCTGAGACGTGAAGATGGAACAAACAGCTAACAAGTGTCCAGGAGGACTCCTAAAATAAAGTAGATGGGAAATGCTTTCTTGAGACAGGGTCTCCCTGTAGCCCCAGCTGACCTGGAACTCACTATGTAGACCACGCTGGCCTTAAACTCACAGAGATCCGCCTTCCTCTACCTCCCGAGTGCTGGGATTAAAGGCGTGCGCCACCACGCCCGGCTATTAAATGAAATATAAAGACTAAAAATGTTCCCAGAACGAAATAAGAACATAACTGTTCAGACTGAAGGAGCACACTGACTTACAAGCAGCTAGGAATGGGTGGCTGGATAGATATGGATGGATGGTTGATGAATGGAGGGTAGATGGATGGATGGTTAATGCATGGATAGATGGATGGAGGGTAGATGGATGGGTGAATGGATAGATGGTTGTGATGATAGATGGAGGGTAGATGGATAGATGGTTGATAGATAGATTGATGGGTGGATGGATAGATGGATGGGTGGATGGATGGATGGATAGATGGAGGGTAGATGAACAGATGGTTGATGGGTGGATGGATAGATGGATGGGTGGATGGATGAATGGACAGATGGTTGATGGATAGATGGATAGATGGATAGATGGATGGATGGTTAGATAGATGGATAGATGGATGGATGGATGGGTAGATGGTGGATGGATTAATGGCTGAATGTTGGCTAGATGAATGGATGATGGATTCTATGGTACGGTAATGAGAAGATGGATGGATGGGTAAGTATAGGATGAATGGATGGATGGATGGTAGATTGACAATGTACTGATGGATAGATGGCAGATAGGACACGGAACAGTGGTAGAAGATGAACGACATACTCGTGAAACGACTTCCTTGAGCCAGGCGTGGTGGCACACGCCTTTAATCCCAGTACTCAGGAGACAGAGGCAGGCAGATTTCTGTGAATTCAAGGCCAGCCTGCTCTACATAGTGAGTTCCGGGTCAGCTGGGGCTACAGGGAGACCCTGTCTCAAAAAGACCAAAAGAAAGAGAGAAAGACTTCCTTGGTTTGTAAGCAGGTGATAAACTCCTGACGCTCCTGCTGCCAGAGGCTGTAAAGAAATCGAACACTCTAGAATCATTTAGACCAACAGAAAAAAACCACTTTGAGACATGGATGTATGGGTTCCATTGCAACAGAATGAAAAGCAGTCAGGTGCAGACGCATGCACCGAATCCCAGTACTTTGGAAGCAGAAGCAGGAGGATCCGAGGTTATCTTCAGCGACATAATGAATTTGGGGCTGGCCTAGCTACGTATGTCACTGTCTCAAAAACAGTAAAGTAACAAAACTTATATCCCCACGTCACCTCATAGGCAAAAGCAAACTCCAGGTGCATTAAGTAGCTAAATACGAGAAGAAACTATTAAAACTTTGGAAAGCAACATGGGAGAACTAAAGAAAATAATAAGGATTTCTTAAACAAGAGACAAATGTGCAACTTGCAAAAAGTTGACAAATTTGGAGTTCCAGGCCAGCTGGGGCTAGAGGGAGACACTATCTCAAAAAGAAAAGTTGGTAAATTTAAGGATAAGGAGGATGCAAGGCTGGTCCTCTGAGTGATACCAGCAGGAGACTGTCAGTGTAGGCGTAGAACCTACCTGGGAGTGAGTTTCTTCAAATCACCCTAGAAAGAAAATAATGACTTCAAATTCTCCAGACTACTAAAGAATACTTACCATCATCACCATGATCAACACCATTACCACCACCACCATCATCATCACCATCACCACCACCAACATCATCACCACTACCATCATCACCACCACCACCATCATCACCACCATCAACCATCTTCACCCATCATCACCATCATCACTATCATCACCACAACCATCATCACCATCATCACCACCATCACCATCATTGTCACAATCACCACCATCATCACCATCATCATCACTATCATCACCACCACCATCATCACCACCATCATCACCATCATCACTATCATCACCACAACCATCATCACCATCATCACCACCATCACCATCATTGTCACAATCACCACCATCATCACCATCATCATCACTATCATCACCACCACCATCATCACCACCATCATCACCATCATCACTATCATCACCACAACCATCATCACCATCATCACCACCATCACCATCATTGTCACAATCACCACCATCATCACCATCATCACTGTCATCACCACCACCATCATCACCATCATCACCACTATCACCATCATTGTCACAATCACCACCATCATCACCATCATCATCACTATCATCACCACCACCATCATCACCACCACCATCACCACCACCACCACCATCTTCACCACCACCATCATCATCACCATCACAATCACCATCACCACCACCATAATCATTTCTAGAAATTGCTTCTGTGAGCACTGCCCTGCACGTTTGCTCTTACACATCTCCATCCACTCACTCCATCCTCATGAGAGCCTCAGGCACAGGCAGAACCAGTGTTCCCTGTTAGCAGATGAAAAGCTGAAATTCATACAACCTGCCTCTATCCCACAACTGGAAACTCCCAGCTTGATACAGTGGGATGTGCCCACACCCTCCATCCTGCCCCTGCTGGGTTCACCCGGGCTTCAGCCCCACCACTTTGCGAGCTCCCCCCACCACAACACACACACACACCTGGACTCAAATGTGTTCATCAACACAGTTCACAGAGGTTTGTGAAGACTGGGTGGGTCCCGGAGCTTGTTCAAGACCGAAGAGACCCTGAGTTTGATCTCACGTGGCTCATTTCATCACATGCTGATGGGAAAATACCAGCGCAAACACTATAAGTTTAAAAACACAAACATATGAAAAGTTTTCCAAGGCATCCATTATAAAAGCATGAGTGTGAGGGCACCGAGCCTGATGGGAAGGGAAGGTTGGTGAGGGAGGAAGGAGGACCTCCCTACCCCCACCCCCTGCCTCTCGCTTCACTGGAAAACTGTTTTCACAGGTGGAAAGCGACTGTGTTTCAATCGGGATCAAGTTCCAGCAGCCCTGCCAGCCCTCACAAGTGCCCACATGGTGCGGGGCCCCAGTTTGGCCAACTTCCTACCCAATAGCCTATTTCTGCAGGTCTTTGGATAATTAAAAAAAAAAGCAAGATAAACTCAGCTGAAATCCAAACGCATGGGCTCGTTCCCGCCCCAGTGCCTTTGTGGGTGTTTCAGAGCTTGCATGTGGGTCTTTTACACATCTATTTTTAAATGCTGCAAACTTAACAATCATGATGGCATGTATGAAACTGTGAAATTCATCCAGAAAATCGCAGCGAACGACAGGAGATAAAAATGTGCAGTGCACAACAGTGGGGCTCCTGAGCCACACGCACTCCATGCTCTTAAACGTCCAGGTCCTCCCTCGGTCTTCCTCACGGCCGTCCCAGTGGTCACCCAGCTCTCCCTGACGATGTGGGGCCTTAGGAATGAACAGCAGCGGCCAAAAGCTACACGGATCTCCAGCCTACCCTCCCATGAGAAAGACCTTGGACCATCTTTAATAAAACCAGTTAATGCTGCTGCAGGCCAGGCTCCTGTTCTCAGCACTTTGCCTACACAGAGCTCACAACCCAGCACCCCACAACTTAGTTCACAGATGTGACCGCTGGGGCACAGAAGTGGCAGATGGCCACAGATACAGAGCCAATAGGTGTCAGGGAGAAGATCTGAACCCAGGCTGGTCAGCTTGGATCCTGGGGGATGGGGAGGGAGAGGAGGCAGTCTTACTGTGGAGCCCAGGCTGGCCTTGAACTCACAACAACCTTCCTGCCTCAGCTTCCCAAGTGACAGAATTACAGCAGGCAGCAAGGGCATTATTGCATTTCTCCCTCCAGCCTGGAGCCCAAGGAGCGAGCACGACACAAACCATGGCTCTCTCTCCTCTCGTTCCTGGAGCTACTGAGCCAGAACACCAAGAGTGCTGTCATTTTTCCTTCACGGCCCCACCTGCCTTTTACCAAATTTCATAAGAGGTTGGTTCTGGACGGTCCACCTAAGAGCACTGGTTATACCTAACTCTGAAATTGGTAACAGCCGGGATCAGGGGCTGAAAATAAACAAGAAGATGGGCAGTCACAAGGGCCCGGGGACCCGAGGACCAGGCCAAACGTGAGTGACGCCAGACCATTGCTAAAACCAATGAAATGTTTCTGTTTTACAGTGAATTGAATTCAACGCTTTGAGGGGCTATTTCAGGGGGGAAGATGGCCAGTGGGAGGAGGGAGGGGGGCAAAGGAGATGTGCTAGAGTATTTCATAGACATGTGTGAAAGTGGCCTTTTGTAACTGTAATAGAAGAAAGAGGGAGGGAGGGA
>NW_008344211.1:1950879-1955962 GCF_000622305.1 Nannospalax galili | reverse complement strand
AGGGGAGGAGAGAACGATAGAGGGAAAGAAGGAAGGAAGGAAGCCGTCCTGGGGAGATGGGTCAGGGAGTAAAGAGCTTGCGGTACAAGTGTAAAGACCTGCGTTCAAATCCCCCAGATTCCTTGTAAAAGCAGAATGCAGTAATCCAGCACTCCTTCACTGAGGTAGGAAGTGGAGACAGGATTCTGGAAGCTCATGGGCCAGCTAGGCTTACTGGAGTGGTGAACAAGAGATCCTGTCTCAAACAGGCAGAAGTCAAGGACCAAACTGACACCCAAGGTTATCCTCTGACCTCCTCACGTGCACCGTGACACACGTGCACACCCTACCCCATACACATACACATACACTCAGCACACACAAAAAAGAGAAAAAGAAATCTATTATTTGTACACTTACCAAACAATTAAATGTTTTCAATGCTTTACTTAAAGCCAGTTTATTCTATAATACATACTCTTAAGATGCTACTAAAAAACACAAACACTGTTATCTTTGATATAATTGAAGAGGGCCAAGAGCTACAAGATCAAGGTCCACGACACAGACATGAAGGGTAGAGAGCAGCTTCCCACCCCAGAGCTGAGACACAGGCCATCAGTTTGCTGGTGTGTGAACATGGACACAACAGAACTCCCTGCAGACGTGGTGCCTGACTTGACCCCCCTGTAAGGAGTGAGGTAGCAGTGGGATCAGGGTTACAAAGGGTTCCCAGAAAGTCTGAATGACCACCGTGGAGGGTTCAGTTAAGAAGGGTTCCGCGAAGCTGGAGAGATGGCTCAGCAGTTAAGAGCACTGGCTGCTCTTGCAGAGGACCCGAGTTTGATTTCCAGCACCCACATGGCAGCTAACATCTGTCTGTAACTCCAGTTCCACAGGAATCTGATGCTCTCCTCTGACCTCGGAGGGCACTGTATGACACGGGGCACTCATACGCCTACAGGCAATATACTCATGCACATAAAATTAAAAAATAAATGAATAAAATAATTTTTAAAGAAGGGCTATGCAGCTGTACATGGAGGGAGACTGAGGCTGAGAGGTGAAGGCCTTGGGTGAGGGTTGGGAACTTGGATGAAGCAAACCAAGGACTCCCCCAAAAGAATGACTTGGACTGTCCTTCCAAAGCCAGGGGGCTGCTTGCCTTCTGAACGCCTCAGAAAGAAGAGCTCTTTCCTAACACGCCCCAGGATCCGCCGTCCCTGCCAGGAAATGTTCTCTAAACAGGTTTGATTCTTGTGAACTGTCCAAGAAAGTTCCAGATTCCATCCTCGTAACCCCAGACCCGGACCCTAATGGGATGGGCGGTTTCTGTTTTCCCACTTTTCCAAACAGGAGGCGAAGACGAGCAGTCTTCAAAGAGTTCCTCGTGTTCATACAAAAGGCAGATTCTCATCTGCCTGGAGGTTGCTTTGGGCTGCAGCCATGGGGATCACAGAGCGCGACTGGACTCTGACGAGGAGGAGGCCGACCCCACTTTGCAGAGGCCCAAGCCCCAGGTCCCTGCAGCCTCTGCTTCCAGCTCCCCGGGGCTTGCTGGGGCCCAGGACCTGCAGCCTCTGGCAGGCCTCCCGCTCGTGGGGCTGGCGGGCTTGCAAGACCCACATCTGCTACCCTGGCCACAGCGATTTATGTTCCCACCACCAGGCCTGCGGTGCCAGCCCCACGTCGAGAGCGGATTGTGGTGGTCTGTCTGTTTGTTGAAATTGGGCCGGGAGCAAGGACCTCGGCGAGACTCGCTGGAATGTGCGCAAGTCCTGTGCAGCCGGCTCCGTCAGCAAGCTCAGGAAACGGGCTGCAGGGCTGGGCTCGACTCTTCTAGAACATGCCATCAGGAGGGGATCGAGGGACATGCTGCCACCGGGACACAGGTCCCTAAGGTGTCGACACCACCGTGCTCTCCCTCGGTGTGCGGTGTGAGGCTCCGACTGACCTTAACCACGTAGAGAATCAAGCAGGAAACCAGAATTTTCTCATTTGACCCATAGAGTGTGTGCCAAAAGGGGAAACTAAAGTGCGCCGTGCTTCTCGGGGTAGCTAACGTGTGTCTTAACTATGAACGCCGAGCTATTAAGCATAGCAACATGTCAGTGATCTAGATGAAAGCACCCATTAACTGAGCACGGTCAGCACCCTGTTGATGGTACCACGCACATCTGACACTCAGTCCCAGGCATCAGCAGGCCCTGGAGCTGTGCCAGGGGGTCACCCCTTCACCGCCAGGTCACGGGGACATTGTGAGTGAACCTCCCTCCAGGCAGCAGACATCTACAGCATGGGTGTCACCCTGTCCCAGCCTCTGTGTGAGGTGACCTCCTCCCCAACTGGGCAGGGAAGGGATGACATTTATGTACCTCTCCTGGACAGGACCTGTGGCTGCTGGATAACAGAAGAGCCCAGAGCCCTGGCATTGGGGTCCTCCCCTCGAGGTACCATGAGTCTCTCCAGCACGCAACCCAGGCTGCCTGTTGGAGGGGAGAGGCGTACAGAGCAGTGTTGTAAAGTGTAATGTTGCAAGAGAGGTCACGCCTAGGAACCACGGGGCGCACTGCCCACATATCTGGCCACCACCTGACTATTCAAAGCAAAATCACCCAGTTGAACTGAGCCAGAGGGTCAAGTTTCTTCATCCTGCTGTGCAGTTACCCAGTTCCCATGATGGAGGGCCAACAGAAGGGAGCCAGGGAGGTCCTTGGAACACATCCTCCTACTGTCCAGTGAGTGGAGTTCACGGTCCTGGCTCTATGTCAATCCCCTTGTGTGTCCTCTTCCTATGGCCACACTCTGGAGTCCATAGGTCATTGAGGACATCACTGTCATCCCAACTGTGCCCTCATCCTCTGCTGAGCCCCCTGTCAGTGAGCCATGGGGACAGCCTTGTTAGTGATCACCCCAGCAACACCCCCAGTGAGACACAGAGGTGATGGAAAGATGAACCATGATGTTGCAGACCAGGACCTCAGCAGAGCCTGAGTCGCTCATCGTCTTGGTGACCAACCTGTAGCCTCACAGGTACCACAGATCAAAATGGGGGACGGAAGCAGTAAGTTACCTGTAGGCATCATGGCGGGAAGGACAGGACATTGGCAGTGACACCCAGCTATGGGTCAGCCACACAGAGACAACTGTCAGCAGCTCCACTGTGGGCATCAAATTCTACACAAACGTTAACCCACATTCATCTGGGACGCTCAGTTGGAGAATCATGCAGTTGGAATCATACAGTTCCCTCCACCTTGCCTCCTGTAAGAGGAACCACTCAGGAACGCAGTGTGAATGAAGTTTGAAACACAAGGATGTTCAGGGAGCAACACTCCAGGAACAAACCTCGGTCCCCTCTACCTCAGCCACCGTAGGGACAGGTGAGGGACTGGCCAGTAGTGCGACACCGTTTGCCTGAACGTCCACAGCAATATCACCAGGAGAAGCATTGGCAGATGTGTGCACGCAGATGTGTGTGCACAGGTATGTGTATGGGTATATGTGCAGGCATGTGTGTGCGCCGTGTGTACAGGAGTGTGTGCAGGCACATGTGTGCAGTGTGTGTATAGATGTGTGTGCAGGTGCATGTGTTCAGGTATGTGTGTGTAGATGTGTACACACAGATGTGTGTGCAGACATGTGAATGTGGGTATGTGTGTACACACAAGTATTCATGTATGGGCATGTGTACGTGCAGGTGTGTATACCACAAGTAAGTGAGCATACAGATGTATGTGTGCAGGTGTGTGCATGCAAGCAGGGGTACAGGAATGTGTATGCAAATGTGTGCACACAGGTGTTTGTGTGTGCAGGTGATGTGTGTGCAAGTGTATGTGTGTGTGCATGTGTGTGCGTGTGTGTGTGTGTGTGTGTGTGTGCTCACCCACAAGTCCAGGCCGGAAGACAACCTCTGGTGTCATTCCTCAGGAAACATTGCCTTGTGTTCTGAGACAGTCTCACCGGCCTGGAACTCACTCACATGTGAAGGTGGCTGGCCAGAGGGGCCCAGGGCTCCTCCCCCCAGCACTGGGGTTACAGGTATGCACCACCATGCCCAGCTTTCATACCCAGGTGCTGGAGTTTGAACTCAGGCCCTCATGCATGCCTTACTTCGCTTTCCTGTGGATTGAATCATTTCCCAGAGCAGCACCGCTTCGGGGGCAAGTCTGCTCCTCCTCTGCTTCCTGTTACGGAAAAAGTCAAGCGTAAGCCACAACAGGGGAACCCTGTGTCCCCAGCCCCAGCCCCAGCTTCAGAAACAACCAGGTCACGTCCAAGCCTGCCTCATCCCCACCCTGCCCTCCCAGGCCCCTCCTGGCACACCACGTCCCAGTGACGGCAAGCACCTAGTGGGTGTTCTAAGTTACAATTCACAGTAATGTTGTAAATTATTTTGTAATAGTTTATTTCAATCAGAATTCAAATAAGTGTTGCACATCACAATTGCTTTTGTTTGGACATTGGGTATGTGCCTGAGTGTGGGGGTGGGTGACTGGGTTGTATGCACAGGCTACTGTGTATGTATGGAGGTCACAGGACAACTTTCAGGAGTTGGGAAGGAAGGAAGGAAGGAAGGGAGGGAGGAAGGAAGGAAGGAAGGAAGGAAGGGAGGGAGGGAGGGAGGGATTTTTTTTTGAGGGAGGGAGGGAGGGAGGGAGGGTTGATTCTGGCTCACAGTCCAAGGGTGTGGTCCATCATGGGCATGGCACCATGGATCCCATGCTCCCAGAAGCCCCCAGGATCTGGTGGTGGCACCCATGCTGGGAGCACACAGTGAGATCTTATCCCTCCCTCCCAGCATCCCTCCTTTCTTCTAGAATGTTCTACCTCTGATAAGACATTTTTGTCTTCTCAACTTGCTCTACTTTCTAGCAAGAGCTGTCATACATTTATATGACTCCACCCCAAAGTCACAGCTGATTGGCCTGGGGGAGGGGGATATGTATCAGCCAATCAGAATCCTCCTTAGGTAGGAGCAGTCTATCATTCCCAGCCAGTCAGACACGAGAAAGACCTCCGATGGCTGGGGGGGCTCAGGGATGCCATTCTGCCTGTGGCTAGAAGTTCGATTTGGCAGGGGTCAAGGAGGAGGAGGAAGAGG
>NW_008344211.1:1947933-1950483 GCF_000622305.1 Nannospalax galili | reverse complement strand
TTTTTTTTCGGTCTTTTTGAGACTGGGTCTCCCTGTAGCCCCAGATGTCCTGGAACTCACTATGCAGACCAGGCTGGCCTTGAACTCACAGAGATCCACCTGCCTCTGCCTCCCAAGTGCTGGGATTAAAGGCGTGCGCTACCACGCCCAACTGAAGATAAATTTTTAAAGAGAGGAGGAAGAAAAGGAAAGGGGAAGAGGAGGGGGAAGGAAAGGGGGAAAGAGCGGAAGGAGCGGGGACAAGGAGCGTTGGTGAGCAGAGAAGTGGGTGGGAGAGGGACAGACAGTTTTCCAGCTGGACCATCACAAACTCTGGGTCCCCTCTGGCCTTCTCCCCTGGTAGGGATTTTGGTGGAGCTGGGGAGGGACAGGGTGAGTCCACATCAGGTCCTAGCAGCTGGCCAGGAACAGATACCCTCCTTATAATGGGAGCTGTGTTGGAAGCAAGCTCGTGCTCCTGTGTGGGTTGGGGGTGGGGTGCCTCTCCCCGGACCCGCCCAGCACCTGTCAGGAAACACTGACCCCGTGATGGAGCTCCGGACTCTGTATAACACCTTGTAAAGCAGGCCGCTGGTGCAGAAGATTAAAGGCCACCATTAAGTAAGTTGTTTTATTTCTTCTGAGACCCAAGGCAGGCTGAAACCGTGCAAGGAAACATCGCCCAGTTATTTACTCTCTGTTACCAGGCACCGTGCATTGCCCCCAGAGGCACCCCAGTCAGGTCACCGTGGTGGTTTATAAGGTGTCACTGTTGAGGGGGCAGCCAGCGCAGGCCTTCAGGGAAGCTGGGGGCAGTCACACGGGTCAGCATGGAAAGTCAGCACCAATAAAAGCTCACGGGGGCCCAGCTCCAGCGGGACCCTGAAGGAGATCTGCTTGGCTCCCGCGTCCCCACCCAGGCCTGGGTGGGATGTGTGTCAAGAGCCTACCCATTTACACCACACACCCTGCTCAGAGCCCTGAAGGAGTTCAGGTTTGGGAGAGGACAGTAGAGTCCATTCTGGACTGGGGATGTGGGAGGAGGAAGAACTATACTCCAGACAGCTTGGGACATGGAAGCTGGCTCGGTGACTGGCTCTCTTCTGGCCTGCCTGGCCTGGGATGCAAGGGGCTTTGGCAAAGGTGTTGGAGGGGCTGTAACCAGCACGAAAGACTAGAACCAAAGCAAAGCCTTTATTTGTGGTGACGGGGTGCCCAGAGGCTAGACAGACATAAGAGCCTTCGGCACCTGGCAGCCACAGCCCCCCCATCCTTCCTTTCCCCCCTCTCTCTTTCTCCCCCCTCCCCCCACTCTCTCTCCTCTCTCGAATCTCTGTCTCCTTCTCTCCATCTCTCTGTCTACCTCCCTCCACCTGGTCCAGGAATGTTCCCCCATACTCGGCTGTACCCCTCTGTTTCTCCCCTCCACAGACCTGTTTCCTCTTTTCCTCTTGTACAGGGCGTCATCCAAAAGCTGCTGGGTGATGGGCGATGGGCCACCCATACAGATTCTAAATTTCTAAGCAAGAGAATCTGATTGACCAACCTGGAGTTTGCTATATCCATCCCCAGCCCAAGAAAGCGGCCAGAGGATCACAAGAAAATCGTCTGCTGCTCCCCCCCCGCCCCCCACCCCCACCCTGGAAACCAGGGATGCTCAGCTAAGCTTCAAGCAAAGGGACCAGCTTTGGAATCACAGAACAGGAGCTGCTCTGCTTTTCAGGGTCCCGCTGGAGCTGGGGAAGCTGAGGCAGCCTCCTCCTTCCCTCTGGGCAGTGTGAGGTGGGCCCATCTGGCCATTGCTGTGTGTTATTGTCAAACAGATGGAAGTGTCTGCAAGTAGGGAAGGAGCCCTGGACGGCTGGGAGAGAAGTGCCCTTGGAGTGACCCCTGTGTCTCTTTACCTGGCTTTGCTCTCTGAAGCCTCTCCTAAAGAGAGGTTTAAACTGTATTCCCTCCATCTAAGTATTCAGAACAGGTTTCAACAAAAGTGCCTGTTAAGGGGCTGGAGAGATGGCTTGGTGGTTAAGAGCTCTGGCTGCTCTTGCAGAAACCCGGGTTTGAATCCCAGCACCCACATGGTAGCTAACAACTGTCTTTAACTCCAGTCCCAGGGGATCCGATGCCCTCCTCTCACCTCCGTAGGCATTGCATGACATGGGTGCACTCACATACATGCAGGCAATACACTCATACACATAAAATAAAAATAATAAATATGTTTTTTGAAAAAAATAAATTCATTTCCTGGTGCTGGAGAGATGGCTCCACAGTCGAGGGTGTTGATTGCTCTTGCAGAGAACACAAGTTCTGTTCCAGTTCCCAGCACCCACCTGAGGCAGCTCACAACTGCCTGTAATTACTGCCTGTAATTCCAATGCCCTCTCTGGCCCCAGTGAACTGCACAAATGCACATATCCCCACACAGACACACACACACACAGAGACACATAGACACACACACAAAAATAAATAAATAAATAAATTTTTAAGGTTTTTTAAAAGAAAAATAAAATTTGTTTAAAAAATTAATTTATTCCCAGCTGGGACGAAGGCTTGGCACTAGAAGGT
>NW_008344211.1:1940502-1947556 GCF_000622305.1 Nannospalax galili | reverse complement strand
GAGAGCAGGGGGCGGGAGGAGGGAGGAGGGGGAGGAGGGGAAGGGTGGATACAAAGGAGAGCAGAGAATTCATTTCCAGGCCCCTCGGTACCTGTGTACGCGCTATTCCAGCTCCCTTGCCTGTCTTCCTGTCTCTTCCTGTCTTAACAATTTACGAGTGAACCCAAATAGTATCTCTTCTCTACATTCACTTTACGTTTGCAAAGGAATCGCAATTTGATCTTTTGAACATGATGCACTGTCAACATGACCAAGCTCCATCTGAAGGAATGAGCCCTGAGCGTCTTATCCAGAGAGGAACTGAGATTAGGATGTAGGGTCTGGGCACATTAGGAAGCAAGCACCAGAAGAGACAGCTGTGACCTGGAACCCTTCAGGGGTCACTGGCACAGCCGGGCAGGGATGGCTCCAGATGGGGCAGGGTCGATGGGGGGATGGTTCGGGGAAGAGGAAAGCTGGAGATCAGATGTGCCAAGGGCTGACTGGCTTGCTCTAGTTACATGATGTTAAACAGGGCAGAAAGGAGAGAGGGAGAGGCCTGAGTGTGGGAAAACTCATTATTCTAGAATCTGAGTGATGAGGGATTTCTTGAAAAATAATCAGACAAGGGACTTGTCTCATGTGGCCCCCAGGCCCACTCGTCTACGGAAACTCAAACACTGAGGAAATAAAGACCAATCCAGAATCCAGAGCAGACCAGCGACAAGTTCTCTTGCAGAACAGATCTATGGCTGAGAATCTGGGGACTGATTTCATTTCAGTGACAATGTGACCTCCAGGACAGAGAAGGGCACATTTTGGGATGGCACTCCTGGACACCCCACGGCTCTGCATGTCCAGTGTGACCACACTGGACAGGGAAGGGACATCCATGGAGCCAGGAGAGCTCTGGGTCTATTCTTCAGCACCCTGGAGATGGATTGAACTGCTCCAGACCAGCTGGGACTGGATTCCCATACACACACCTGAGCATCCCCCCCGCACCCCCACCTCCTTCCTCAGTGAGGATCTCTGTGAGTATAGGCCACCCTGGCCTGCATAGTGAGACTCTGTCTCAAAAAACCAAAATAATTAAAAACCCTCCAGAGGTTTTAACTCCAGGGACCTCAGACTCTCAGACAAGAAACAGAAGTCGGGTCCCATTTCTGTTAAGCCCAACAGCCTCCAGGGCCCAAGAAGAGGTTTCCCACCTCTCAGAACCCCAAACCCCCATCTGAACAGGAGTTCGTGCTAACCTCGGGTCAACCTGTCTCTTAAGAACCCAGGCTCTCATCTGAATGGGCCCTGCGAGGTCAGTGACAGTGATGTCAAGATGAAATGCACATAGGGCAGGGACTGTATTCAAGTCTCTGTTCTCTGTTTGTCCTGAATGCTCATGCTGACCCCTTTTCCTCTGTAAACTGAACCGTGGGCCGGAACAAAGACACACAGCAGGGCACAGCAAACCTATCAGGCAGCCCTAACTACAGCCAGCCTGGTTCTGTCTGAGCCGCAACAAATGGAGGTGGTGGGTATTTTCCACACCCCGTTTCACATATGGAAAAGCCCAGACCTAGAGCTGGAGAGATGGCTCAACCGTTAAGAGCACTGGCTGCTCCTGCAGAGGACCTGGGTTCAATTCCCAGCATCCACATGGCGGCTAACAACCATCCTTAACTCCAGTTCCAGGGGATCCAATAGCCTCTTCTGTCCTCCTCATGACATGGGAGCACTTACATGCATGTAGGCAATACACTCATATACAGAAAATAAAAATAATAAATATCTAAAAAAAAATTAAAAAGACTATCCAGTGACTTCTGGCCAGAGCCAAGATGGCGGTGACATGGCCACAGGTGCCAGATTGGGGACCACGTCATTCACGGAGGCTAATTAGCAAAGGCATCACTCACCAGGGTTTTCCTTGTGCATAGGATGCTGGGGTGTTCCAGAGAAAAATAAGTGTATTTATTTATTTTCTTTGGTTGGGTTGGGTTTTTCCTTTTGTTTTAGTCGTTTATTTTTTATATTTTGAGACAGGTTTCTCTATGTGGCCACAGCTGTCCTGGAACTCACTCTGTAGACTAGACTGGGTTCCAATTTACAGCAAACCTCCTGGCTCGATCTCCTCTGTGTTGGGGTTACAGGCACGGGGCACTGCACTGTGTTCAAGTTAACCAAGTTTATCAAAGTGCCTCCAATGCTTAGCACCTCAGGAGACAGGCGGGCACTCCACAGGCGCCACAGCCCCGCCTTGGGGAGAGCCCAGCAGAGCCTGGACTCGGGCATGAAGACACCCCCCAAAAAGGCTGTGTTGGGACCAAGAATTACACTCTGTGTGGGGCTGCAGAGTGCCTGGTCTCGCTCCACATGGCAAACAGAGAAAGCTTTCACTCGGCTCTCAGGAGAGGTTCAGAGAAAGCAGAGCCTGTCACAGCTCAAAGCTCAGCCCTCAGCAGAACTGAGTTTTCTAAAAAAAAAATAAATAAATAAAATTTTAATCAATTTTTGTGGTTTCAATAAAAGCAAAGGTTTCTGTGGTTTTCCCTCCATTTTTCATCATTTTCCATAAAAACAAAAGCCGATATTCAAAGCCGTTTCCCACCATTGAAAGTGGCAACATTTTTCCCCAGGGACAATTTCTTGGAAAAATATCTTTGCAGTGTTCCAGCCTGCAACAGTGCTGGTGCCCGGGCAACAGCCACAGACTGTCCGTGCTTCACACTTCACCCACAGCCCAATGTCCACGCCTCAAGTCAGGGCCACACGCTTCAGGGCAAAGTGGTCACACAATGCGGTCTCTTTCCTTTGCAGAAGTTTTGTAAAAATGATCCATGTTACTCTCCAGAGGGCAGGACACTATAGCCTCATGGTGACGTACACTGTGTAAAGACAAAAGACTGCTCCCTCCTGAAGTGGGAGAGTTCTGATAGCTCAAGAGACAGGCTGACCCTCCTGTCCTCCAGATGCAGAGGCTGAGGCCTAGCATGCCTGCGGCCAGTCACTAAGATCCAGAAACCATCAACAAAGCTGCAGTCAGCAGTCAGGGTTCTGCTCCATGCTCATTTCATATATATGAATGCTTTGCGTGTATGTATGTAAGTGTACCATGTGCAGGCAGTGCCAGCAGAGGTAAGAAGAGATTCCCCAGGAACTGGAGTTACAGATGGTTGCTAGCCACCATGTAAGTGCTGGGAACCAAACCCAGGTCCTCTGCAACGGCAGCCAGTGTTCTTAACCTCAGAGGATCTCTCCAGCAAGCCTTGCCAGTCAGGCCTGGCGGTACAGGCCTGTCATCCCAGCCACTTGGAGACCGAGGCAAAAGGGTATAAAATTCAAAATCTGCCTGGCCTAAGGGGCAAATTGACGGCCAGCCGGGCAACTTAGCAAGACTGTCTCAAAATAAAAAGTGAAAAGTTGGGAAGGTACCGTGTGGACCAGTGCCAGCCTTGCGTGCGTGGGGCCGCAGGATCAATCCCCAGCATCAGGAGAAACAAAACCTCACCTTCTCCTATCCCTCACTCCTGACTCGAGTACCATTTCACTTTTCTGCCCTCCATAACACGTGACAATCAATAGGCTCTGCGTGTAATCATGTGTGTGTGCGTGTATACACATGTACGTGCACACAGATACAGGTATCAGTATCAAGACAGGAAAGTCCCTAAAACCTCACAGCTGAAATCTAGGTGAGCATTGATAAAAAGCTGCCACATCTGCATTGCTTTTTTTTTTATTGCATAAACTCTCACCAGAGCCTCAGAGGTAAATTAGGAGAGGGGAAGGACAGAGAACACAGTTTTGGACAGTGGGGGGCACCCACCCCACCCCAGGAAGCTATTGAGCAATACACACTCATGTCCACCCCAACGCGTGGACATAAATCTTGAACTCTGCTTGGTGTTGGAACAAGAGGAAAGGCCCTGCCTCTCGGTGAATAAATGTGGCTCCCTTCTTGTGCAAAGCAGTTCATCAGCAACACTTCTAGGAGGCAGAGGAGACAATACAGCCATTTAAACTCTCCCCACACCCTGGGTGTCAGACCTGTGGCTGGCAGCCAGGGAGCCTGACAGTCACAGCCCCTCGGTCAGCCCCATCCTTGCTGCAGGGCCTGGTGAAAACCTCCAATAGGAAAAAAATGGCCAGCCGAAACCCAGAGCCACAGCCACAGGCTTGGGATCCTCAATGTTAGGGTCCTGTGTGTTCCTGAAGGCAATTGATTTAAATATGTTGAGAATGTCTTAGCGGTAAAAGTGAGTGGGTTTTTTTTTTTCAAGTAAATTTTATTGGGAATATTTTTTCCCCTTAGGTGTGAAATTTGGCAGGCAAATGCATTCTCTGATGGACTGTTGAAGACTCGGTTAATTAGAAAAGAGTCCCGGATCCAAGGTAAACACCTTGAGCCGGCTAAGTCTCCTTACGGTGTTTGTCTGTAATCTTTGCAAAATAGTATAGCTTTCGGTAAAGAAACGTTAACCGGCTCACAGAGGGAGCTGACGCCTCCTCCTTCGGCTCGGCTCGTTACCAAACTGCTGTTAGATGAGGGATTAGCCTCTGGGTTTATTTGACAATCCCCTGAGGAAGTCACAGCTCTTCTGCATTTTCCCAAAAGGCAGCTGCAGAGGGAGCCTCTGTCCTGAACCGCAGCAGCAGATTGCCACCCACTGGCTCACCCCACACGGCATGAGACAGAGGGCACCAGCCGCCTCCTGCAGCCATCCCTGAGGCCAGGCCGCTCATATGCACCAACCACCTTCGTTCTGCTCAGTCTCCCTCCTTTCTTCCCATAATCTCCATGGGACGTGAGGAACACACCAGGGCAGTGGCACCCTTGGGTCGCAGGGCAGTGGCACCCTTGGGTGGGGGGTGCCCACCCCAGGCAGAGCTGGGTGTTCCTGCTCTGAATCTGTGATGGTCCAGGAGGGAGCTGTAGAGCCTCGATGGTGCCCCCTGGTGTCCAGATGCAGTTGCATCCTCCCTTCACTGCAGAGGCAGACCCATCCCCTGGAAGGGGGGTGACCCCGCCTGGCTCCAGCTGCACAGCCTGCTACAGCGAGCCCTGGTCCCCATAGAAACCGGCTCCTTGATCTTTTCTTTTTTAGATGACATCTCACCATGGGACCCAGGCTGGCCTCCAACTCACAAGCCTTTTCCCTCAGGCTCCCGAGCGCTGGGCTTCCAAGTGTGCGCCCAGCTCTTGAAGCATTTATTAACCGACACGGAGGTCCAGCACTGAGACGTCCAAGAAGCAACGCCCTCCTCCCCGCGATGCTGACTGCAAGCCTGGAGAGGGAGGTGCAGGGACCGATCGGCCAGCCGACCAGCAGGTGGGAAGCGGAAGCAGGAAAAGTGACTTCCACAGGACAGCTCTAGAAAAATCGGTTCTCCAGGAAAAAAACAGGTAAAAAGAAAAGATCGCCCTTTACAGACTGACGGGACAGTGTGTCCAAGTCGTGTGCGCACGTGTGTGCACGTGTGTGCATGTGTGTGCATGTGGAGATGCAGTATGTCCAAGTCGTGTGTGCATGTGTGTGCACGTGTGTGCATGTGTGTGCATGTGGAGATGCAATGTGTCCAAGTCGTGTGTGCATGTGTGTGCACGTGTGTGCATGTGTGTGCATGTGGAGATGCAATGTGTCCAAGTCGTGTGTGCATGTGTGTGCACGTGTGTGCATGTGTGTGCATGTGGAGATGCAATGTGTCCAAGTCGTGTGTGCATGTGTGTGCACGTGTGTGCATGTGTGTGCATGTATGTGGTAGGTATGTGGTGTGTTGTTGTGTGTGTGCTTGTTAGTGTGGGTGTATGTGGGTGTTCATGGGTGTGGTACATGCTTGTCAATGTGTATACATATGTGTGTGGTGTTTGTGTGCCTGTCACTGTTGGCATGCGTACACATATATGTGGTGTGTGTGGTGTGTGTACCTGCCAGTGTGGATGTGGATGTGTACAGAGGCCAGAGGCAAACATCAGTGTCTTCCTCTGTCGCACTCTATCTTTATGGGGTTTTTTTATATATATGTTTTTTTTTTGAGACAGAGTCTCTCTATAGCCCCACCTGGCCTGGAACTTATTTTGTAGACTAGGCTGGCCTGGAACTCACAGAGACCCACCTGCCTCTGTCCCAAGTGCTGGGATGAAAGGCATGTACGCTATTATACTGGTCATGTAGGCATGTTTTCCCCTCAGCTGTTAAGTTGTCAGGTTTCACTAGATTTACAGTTTTGTTTTTAAACATTCTTGCTTACTTTAAATTCTTTCTTCTTCATTAAAGACACCTACACATATACACATTTCCATTATTTCTATTGTAGAAATGATAAATTTTTCTTGACACTGCTTTTTCTAAAACTAAACAAAACCCAATGTTTTTTTAAAAGGAGGTTAGGATTTAATTTTTTAACCTCTGAGTTACTATTAACACAGACATCAGAAGAGGCTGTCAGATTCCCTGCCTACCTAGTATAAAAAACAGAGGGAATCATATTAGTCTAAAAACCCACTGAAAAAGTACACTTACAACATCCCTACATGAGTCCGTGTAAATAGCTGAAGGCTATGTAACAAGAAACAGTGCCAGACGGGAGAAACCTTCCTTCGAGTTGCTGACCAGGTAGTCTAAGAAACTCCCAAATCACACAGGCTATTGCCACAGTTCCTGCTGGCCTCTCAGAACTCGAAGGTAAAACCCTATTGCTGAAGACAGGACATACTTTGGACACAGGACTTGGAGCACTGGAGCTGGAGCTGACCTGGAAGCCCCCTCCCTGAAGGCAGCTCTCAGAGCTTCAAGAGCACTGTGCATACCCCCAGGTCCCTCCTACACCTCAGCAACCCCTCAGTCATCACTGTAAGTAAGCTCCGCAAATTCATTGGTTCCCCAGTAAAACTTTAATCAAACATTGGTTTGACACTAGAACTTTAAAAGGGAGTAAGCACTGCTTAGTATCCCCGGGAAAAGAATTCTCACAACAGATGGAAAACTTGTTAATGTTATTATGTCTCATAATTACTAAAAAAGAAAATGAGAATGTAAAAGATGTTAAAAGGATATGGGAATGGAGATATTTTCCAAAA
>NW_008344211.1:1936008-1938814 GCF_000622305.1 Nannospalax galili | reverse complement strand
AGCCAGAGCAGTCAGCATCCCTATTCCCTATTGGCAATTTGGGTAACCCCTTCAGAGGATGGTGTGATAAGAATAGGAGGTAGGAATTGGCTAGGCAGGTAGGGTAAAAAGACTCCAAAGTAGCCAGTTTCTTGGCTAAAAGTGAAAATGTCCTTGGGCCTCTTAGCAACATACTCTGTTCCAAAGGCCAAAATCTCAAAAGTATTTGGGAGCACTTATCTAATTCCTAAAAGATTTTAGGATTACCTCTTCAGAGGGGGGATTGTTAGAGTAGCCAAAAGCCATGAGGGAGGGAGGGAAGGAGGGAGGGAGGGAAAGAGGAGAAAGAGAACACGAAGCTGTCAGGAAAAAGTGATGGGGAGCTATGGGAGGTGTTAGGGAGGAGGGAGTGGGTGTGGATTTGATCAAAACACCTTATATGCATGTATGAAATTCTCAATAAAGATTTTTTTAAGTTTAAAAAAAAAAGAGCCCTGGGGCTGGAGAGATGGCTCAGTGGTTAAGAACACTGGTGGTTCTTGCAGAAGACCCAGGTTCGAGTCCCAGCACCCACATGGCAGCTAACAACTATTCATAATTCCAGTTCCAGGTGATCCGACAGCCTCTTCTGTCCTCCACGGGCATGGCATAACACGGGTGCACTTACAATACATGCATACACATAAAAATAATAAAATATTTTTTAAAAAAAAGAGCCCTATGCAAGCTGCTAAGGGAGAGCATCAATCCATGGTCCAACCCCAACTTCAAGGCATAACCACATCAATGACCGGCACAGCAAACGACACTGGTGCAGTAGTGGCACTTTTATCTTGGGAGTAATCAGCAGCTACCTCACTAAACTCAAAGCCCATTCAATGGGAGGAAACTCGTGTGTGGTTCTGTAAGCCTAGCCAAATACACAGAGCTGGAGAGGTCATAGATCTTAAGAGAAAACCCAAGCCTCTCACATCCCTAGACAAATGTAATTTCTTACTATGTACAGAATACAGATCCTTAAATTCACAGACAGGCCCCCAGTCCCCACCCGCCAAAGTACCAAAGCAGCTTCTTAGCAACAGACACAGATTATTACAGAGTTCCACCACTGAGCACACACAGATTGTCGGTGACTTGCCCAAGCCTAAGTGGCACATCTAGGATGCAGCCTCTACATCTAAGGCTCAAGGAACACGGAACAAGGGATGAAGAGACACTAACGCATCTCTTTCTGTCTCTGGTTTTTTTTTTTGATTTGGTCTTTTTGAGACAGGGTCTCCCTGTAGCCCCAGCTAGCTTGAAACTCACTCTGTAGACCAGGCTGGCCTTGAAACTCACAGAGACCCACCTGCCTCTGTCTCCTGAATGCTGGATCAAAAGCCTGCGCCACCACGCCCAGCTGAGATCACTAATGCATCTCTCGATCAGTTCTCATCAATGACGCTCCCTCATGCAACAGAGGGCCAGGAAAGTAAAAGGCCACAAATGGGCAAAGCGTAGAGTGTCCACCCACCCAGGGCTCAGGGACCTCTGCAGAAGAGGGGTGGAAAGACTGTAAGAGTCAGGGAGGAGGTGCACGACCATATGGAAACAGAGTCCTGCAGGCTCCTGGGACCCTTCTCATACAAACCTACAGCAATGGTGTCAGCATGCACAAGACCCATGGAAACTCAGGCAGACAAAAACCCAGCACAGAACTGTGGAAATGGACAGCAGGCCCCAATCTTAGTTGAAGAATTATTGGCAGCTGATTACTGCTCGGTGACGAAGAGCTGATCTTCTTAAAGGGAGGGACTCTAGATAGGCTGACTAGACCTCAGTGGATTAATGACGTGACAGGCCTTTACATAAATGACAGAATGTATGAATTCCAGTGGGGTGGGCTATGGAAGGGGCAGTGGGGAAGGGTATAAAAGTGATTAAGGTGTTCTGTATGAAATACACAAAAATTCAATAAAAATATTTTTAAAAGAAAAAGAAACCTATCCTCCATGACAGCCTGGAGGGACCTGGAGCTCATGATGTTGCATAAACTCTGAAGAAACTGTGAGCAGCTCTGCTTCCAGGGAGAGGAGGCTTGGGAGATGTTGGCCACAAGACACAAGAATTCAGCAAATGGCCGATAAACAAATGAAAAAATGCTCAGCCTCAAACCTCACCAGCCAGCAGAGAAATGTAAATCAGAGCTACACTGAGGGTCCATCGCACCCCAGTCAGAATTTCAGTATTAAGAAAACAAATAACAGCCGGGCGTAGGGACACACAGACTTTAGTCCCAGCACTTGGGAGCCAGAGGCAGCTGGCTATCTGTGAGATGGAGGCCAGCCTGGTCTATATAGCGAGTGCCAGGCAGCTGGGGCTACAGAGAGACCCTGTCTCAAAAAGACAAAAAAAAGGGGGGGCTGCTCTTGCAGTGGACCCGGGTTCAGTTCCCAGCACCCACATGGTGGTAACAACGGTCTATAACTCCAGTTCCAGGGGATCCGACTTCCTCTTCTGACCTCCGAGGGCATCGCACGACATGGATGCACCTACCTACATGCAGGCTATGCACTTGAACATATAAAATAAAAATAAATAAATAAATAAAATATTTATTTTTAAAAAAAGACATAAGATTCAGTCACATGGGAGCAGGAGCAGCAAGTTCAAGGGGCCATTGCCTACCTGGTGGCAGGAGCCGATGGCATGTGAGACCCCAGCAGAACTGTGTGCTAGGAAGTGCGTCAAGAGCCAAGTACGGGTGTTCTCACCGTAAAACAAGTGCAGGAGGAGCCCGGTGAGGGGCAGGGACCCCGGGAGGTGCACCAGGTGGCCCTGTGCACTC
>NW_008344211.1:1920417-1935461 GCF_000622305.1 Nannospalax galili | reverse complement strand
CCTTCTGGAAGAGGGAACCCCAAGGCCCCCACAACACCACTGGTGTCTTTGTGAAACCCAAACCCCGTAGCCTGGCCGGGGTGCCACACGTGATCCACCACTGTGTTTTTCCCATTGCTTCCTTAGAGACTGGGGAGGCGATTCCATTGGCAAAGTACTTGCTGTCCAAGTATGACATCAAGTTCCATCTTCAGCGCATGCAGAAAAGCCAGATGTGGTAACATGCACACATGATCCCAGTGCTGGGGAAGGGCCAGGAGAAGCTCTGGGTCTAGCCAAATGGGTGAACTCCAGGCTCAGTGACAGGCCCTGTCTCAAAAGTAAAGTGGGAATAATAGAAAAACAGTGACCTTGACCTCTGACCTCCACGTGGACACAAAGGGGTTCATGTACACACCAGATGTGGTAACATGCATACATGATCCCAGTGCTGGGGAAGGGCCAGGAGAAGCTCTGGGTCTAGCCAAATGGGTGAACTCCAGGCTCAGTGACAGGCCCTGTCTCAAAAGTAAAGTGGGAATAATAGAAAAACAGCGACCTTGACCTCTGACCTCCACGTGGACACAAAGGGGTTCATGTACACACGCACACACACGCACACACACGCACATACATGTGCACACACATACATGCACATACATGTGCACAAACACATATACATGCATATATATACACATACACAAATACTTTTTCAAGAGACACAGAAAAGCTTTAAGAATGCGTAAGGAGAAAGGCAATCTAGAACCTACCTGCACACCGCAGGGCTCAACTCTGGAAAAAGCAGAGCTGTGAGGACGGTAGAAAAACTGCAGGTGCCAGGCTTGGGCAGAGAGGTGAGAGGGTGTCGTGATCCACCACTGTGTTTTTCCCATTGCTTCCTTAGAGACTGGGGAGGCGGTTCCATTGGTAAAGTACTTGCTGTCCAAGTATGACATCAAGTTCCATCTTCAGCACATGCAGAAAAGCCAGATGTGGTAACATGCATAGGGTCTGCAGAGTGGGGGAGGGCTCGCTTCGAAACTGTGACGGGGCTACGTATCAGGATACATTGTCAACCTCCCTGGGAAGCTTGGCTTGGAGAGCCAGGGGAGGCTCCGACTTCAGCAGGAAGCTGTGTGTCCAAACGGCCCATGCGCTGCACAAACGCCCCCACTATGCACAGAAAAGCTTTAAGAATGCGTAAGGAGAAAGGCAATCTAGAACCTACCTACACACCGCAGGGCTCAACTCTGGAAAACGCAGAGCTGTGAGGACGGTAGAAACACTGCAGGTGCCAGGCTTGGGCAGAGAGGTGAGAGGGTGCGGAGGCAGACACGGGGTCTGCAGAGTGGGGGAGGGCTCGCTTCGAAACTGTGACGGGGCTACGTGTCAGGATACATTGTCAACCTCCCTGGGAAGCTTGGCTTGGAGAGCCAGCGGAGGCTCCGACTTCAGCAGGAAGCTGCGTGTCCAAACGGCCCATGCGCTGCACAAACGCCCCCACTATTTTCAGTGGTTAAGAGTACTGGCTGCTCTTGGAGAGGACCTGGGTTCAGTTCCTGGCTCCAACATGATGGCTCACAACCATCCATAACTCCAGTTCTGGGGGATCTGATGCCCTCTTCTGATCTCTGCAGGCATTGCATGACATGGGTGCATTTACACACATGCAGACAAAACACTCATACACATAAAATAAAAATAAATTTTAAAAAATAAAAAGTAAAACCTTGGGCTGGAGAGATGACTCATTAGTTAAGAGTATGGCATGCTCTTACAGAGGACCTGAGTTCAGTTCTGAGCACCCACAGAAGGCAGCTTACAACCACCTGTAACTCCAGCTCCAGGGTATTCAACACCCTCTTCTGGCCTCTACAGGCACTGCATTCACATGCATATACTACACAAAGACACACATAGACACATAAAAATAAAATAAATCTTAATTTAAAACATAAAATCTTTCCTGGCCTGTCTGTAACCTTAAACTACCAAGAGATGTTTCATGATCTCCAGTAATAAGAGAAAAAAAAATCTCAAAAAGACAAAGTTATAGAACTCTCAGCCTTCCTACAGTGTACTGTGGGATGCCCTGGCCACAGGTCCAGGGCCAGAAGGGGACCCCAAGGGTACACAGCATGCCTCACTCCTCTGTCCTCCATCCACATTACCTATCAGTTTCGTGGGCTCCTGTCTTGCATAATGAACACCACCCGCTTCTCTCCTTCCTCTGTACACACACAGGGCTTCACACCAAAGAAACAGCACAGAGGGTGAATGTTTACAGTGTCACATCCCTGGAGCACTTGGCCGTGAATGAAAGCCCGGTAAGCTCCTGCTGCCCAAGGACAGGAAATGGAACCCTTTGCTCAGTACATTCCTGGCTTTTAGGAGGCAGTGTTGGTAAAAGTGCCCTCCCCACCCAGCCGGCCCCAGGGCACCAAGAAGGGGGTGAGGAGGTTGGCACCTGGGGTCTCAGCGAGCACAGAAGCTCATGGTCACTATCTCTTGGCTTCAAAGGGGCTAAGTCACGTGCAAGTGGGCAGTGGAACCGGTGGGTCAGAGGGAGGGGTCGCCCTTGTCCTGGACACCAGCTCACAAGCAGCACAAACTACCCTGTCCCAGTTCTTCGCTCTAACCCTCTCGTTCGAGCACCCTTGCCTGCCCTACTAGGATGAACTTCATCCCCAGAAAAGCTATTTCCAAGTCCTTGTACCTACAACCGTGAATCGACCTTGTCTGCAAAAAGATTTTCGCAACAGGATTAAGTTAAGATGCGGTCCTGGATTCAGATGGGCCCTGTCCAGAGACTGATGTCCTCCAACAGACAAGGAATGCCGGACACAGACGCTCAGAGAAGCCATGCGGAGTCGGAGGCCAAGCCCAGAGGGCTGTAGTCATGGTAAGTGGCACCAAGCCGGGGCTGAGGAGGGTCAGATTTTCCCCCCGCGAGTTTCAGGTGTGGGGCATGCCGGCATCTGGAATTCAACATTAGGCGTTCCAAACCGGGCGAATCGGCACCTGCCGCATTGGGTCCCCCGGGACTTTGCAGGTAACCTTTACGCTGCATGTGCTATTTGCTGCTGGTCAGGGTCAGCAATGTCTGCCTGGCTGTAGGTGGGCCCTCCCCAGTTGGTACAGGGTAAATTCTCAGAGGTCAACCCAGCCTTTTGTGGGGTGACACAAGGCGGGGGGCTTTCCTGAGACTGAACTTGGGGGAGTTAAAACAACATGCTCCTCCTAATGAGTCCTCCCCACTAGACCCCAGGCTGGTCCATGTTCCCCCATCACCACCAGCCCCTTACCCCAAACCCCACAGCCTAAGACAGGAGGGGCCTAAAACGGGTCATTTTTGGTTTGGGTTTTTTGGGTTTTGGGGGGGTTTGGGGGGTTTTTTTGTGGTCTTTTTGAGACAGGGTCTTCCTGTAGCCCCAGCTGGCCTTGAACTCACAGAGATCCATTTGCCTCTGCCTCCCAAGTCCTGGGATTAAAGGTGTGTGCCACCAGGCCCAGCTTGACAGGTCATGTTTTTATAGGGATCACAGCAACCAGAACCTAGGCCACCTGATGTTTGCTTCCAAACAGACACAGCCATGACCATGTGGTAATGACGGAACACACATGCGAGGCCCCTTCAGATGACACCACCTCAGAGGTGACAGTCCCAAAGATGTTCTTACTTTGATGAACTCACACAAGAACCCATTTCTCAGAACATGCACACATGAACACATGCATCCTCACACATTATGCGGGCATCCTGACAAATGCTGTATGTATAAATCTGTCGTTATAAATCATGGTTATAAACCTTAATTTGTTTGCAGGAAAAGAATTCCCCAAGGTGGGCTCCCCACAATCCTGTGGAAACAGATGGCCAGTCAGGACTTACAAATCTGTGATGGAGAGGGGACTCACTCTGCAATTTTATGCATGACGTGTTCCTGGCAATATGTCAGCCATACATTCCAAAATTATTTTTAATTAATTTCGATCATAAAAGAAGTCATTGAGTAATTAAATTCCTTGCCTCTAAGCAATTTCATTTAAATAAAAATCCATTTGTTTTATAACTGATTCAGTAGAAATTCACAGATCAGAAATACCAGACTTGAGCTGGTAGTCCTGGCCAGACCACAGTGCTGGGGTCGCGCTAGGCCCAACATCAACTCCCCCTGTGGTCCTGGGTGACTTACTGGGCCTGGTCTTCTGGTTCCGTGCAGGGTGTCCATCTCTGGGCGGAGCATCACGGTTCCATGGAGGGTGCCTGTCACTAGGATCTATGGAGTGGCTGTGGGGCACCTGCCGCAGGCATGCCATGACCTGTCCTCCCGCCCTCTGCTCGCCCACTGGACGCAGGAGCTGCAGAACGCTCAGCTTCCTGCCCAGCCTTTCATGGACACAACTGGGGTGTTAGAAGGCCCCAGCTCATCAGAGTCAAACTCTGAGGACAGGAGTCAGCCTTCGCAGCCCCATGCGACCAGTCTGTCGTCTTTCTGCACTGCTCCACACCTGGGATGCAGGGTCTCCGCCACCAGCTCACATCCAGGCCACCTCTGTCAGTCCTGGAGTTTTCTCTGCTGGACCTTTGCACATGCCCATACCTGTGCTGTCTTCCCATACCCCTCACCTGACCAACTCCCTCCTCCAGATGCGAAAGCACCGAACCTCATAGACACAATTACTACCAGACACTAAGCCACCTCTTGTTGTTGAGAACCCTTCTCACAGACCACACACACCCATGTTTCCCTCTCGCCTCTCCATCCGCTGGTCCTTCACTCTTTCTCTGCCTCCCTTCCGGAGGCCTACCTGCATGGTGGGCACAGTGCTCCTCTCCCCCAGTCTCTCTAGCTCCTCCACACCTGGGATGCAGGGTCTCCGCCACCAGCTCACATCCAGGCCACCTCTGTCAGTCCTGGAGTTTTCTCTGCTGGACCTTTGCACATGCCCATACCTGTGCTGTCTTCCCATACCCCTCACCTGACCAACTCCCTCCTCCAGATGCGAAAGCACCGAACCTCATAGACACAATTACTACCAGACACTAAGCCACCTCTTGTTGTTGAGAACCCTTCTCACAGACCACACACACCCATGTTTCCCTCTCGCCTCTCCATCCGCTGGTCCTTCACTCTTTCTCTGCCTCCCTTCCGGAGGCCTACCTGCATGGTGGGCACAGTGCTCCTCTCCCCCCGTCTCTCTAGCTCTTTTTTTTTTTTTTTAACTTTATTTTTTGTTTGTTTTTGTTTTTTGAGTCGGGGCCTCAGGGTAACCCAGGCTGGCTTTGAACTCATGGTGGAAGATGACTTTGAACTCCTGAACCTCAGGACTTCTGGGATTACACGTGTGTGCCGCCAAGCAAAGTTTATGCAGAACTGGGGGGGTCAAACCCAGGCCCCTGTGCGTGCAGGGCAAGCATCCTACCCACTGAGGCACAGCCCCAGTACCTGGACTATGCTCTTTAAAAAAAAAAGTCTCAGTGACTGATGCATTTAATTAGCATAAAAAATACAGTTACATTATATATTTTATAAAACTACTAATCCACATGTGTGCAATTTGCCTCTAAGGACAACTTAGCATTTTTACAACCTACTTTCAATATGTCCCCATTGTTCCAAAGTAATATTTCTTCCTATTAAAATACATAATAAAGTTCTCAAGGTTAAAAAAAAAAATAGAGTCAGTCTAGGCAAGAAACAGGAGACTGAGGACTTACACAGCCACCTTTCCCTCCGTCTGTGTGGAGAGAAAAGAGAAAAGTATGAAATTAATTTACCTGCTTAAAATACTCCTAGGCAGGCTTTGGATTTAACTAGAACTGCTCTGACTTGAGTTTTCTTTCTTCAAAACCAAGACACAGTGAGTCCCACTTGGTCAGATCCAGAGAGGTGCGGGCCCCAGGTTGCACCCAGGCCAGCAGAGGGTGCTGTAGGGTAGTTAGCTGCCGCCAGGTGAACCCCAGGGGCTCTGCTTGGTTGCATGGTGAGGCCAACTGTCCCAGCTCCTGTGGGGCAGTGGTGGCAGGTCTGTAAAGGTGTGTCACTGTGGGCTGCTGGCGACCCGGTCTGCAGTAACAGTTACTGGGGAAGACTCTGGCACCTGCCAACCCAGACGTAAGGGATCCAAAGGCAGCCTTGTCATGTTCTGAGGAGTCCCACGTGTCTCCTTAAGCCAGGGAGGAGGGCGCAGATGTGACACAGGCTGATAGGAGACATCTCAGGTGAGGGTACAAAGAACGTGTGTTCCTGAGGTCCCCTGGGTCTGGGGACAGGATCGGAAGAGGAGACTGGAAGCCAGATACCTGGAGTTAGGAGCTTCCCTTTCCACCCTTGTCCTAGCCGGATGGTGTGGACTTGGCCCAGCGGCTCCAGGACTCCTGTTCCCGGGAGTGTCAGGTGCAGAAAAGCACCAGCTAGATTCAAAAGCACAACGTCCCCAGGCTTCCAAGAGCCCCAGGACCCGGAGGCAGTGTCCACTCAGGACTCTCCATGCTTCCCTGGGGGCAGAGTGCAGGAAGGTGGCTGGAACTGAGTTACGGCTTCATCACCAACGGTGATGGACCCCAGACCAAGTGTGAGGGCGACTGAAAACAGTCGGTTAGCATTTTAATGCTGATAATATCGATCCCACACTCAGGGGATGTTCTGCATATATTAATCAAGCTAAATAAAATGTGTGATTGATCTCGTTACCACTTTCATTATCAGGCAGTTACTGGAGAATTTTAACTCCTCAGCACAGATCTGGGTTTGAGTCTCTTGCAAGCTCCAACCTGCAGTGGCTGGGGAGGGGGTTTTACTTGTGCCTTCCCCAGAAAGCAGCACTCCCAAATGGCCCCCCAGCTGTGTCTGTTGGCATCCCCTCTGCCTTCTCCTGGCCTTGCAGGGCCTGGGGGCGTCCTGCAGCCTTTGTGTGGAAGAAGTGATTGGCGGGGAGGTGCTAAGCAAGGAAAGCAAACAGGACCCTCCTGTGGTTACTTCAGAGAAATGCTAGAAAACAAACAAGCACAGACAGACCAGACGGGAGAACAGAGATCTAAGGCGTTAATGAGGTCCCCTCAGAACTCACTCCAAGCTCCACGCATAGGGAGGAAGGGAGCGAGGGCACAGAGGAGCCTGTGGGGGAAAGGAAGCTGCTGGTGGGGAGGGCAGCAGAAGAGGGGAGCAGTAGACCACTCTCAACTCACAAGTGTGTCAGGCTCGGGATGGCTCAGGTGGGAGGGCAGGAAAGAGGTCTTCATGTTTGAAAGTCATTATTTAAACATCTTGCACCTTTCCAAACAGCAGACAGCAATTTCCAGCTCCAAATGGCTTTGCACTCCCACTTTGGAGCCTGCTGACCTCTGAACCCAGCTGACTGAGAGGGGCTTTCAGCACTGGCCCCTCCAAGCCATGGAAAACATCTGTCTCAGTGGGTTTGGGGGAAGGCCATTCTGCTGAGGGCCCTCTGCGTGCTGCCCCCCCTACTGGGGTCACAAAGCAAGAATGCAAGGATGGTTTGTCTGTCACTGCTGGGATGGAACCAGCTGGAACCCCCAACATTCTGCACCAGCCGGCAGTCACTCTGCATCTGACAAGGGTCAAGAACGCACCCTGGCCTGTGTCCTAGAGGCAGGGCTAATCTTGGAGCTGCAGAGACTTCCAGGAGGAGAGGATAGAGCTGGCTGGCCAAGCAGGCAGAGCTCCTGAACCATCCTGACAGGCAGCAGCTGGAAGCGGTAGGACCAGAGTCCTCCATCCCACTTTCGAGCAGGTGCTAGTCTGCTCCACACAGCACTTGGCAGTGCTCATCCCAGGCCACTGGCTAGGAGGCTACAGCCTCCTGCTGCTCTGGGAGGGGTCTGACGAAGACCCTGCCCAACAAGCTCACCAGACAGAGGCTCCTGTCCCTGCTGTGGCCCCCTCACAGCCCTCTCTACTGACCCCCACCTCCAAGGCAGATGATGACTTCAGACCTAGAGTTTCCCAAAATGCACCATCCTGGAAACACCACCCCTCCTGGCCAACACCCTGCCTTCTTCCTCTTAGTGGCTTCAGAGGATACTTCCTAACCTCCTCCTCCTGACAGGGTGGGTGTTGAACGCCACCACCACCACCACCCCACCTCCCCGTGGTTCTTTCTGCTTCCTGGCAGCCAACCTCGCTGTCCATGCTCTACAGCACTTTTTTTTTTTTCTTTTTGAGACAGGATCTCATGTAGCCTTAAACTCACTATGTAGCCAAGGTTGGCCTCGAACTTCTGATCCTCCTTCCCCCACCTCCTGTTTACTGGGATTCCGGTATATATCACCACACCTCACTGGTAGCACACTTGTCACATGCTGACATACTTTCCCTGCTGGCTGCCAGCTCTGGAAAAGACAGTGAACACCTCCATATAAACCATGTGGCATTCACAAGCTACAGGTGCCAACTGCTAAAGGAGCCAGTGCATAGATGGATGTACATGACGGATGGGCGGATGGACAGTGGATAGATGGGTGGAAGGATGGTAGATAGATGGGTGGGTGGATGGGCAGTGAATACATGGGTGGGTGGTGGATAGACAGATGGGTAGATGGATGGTATGTAGATGGGTGTGTGGATGAGAAGATGGGTGGATGGTGGATAGACAGATGGGTAGATGGATGGTATGTAGATGGGGGGGTGGATGAGAAGATGGGTGGATGGTGGATAGACAGATGGGTAGATGGATGGTATGTAGATGGGGGGGTGGATGAGAAGATGGGTGGATGGTGGATAGACAGATGGGTAGATGGATGGTATGTAGATGGGGGGGTGGATGAGAAGATGGGTGGATGGTGGATAGACAGATGGGTAGATGGATGGTATGTAGATGGGGGGGTGGATGAGAAGATGGGTGGATGGTGGATAGACAGATGGGTAGATGGATGGTATGTAGATGGGTGGGTGGATGAGAAGATGGGTGGATGGTAGATAGACAAGTGAATGGGTGGGTGAATAAGTGGATAGCTAGATGGCTGGATGGGTAGGTGGATGGGTAGCTGGGTGGATGGATGGATGGATGGAGGGTGGGTGGGTTGGTGGGTAGATGGGTGGATGGATATAAGGATTGATGAGTCAATGAATGAATGGATAGATGAGTGGATGGATGGATGGATGGATGGATGGATGGAAACTGAGTAGACAGTTCAGAACCTTCCTGAGCATAGGAGTCCAGCACCAGCTCAGCAGCAGCGGCTGGATTTTAATCTTCACTGACCACTGTGTAACCTTGGACAAGTTATTAACATCTCTGTGCGTAACCACAGTGCCCACCTCCTAGGGAAGGGGCAGCCCAGTTACTTACCACACTAGAAGTGTGTAGAAGAGGCCCAGTCAGACGAGCAGAATGAAGCTATGCCCACTATAAGTCCCTTCCACAAAGAACATGAGGCCAGAGGCTCTTTGAAAATTCTGATGTGTCACCACCCCTTGGAGCTCAGAAGACAAGGCGTTAACCCCCAGCCTCGGGAAGAGGGATTAGCAGCCTAGCTTGTTTAGTTACTCAGCTCTCTGACTCTCTGGAGAAAAATATCTTGTAAGATTAGATTACGAGGCACAAACTATGGGGCCACAGTGCGGAGAAGAGCTCCATCCCCTCCAGGCTAAGGCAGATCTGCAGGCTAATTTCCAGTAGGTGGTCCAGACCAGATTTCCTGCACGCCAAGGGACAGGGCAGCCTTTCCGGCCCCTGGGGTTACAGCATGAAAGGAAATGCTAAACCTTAAATGAAAAAACCGAAAGGCCATGTCCATTCCACAAACTCCGAGGACTCGATCCCTAAAACAGCGGTGAGGGTTCTCAAAGGACACGAAGCCTGCTCGGGACCACTGACGTGCTCACTGTGGAGAACGACAAGTCAGGCAGAGTGACAAGCACCGCAGGGTCTCCTCTGTGGTCTGCTCTGCAGGCGAGGGCGACGGCGAGGTTTAGGACGAGTGGTGGGAAGTCTGGTATTACAGACTTACCAGGTGGGCATGACTCAGTGCCCGGACTAGACAACTGTCCTCACTCCCAACGTAAAAACCAACACTGGAAATGACAGAGGAGGGATGAAAGTGCTGGCGGCAGAAGGTTCTAGAAGTGTTTTCAGGGGCACATGCCACCAACTCATGCTGATGCCTGGAGCTGCCCGTGGGGGCAGTCAAACATGCTGCAGAGGTGCCGTAGCCACACACAGGGGACGCGGAACATTCACGTGTGAGGTATCGCAAAGTCAGGACACAAGGCTTTCTGGCTACCTCTGAGCCGGTGGCTCTGCTGTCTGCATTATCCCTCTGAACCTCAGCATCCTCATCTGTAAAATGGTAGAACTGGAGCTTGGGATGTAGCTCAGTTGGTAGAGTGCTCACCTAGCACACACGAGACCTTGGAACCCTAGCACTGCATAAACCAGAATCTGGTGGCATATTCCTGGAATCCCAACAGTCTAGAGGTGGAGACAGGAGGATTAGAAGTTCAGGTCAGGGCTGGAGAGATGGCTCCATGGTTAAGAGCACTGACTACTCTTACAGAGGACCCGGGTTCAATTCCCAGCACCCACATGGTGGCTAACAACCATCTATAACTCCAGTTCCAGGGGATCCAACACCCTCTTCTGACCTCTGTGAGCATTGCATGACATGGGTGCACTTACACACATGCAGGCAATACACTCATACACAAAATAAAAAAATAAATTTTTTAAAAAAGAAATTTAAGGTCATCCCCAGCTATATGGGGAGTTTGAAGCCAGCCTTGGATGCATGAGACCTTGTCTCAGAATAAAATTATATACTATAATAAAAAATAAAATAAGCCAGGCGTGATGGTGCACACCTTTAATCCCAGCACTCAGGAGGCAGAGGCAGGAGGATCTCTGTGAGTTGAAGGCCAGTCTGGTCTACATAGTGAGTTCCAGGCCAGTAAAATTTTAAAAATTTTAAAAACTGAAATAACTGCCCTTACTGTTCACAGACTTGCAGAGCAGATTTGGAGAGACCCTGTGTTTGAAGAAGTTGTTCTGTAACTGTGACACAGCGTTAAGAGCCATGACCTTGCCACCCACTCACAGGAGGTGGGGGAAGGGCAGTCATTTCTTCAGGTTCTCCATAACTTAACATATCCCTCATCACTGACTGACCACCTGTCAAAGGTGCTCGTGCTGGATAGCTTTAGTGTCAACCTGATACACCTGGGTTGAGGGCGCCTCAATTGGGGAATTGCCTCTATTGGACTGGCTTGTGGTCATGTCCATGAGGCACCTTCTTGATTGTTGAGTGATATGGAGGGCCCAGCCCACTGTGGGTGGTGCCGCCCCTGGGCAGGTGGGCCTGTGTTGTATAAGAAAGCAGGCTGAGCAGGGCTGGGGGAGCAAGTCAGTAAGCAGCAATCCTCCATGGGCTGTGCTCCGGCTCCTGCCTCCAGGTTCCCTACCTTGAGTTCCTACCTTGGGCTCCCTGTTGAACTGTGACCCAGGAAATGTAAGATAAAATAAACCTTTTCCTCCCCAAGTTAACATTGGTCAGAGTGGTTTTTTGGTCTTTTTGAGACAGGGTCTCCCTGTAGCCCCAGCTGGCCTGGATTCGCTATGGAGACCAGACTGACCTCAAACTCCCAGAGATCTGCCTGCCTCTGCCTCCCAAGTGCTGGGATTAAAGGCATGCGCCACCACACCAGGCTTGGTCAGAGTGTTTTATCACAGCAATGGAGAAACAAACCAGGACAGTGAGCATCATTAGAGTACCGGTCTTGGATTAGCTGCCCTGAGCAGAAATCCCCTCTACGCTGCTTGGGTGTGACGCTGTAGTTTTAAGAAGACACTGCCTAGACCCAGTTTCAGGAGCTGGCTGAAGACCAGTCACTCCCCACCGCAGCCACTGGCCTGTTTCATGCCACAACCATTTCCACCAAAAAGTCCCACACTTGGGGCCACGCTGAAGAGCCCTGGTCTCCCCAGGGCCAGGGACCAGACAGCTAGATACAGTCCTTGTACCTCGGAGCCTGGGAAGTCACTCAGATCAACTCACTGCCGGGGAGCCTGGACATAGGTGAGCGCCTGCTTGCCACACCATGCACTGTCCTGCAGCTCCAGCTCACTCTCCCCTGTGCAGCTCCCTGCATGGTGTTTCATACGGTGTACATAATCCCCAATACCTGTGGTTTGGGTTGGGTTGGGTTTCATTAAGTATATAGCAAAAAAAAAAAAAAGTAAAATAAACAGGCGTCACAGATAGACAGAAGGTACAGAAAGACGGTAAGACATCTCCAAATCGGACACTCATCACATCGAGCAGCCTGAGTGAGGAAGCAAAGGCATCACCATCCAGCCAGGGGAAAGTGACTAGGGCGACCCTGCTGGTCCTGCTAGACTTCCTGATTCAGAGTCCTGGGTGGAGCCGAGCACCCTCGGACAAGGCTTCCAAGAAGACCAGACAGCAATAGACAGATGATGTCACCAAGTCCCAGCTTACAATCACCCAACAGAACTGAGCAAGCTCCTTGAGACAGCCGTCTGTGGTTCCCAACTGACAGGCCTGGTGGAGGGCCCTCTCCATCCATGGACCTGTCTTTCCCTCTGAAGGCGTTTTTACATCAAGGGCTAAACAACAGTCACGTCAGTGAAAATGGGCACCTTCCAGCTGTTCTCAGGGCACGACGAATTATCCAGGATGTTTTCCTGTTCTCTTCTCGGAGTCAGGGGTCCAGCCCATTCCTGGGCAAGTGACCTTGGAGGACACTTGGAGAAAAACATGTTTGGATCTGAAATGGGGGGGATCCCCCCCCTTTCAGAGCCCATTTCTCGGTGAGCTCAACAGCACATGACAGTTTACCAATCTAATGTAAGTTACAGTGTCTGCCCTTTCTGTCTCCAGGAGCCAGAGTGACAGTATCCCTTCTGTCCACATGTATGCTATCTGCCATCCAAAAAGACTTTCAATCCTACCCAATACCCAGGCACTCAAAGACATGTGAATGAGACGTCCACTGCCCACTTGTGATGGTGGCCAAACAGCCATGAGGTTTGAAGTCCAGCACATAACAGAGTAGAGGTCCGAGAAAGGACAGTGGGAGAAAGGCTGGATAGTGAGCTAGAGCTAGGGAGAGGGGGGAGCTGGGGCTGGAGATGGGGCTCAGTGGGTGCAGAGGGGGAGCTGGGGCTTGGGGACAGGGCTCAGTGGATACAAAGAAGGATCCAGGGCTGAGGATGTATCTCGGTTAGCAGAGTGCTTGCCTAGCATGCAAGGAGACCCTGGTTTGATCCCGAGTACCACATAAACTAGGCATGGTAGCACATACCTATAAATTTTACCATTCTGGAAGTAAAGGCAGGAGGATCAGAAGTTCAAGGTCATCCTCAGCTACATAGGGAGCTCAAGACCAGCCTGGGCTACATGAGACTCTTGTCTTGGGAAATAAAGTGCTTAACTTGTCCAGTACAAGGATCTGAGCACCTCATAAAAAAGGTAGAGCAAGGTGGTACGTGCTTATAATCCTGGCTCGAGAGACTGAGGACTCCTGGGGCTCACAGGCTGGCCAGCCTAGCCTAATCAACAAGCCCAGGTCAGAGACAAAGCCTGTCTGAAAAGGACAGAGTACAGCACCCAAAATTACCCTTTGGTTTCCACTCGTGTCCACTCATGTGCATACCTCACGTGGGTTTGGTGTGGCACAAGGCAGGAGCCAGCTGGGCCCTCCAGGGCAGTTCTCTAGGGAAGGAAACTATACCCGCTTTTCTCTGAACCCTAGACTAGCCTGAGTTAACCTTGAAGATATACTCTTACGTGAGTTTGTGATCTATACGTAATCTATGAAGCCATGTATGACAAACACATGCTGAATCACAAGAATTTGGGAATCAAAACTATCACGGGAGATCCAACATTTCAAAGGAAAATATTTTAAATTGAAGAGCAGAAGGCTGGGGCAGTGGTTCAGTAGGTAAAGAGCTTGTCGTGGAAGGGTGAGGACCAGAGACATGTAAATGCCCAGTGGGCACGAGGGGACCCCTGAAACCCCAGCTCTCCGGAAGCTGAGACGGGGATCCTCGGGGGAAATCTCCCCAGCCAGAACAGCCATATTGGCAAGTGCTGGATTCAGTTGAGAAGATGATGCCTCAGTAAATAAGCTGAAGTGACTCAGGAAGACTCCAGACATCAGTCTCGGCTCACACACACACACACACACATACATACGCACACATACATATGCAAACACACATACATGCACAACACACACATACACATTTAAAAAACATTTTAAAACCTTCCTCCCCACTACCAGGAACGGGGAACACAGACAGAGCGGCCAGAGTAACGCCATGAGATGGTCGATGGAGGGACGGCTCAGAGGTTAAGAGCACCGTGCTCTGTCAGAGGACCCGGGTTCAGTTCCCAGCACCCACATGGCAGCCTACAACTGTAACTCCACTTCCAGGGATCCAACTCCTTCTTCTGACCTCTACAGTCGTCGCACGGACACAGGTGCACTTATACACATGCAGGCAATACACTCACACACATAAAATAATAAATACTTTTAAAAGAATAATGCCTTGAAATTACATGTTCATGAAACTGTTTCATAAGAAAATAACCAGCACAGCTGTAGAGGGGACCCGGGTGCTCCCCACCTCCCCCACTGTAATTCATTACGATCATTTTTGTTAATAAGGAGTCTCAAATGTGCAGGTGAGCGCCGTCCCAGGCCAGGACACTGGCAGGATCGGGGATGGGGAGGTCATACTTCATCTTTGTGTCCTCCCAGCGCGAGGCCAGGAGATGCTCAGGACAGAGGGAAACCCCGGGCTGCACAGGTTCTGTAAGGGACAAATTTTCTCTCCTTTCTTTCTTTCTTTCTTTACACACACACTGCAGCTGAAGAACTCCAAAACAAATTAATCCAAAATGAATGTTGGGAACAGACTCTGCCCCGGGATACCAGCCGTGTTTGAAGTTGGTTTTCTGTTTGTTTGCTTTAACACACTTGCAGTCTCTCTCTGAAACAATGGGCAAAGCCGCTTTGCAGATCAGGCAGGGTCTCTACTGGTTTTCACTCAAAAACCGACCAGGTGTTCCA
>NW_008344211.1:1913205-1920026 GCF_000622305.1 Nannospalax galili | reverse complement strand
TGGAGATGGGGCTCAGTGGGTGCAGAGGGGGAGCTGGGGCTTGGGGACAGGGCTCAGTGGATACAAAGAAGGATCCAGGGCTGAGGATGTATCTCGGTTAGCAGAGTGCTTGCCTAGCATGCAAGGAGACCCTGGTTTGATCCCGAGTACCACATAAACTAGGCATGGTAGCACATACCTATAAATTTTACCATTCTGGAAGTAAAGGCAGGAGGATCAGAAGTTCAAGGTCATCCTCAGCTACATAGGGAGCTCAAGACCAGCCTGGGCTACATGAGACTCTTGTCTTGGGCAATAAAGTGCTTAACTTGTCCAGTACAAGGATCTGAGCACCTCATAAAAAAGGTAGAGCAAGGTGGTACGTGCTTATAATCCTGGCTCTAGAGACTGAGGACTCCTGGGGCTCACAGGCTGGCCGGCCTAGCCTAATCAGCAAGCCCCAGGTCGGAGACAAAGCCTGCCTCAAAAGGACAGAGTACAGCACCCAAAATTACCCTTTGGTTTCCACTCGTGTCCACTCATGTGCATACCTCACGTGGGTTTGGTGTGGCACAAGGCAGGAGCCAGCTGGGCCCTCCAGGGCAGTTCTCTAGGGAAGGAAGCTATACCCGCTTTTCTCTGAACCCTAGACTAACCTGAGTTAACCTTGAAGATATACTCTTACGTGAGTTTGTGATCTATAGGTAATCTATGAAGTCATGTATGGCAAACACATGCTGAATCACAAGAATTTGGGAATCAAAACTATCACGGGAGACCCAACATTTCAAAGGAAAATATTTTAAATTGCAAGAGCAGAGGGCTGGGGCAGTGGTTCAGTAGGTAAAGAGCTTGTCATGGAAGGGTGAGGACCAGAGACATGTAAATGCCCAGTGGGCACGAGGGGACCCCTGAAACCCCAGCTCTCCGGAAGCTGAGACGGGGATCCTCGGGGGAAATCTCCCCAGCCAGAACAGCCATATTGGCAAGTGCTGGATTCAGTTGAGAAGATGATGCCTCAGTAAATAAGCTGAAGTGACTCAGGAAGACTCCAGACATCAGTCTCGGCTCACACACACACACACACACATACATACGCACACATACATATGCAAACACACATACATGCACAACACACACATACACATTTAAAAAACATTTTAAAACCTTCCTCCCCACTACCAGGAACGGGGAACACAGACAGAGCGGCCAGAGTAACGCCATGAGATGGTCGATGGAGGGACGGCTCAGAGGTTAAGAGCACCGTGCTCTGTCAGAGGACCCGGGTTCAGTTCCCAGCACCCACATGGCAGCCTACAACTGTAACTCCACTTCCAGGGATCCAACTCCTTCTTCTGACCTCTACAGTCGTCGCACGGACACAGGTGCACTTATACACATGCAGGCAATACACTCACACACATAAAATAATAAATACTTTTAAAAGAATAATGCCTTGAAATTACATGTTCATGAAACTGTTTCATAAGAAAATAACCAGCACAGCTGTAGAGGGGACCCGGGTGCTCCCCACCTCCCCCACTGTAATTCATTACGATCATTTTTGTTAATAAGGAGTCTCAAATGTGCAGGTGAGCGCCGTCCCAGGCCAGGACACTGGCGGGATCGGGGATGGGGAGGCCGTACTTCATCTTTGTGTCCTCCCAGCACGAGGCCAGGAGATGCTCAGGACAGAGGAAACCCCAGGCTGCACAGGTTCTGTAAGGGACAAATTTTCTCTCCTTTCTTTCTTTCTTTCTTTACACACACACTGCAGCTGAAGAACTCCAAAACAAATTAATCCAAAATGAATGTTGGGAACAGACTCTGCCCCGGGATACCAGCCGTGTTTGAAGTTGGTTTTCTGTTTGTTTGCTTTAACACACTTGCAGTCTCTCTCTGAAACAATGGGCAAAGCCGCTTTGCAGATCAGGCAGGGTCTCTACTGGTTTTCACTCAAAAACCGAACAGGTGTTCCAGCCACCATTTCTCAGCCTCCAAGACCCAGTGTTAAGGTGCTGCTTAAAGCCTCACAGTCCCTAGCACCCCCAAATACTCAACTCACACTTCACCAGTCTCACCAGCTCAGAGATGGCCACGCAGCAAGTGTGCACAGCCCACACTGCTGGGATCTCCCTGGAAGTCCCCTGGGCGTGGGGATTGTTCCCGTGGGGACCCAGTCCACCTTGCCCCAGCATGAAAGCCAGCCACAAAACCAGCAGTTGTCATCACTTATCTTCCAAGCATCTTCTGGCATCCGCATCCCAAATCAGCCACCCATGGTCCCTTCCCAGGTGTTCAGGATCCTTATCTCCGGCCCTCTCCAAATGCTCCCAAACTGGAACTCTGCAGCTGTGAATTCTGACATCTGGTCTGAACTTGTGGCGGCACCAGGAGGCTCTGGAAAAGAGGCTGGAGGAATTAGCGTGGATGAACCCGGAGAATCCCAGAGAGAGCTGGGATGCTGCTGAAAACAGAAATGTTTATTCTCAGAAGACAGTGGGGCATGAAGAGGGGTCTGTGGCTCTGAAACATTGGGTCTCCCCAGCCTGGACACACACTGCCATCTTCTGGGACTTGGTCCTCCCAGTGGGCCATGTGGTGCATCAGACCCACCATGTTCTAAGGTTCCACAACTCTCTGCCAGTCTCAGTCCCACAAGATCAGTGGCTGTGACTCCATCAGGTAGACAAAGCTGCTGATGGAGAAGGAGGAGATGAGGGGGTGGATGGGCATGAGGCAGGAATAAACGTGCACAGAGTCCTGATTGGCTGGATGGTCAAACCCCCACCTTCCATCCTACGAGCCACTGACTGACCTGGCCTAGATCTTATTTGTGTCACTCAGAGTTCTGAAGAATCCAGGCAAAATTTCCTTCTTTCATCCTGGTAACATATATATTTGCCATCTTAATTGTTTTCAATTTATTTTTGTTTATGGTATAATTATGTAAATGAGTGTTTACTTGTATGAATGTATGTGAATCCCATCTATGCAGTGCCCATGGAGGCCAGACGAGGGCTTCAGATACCCTGGAGCTGGAGTTATAGGTGGTTGTGGGCCACCAGGTGGGTGCTGGGAACTGGACCCAGGTTCTCTGCAAGATCAGTCAGTGCTCTTAACTGTAGAGCCATCTCTCCAGCCCATTAGCTAATTTTATATTGGGGTGTGTGTGTGTATGTGACATGGTTGAGCAGGACATTTGACTTATCTTCACATAGATGGAACTGGTAAAAGAAAGGAGCCATGATCTCCTCCCAAGCCCATGTGACCCCCAAAGAACAGATCCTCAAATGACCTTAAGTGTAAAAATAAATTGATTTATTTGGGCCAACTGTATGGTCTTAAACACCCCAAAGGAAGGTATAACCAAATAGTAAAGCGATCAGTATATTTCTTTAAGTGTTCAAGGGTATACTTCCCAGACATTAGACTTAAGTCCATATCCATATAAATAGTTATTTAGACAATTATTTCTCAGTAGTGATTTTGTTCTTAACAAGAAAACGCTGCTCGGGTATAAGACTTCAATTAAATCTTGGTCTCCAATACTGTAGTGCCCACCTGTAGCTAAGGGAGACAACCAGCTATTGTTCTAAAATGGTGGATAAATTTGTTTTCTCCCCCTATCTAGAAGCCTTTGAGAGGGAACTGACATTAATTCTAACCACTCCAACAGGTATCAAAATACCCGAAAGTAAATCCTGAATCCATCACTCTAGAGTCCAGCCTTGGAAGACAAAAGAAAAATGAGGAACCCAATGGCAGGATGCTTTTGGAAGCTCTCATCAAGAAATCCCAATGGATTTTCACATGAACATTTGAAAATTGCCCTGTTCTGACTTTTTTCTAGATCCCTGTCTAGAACTTGTAATGCTGATTACTCTTGCCTTTACTTCTCCTTCACATCTCCTATTCACCAGTCAAAGACTTTCTTTTCCCTCTACGGATAAGAGTTATGCAATTTGGGAGTCTTTTAGATGGACCCACTGAAGGGGTACCCCAATTGCCTCACCCTGCGTCCCTGTTCAGCATGGAAGAAGCCAGAGCCGTCTACATCCCGATTCCCTATCCACAAGCTGAGTAACCTCTTCAGAGGATGGCGTGATAAGAATAGGAGGTAGGAATTGGCTAGGCAGGTAGGGTTAAAAGACCCCAAAGAAATGTAGCCAGTTTCTTGGCTAAAACTCACAGTGTCCTTGGGCCTCTTCGCAACATACTCTGTTCCAAAGGCCAAAAATGTCAAAAGTATTTGGGAGCTTTTATCTATTCCTTAAAAGATTTTAGAGTTACCTCTTCAGAGGGACCAAAGGAACACAGGAAATTGGACACACTGGAGATGCAGAAGGAATTTCAGATTTCTATCACAGTTCATTTTTCTGCCTGTAACACCACAGTGTATTGTCAAGCACAGGACAGCCTGGGGTGCTTAGGAGAACAGATGGCAGCTGGGTTAGGCCAGATAGGAGAAAAAGGGAAGGTGTGACCACCCAGCAAGTGCTGGTAAATTATGCAGTTTGCTCTTCTCGCCTTCGAATTAAAAAAAAAAGAAAGAAAGAAAGAAAGAAAGAAGAAAGAAGAAAGCAAACATGAAGTTATCAGGAAAAGTGATGAGATATGGGAGGAGCTGGAGGGGAGGGAGTGGGCGTGGATTTGATCAAAACACCCTATATGCATGTATGAAATTCTCAAATTATTTTTTTTTTAAAAAAGACAGGATTCAATGAACCAAGAGCTCACCATCTCAGCGAGACTAACTGGTCAGGGGACCCCTGGAACCCTTCTGTCTCTGCCCATTACTGGAGCTGCAGACATGCACTGCTACACCCAGATTTTTTGTGAGTGCCGGAAATTCAAATTCAGGCCCTCAGTCTCCTGCGTCAGGCCCTTTGTTCCCTGAGCCTCTCCCCAGCCCCACTTCAACTACTTAAAGTACACAGTTCACTGGTGGTTAGTACATTCAGGAAGCCTTCCTTCCAACCACCACCAGTCACTCCCGCTAGGGTGTTTCTATCACCTCCAAAGGAAACCCGACCCCAGCAGCAGTCACCCTGCATCTGAGCTCTGCCCCACTTATTACCTGACATGGCATCTGGCAATGAGACTCACAGCGCAGGTATCTTCATTTGAGGCAGTTTTAGGTTACCCTGAAAGAGCACAGGCTCCAGGAGTGATGCCTTCCTTCCTTCTAGAAAAGTCTCTGCTCAGCAGAGAGTTGGTGCCACTTACCAGTCCCTCGGGCTCCTTTGTGAAGGCCTGGTACATGGACACCATGTCAGAGATCCAGGTCTCCCTTGCCCCTACATTCCCTGAACACCTGTAAGCAATAATGTAGCACCTACTGTGTGCCACGTGCTGTATGCGTTTGTATGAGATAGATGAAGGGCCATGCATCTTCCAGGAGATCACACAACCCAGGGAGGTATGGACCTCTGCCTGTGTGATGAATTAACCATGCAAGGCCAGACACAGGGAAAAGAACGGAGGTGCAGGGTGCGAGATGGTGAAGTGATACTTGCCTGGGTCATGCCACACAGGGTTGATTCCTGAAAGTTAGCATCACCTTAAATTGTGCATCTGGGTACCTCATTGCTCTTCACATCTGGGGCTGAGCACGCATGTGCACACAGATTTAGCACAATGCCCAGCACAGGGCCACAGCTAGTACTCAGCAGCCTCTGACCCACAGGTGTTGTCCACAGCCTGCTCTTAGCTCTTCACAGTCACAGTAAAGCCTAAGGCACAGCCCGGCCCCCTCACCTCCTCCCACAGACAAAGCCCACCGAGGTCAGGGACCTGCCTAAAACCATAGAGCCTGTAGCAACAAAGCTGGGCCGAGCTCCACGTGATCCCGCAGCAGTAGGGGTCCACTCAGGAATGAAATCATGAGTCCTTGAGTGCTGTTGCAATGTGGGGGGACACAGATACAGCTCCTCACAGCTCCCTGAGATAAGCACAGAGTGACCCCCATTCTGCACCTGCAGCCCAGAGTGGTTAACCAGCCCAGAGTGGTTAACCAGCAGCTGCCTCGCCACTAGCTCACATGAAGGGTGGCAGAGGGAGAAGCCTGCACACTGCGTGGGGCATCTGCTGAAGGGGACCCACCTGCAGGGGAGCTCCTGCGCAGCTGTGTGTGCTGCATGACCATGCACGAACCGCTACGCACACGCACATGACACCCTCTCAGCCCAGCGGCTGCCTGGGCTGCCACTCTCACGAACTTCATGCCTGAACCTGCGGCCACTCTCCTCAAGTCCCTCACAGATCCACTAGGAAGATGTGAAGGAACTGGCCCGTAACCAGACAGGCTGCAAGTCTTAAGTGTGCAGTCTGGGGACATGGGGAGCGCCTTGTGGCCTGCTGAACAGGGATCCTCCATCTCAGGGAAGCCTAAGGCTTCCAGGGAAAAGCCTGACTAGATGTGGCTAGCTGAGGAGGGCTCTGTGCTGTGTGGAAAGCCAGCTGATCACAGCAGTAACAACCAGACTGGTATGTGAGGCACCAGGCACTGTGGCTGTCCTGACATGGCACTCTGTCCCTCATATATGACAGAGATGATCGTTTCGTGTGTCCGAGCACAGTTCATCAAAGGAGGCAAACGTGACAAGATGTTAAAGTACTCTTTTCTAGAGCCATCTCCTAATGGCTGTGTCTTAGTTTTTTCTTCATTGCTGTGACAAAATACTCTGACCAATACCAACTTGGGGAGGAAAGGGTTTATTCAGCTTACATCTCCCAGGTCGCAGTTCATCAGGGAGCCCAAGGTAGGAACTCAGGGCAGGAACCTGGAGGCAGGAGCTGGAGCACAGCCCATGGAGGAACGCTGCTTACTGGCTTGCTCC
>NW_008344211.1:1911016-1911571 GCF_000622305.1 Nannospalax galili | reverse complement strand
GGCCAGTCCAATAGAGGCAATTCCCCGATTGAGGCTCCCTCAACCCAGGTGTGTCAAGTTGACACTAAAGCTATCCAGTACAGGCTGTTACCAAGAAACCAAACAAAACCTCAAGGTCTGAACTCTAGGTAGCTGGTTCGCACCTTCCTTTGCTAAAAATAACTGTGGGGTGTGAGGGCCCAAGGACCTGCACTCAATTCCCAGCACCAAGTAAAAAGCCAGGCATGGTACCCTGTACCTGTCATCCCAGAGCTGGGACACAGACAGGTAGCTCCCTGGTCAGCCTGTCTAGGGAATCAGTGAGCTCCAAGCTCAGTGGGAACCCTGTCTCAAAAACTAAGGTAGGGAGGTGGGGATGTGGGCCTGGTGGCGCATCATGGCGACAGAGGCAGGTGGATCTCTGAGTTTGAGGTCACCCTGGTCTACATAGTGAGTTGCAGGCCAGCCAGTTACACAGTGAGACCCTGTTTCAAAAAATAATAATAATAATGAGGCTGGAGAGATGGCTCAGCGGTTAAGAACACTGGCTGTTCTTGCAGAAGACCCGGGTTCGAA